>NW_027422032.1:0-357755 GCF_037893015.1 Macrotis lagotis
GACATGGCAAGGCAAGGCAACGTAAGGCAAGGCTAAGGCAAGGCAATGTCATGCAAGGCCAGGTTAAAGGAAGGCAAGACAAGCAAGTTTAAGGCAAGGGGAGACAAAGCTAATGCACGACAACGCAAGGCTAGGCAATGGACGGAAAGCCAAGGAAAGCGTAACAGAAGAAAAGGCAATGCAACGTAAGGCAAGGCTAAGGCAAGGCAATGCCATGCAAGGCCAGGATAAGGGAAGGCAAGACAAGCAAGGCTAAGGCAAGGGGAGACAAAGCTAATGCATGACAACGCAAGGCTAGGCAATGGACGGCAAGGCAAGGAAAGGGTAACAGAAAAAAGGCAATGCAACGTAAGTCAAGGCTAAGGCAAGGCAACGCAAAGCAAGGCAAGGTTAAGGCAAGCCAAGCCAAGCAAGGCTGAGGCAAGGGGAGACAAGGCTAAGGCACGACAAAGCAAGTCTAGACAATGCACGGCAAGGCAAGGAAACGGTAACAGAAGGCAAGCCAATGCAATGCAAAGCAAGGAAAGGAAAGGGTAACGGAATGCATCGCAAGGCAAGGAAAGGGTAACGGAAGGAAAGACAAGGCAAGGCAAAGGAAGGAGAAGGCAATGCACGGCAAGGCAAGGAAAGGCTAAGGCAAGGCAACGCAAGTCTAGGCAATGCACGGCAAGGCAAGGAAAGCGTAACGGAATGCAAGGCAAGGCAAGTCAAAGCAAGGCAAGGGAACTGTAACGGAAGGCACGGCAAGGCAACGTCAGGGTAAGTGAAGGTACGGCAAGTCAAAGGAAGGACAAGGCAAGGCACGGCAAGGCAAGGGTAACGGAAGGCATGTCAAGGCAAGACAATGGTAACGGAAGGCAAGGCACGGCAAGGCAATTCAAGGCCAAGGCAACGCAACGCAACGCAAAGATAAGGCAAGGCAAGGAAAGGGTAACAGAAAGCAAGGCAAGGCAACGCAAGTCAACGCAAAGTTAAGCCAAGGCAAGGAAAGGGTAACAGAAAGCAAGGCAAGGCAAGGCAAAGTAAGGCAAGGAAAGGGTACCGGAAGGCAACGCAACGCAACGCAAATCAAGGCAAGGCAAGTCAAAGAAAGGCAAAGCAAGGCAAGGGAAGTGCAACAGAAGACAAGGCAATGCAACGTAAGGCCAGGCTTAGGCAAGGCAATGTCATGCAAGGCCAGGTTAAGGGAAGGCATGACAAGCAAGGCTAAGGCAAGGCAACACAAGGCAACGCAACGCAACGCAACGCAAGGCAACGCAAAGTTAAGGCAAGGCAAGGCAAGGGTAACGGAAGGGAAGGCACGGCAAGGCAAGCAAACGGTAACGGAATGCAAGGCACGGCAAGGCAACGCAAGGCTAAGGCAAGGAAACGCCAGGCAACGCAAAGTTAAGTCAAGGCAAGGAAAGGGTAACGGAAGGCAAGGCAAGGCACGGAAAAGCAAGGCAAGTCAAGGGTAATGGAAGGCACGGCAAGGCAAGGGAAATACAAGGCAAGGCAAGGCAAGGATATGGCAAAGCAACGCAAAGCAAGGCAAGGTAAAGGCAAGGCAATCCAAGCAAGGCTTAGGCAAGTGGAGACAAGGCTAAGGCACGACAAATCCAGGCTAGGCAATTCACGGCAAGGCAAGGAAAGGGTAACAGAAGGCAAGGCAATGCAAGGCAAAGTAAGGCAAGGAAAGGGTAACGGAAGGCACAGCAAGGCAAGGAAAGGGTAACGGAAGGAAAGACAAGGAAAGGCAAAGCAAGGCAAGGCAAGGCAAGGCAAGGGAAGGACAAGGCAAGGCACCGCAAGGCAAGGCAAGACTAAGGCAACGCAAGGCAACAAGATGTTAAGGTAAGGCAAGGAAAGAGTAACGGAAGGCAAGGCACGGAAAGGCAAGGAAAGGGTAACGAAAGGCAAGGCACGGCAAGGCAAGGCAAGGCTAAGGCAAGGCAACGCAAGGCAAAGAAAGGGTAACGGAAGGCATGGCAAGGGAAGGCAAAGCAAGAAAAGGCAAGGGTAACAGAGGGCAGGGCAAGGCAAGGCAAGCCAAGTAAGGCTATAGCAAGGGAAGGAAAGGCTATGGCACGACAACGAACGGCTAGGCAATGCACCGCAAGGAAAGGAAAGGGTAACGGAAGGCAAGGCAAGGCAAGGCAAAGCAAGGCAAGGGAAGTGTAACGGAAGGCACGGCAAGGGAAGGGAAGGACAAGGCCAGGCACGGGAAGGCAAAGCAAGGCTAAGTCAAGGCAACACAAGCCTAGGCGATGCACGGCAAGGCAAGGAAAGTGTAAAGGACGGTAAGGCACGCAAGGCAATGCAAAGCTGAGGAAAGGCAACGCAAGGCAATGCAAAGTGAGGGCAACACAACACAAGCAAGGCTAAGGCAAGTGGAGGCAAGGCAATGCAAGGGTAACGGAAGGCACGGCAAGGCAAGACAAGGGTAACGGAAGGGTCGACAAGGCAAGGGAAGGACAAGGCAAGGAACGGCAAGGCAAGACAAGGGTAACGGAAGGCTCGGCAAGGCAACGCAAGGCTAGGCAATGCACGGAAATGCAAGGAAAGGGTAACGGAATGCAAGGCAAGGCAAGGCAAGGCTAAGGCAAGACAATGCAAGGGTAGGCAAGGCAATGCAAGGCTAGGCAATGCACGGCAAGGCAAGGAAAGGGTTAGGAAAGGCAACGCAAGGCTAGGCAATGCAAGGCAAGGCAAGGGAAGGGTAGCGGAAGGCAAGGCAAGGCAAGGCAAAGCAAGGCAAGGGAAGTGTAACGGAAGGCACGGCAAGGGAAGGAAGAACAAGGCCAGGCACGGGAAGGCAAAGCAAGGCTAAGTCAAGGCAACACAAGCCTAGGCGATGCACGGCAAGGCAAGGAAAGTGTAAAGGACGGTAAGGCACGCAAGGCAATGCAAAGCTGAGGAAAGGCAACGCAAGGCAATGCAAAGTGAAGGCAACACAACACAAGCAAGGCTAAGGCAAGTGGAGGCAAGGCAATGCAAGGGTAACGGAAGGCACGGCAAGGCAAGACAAGGGTAACGGAAGGGTCGACAAGGCAAGGGAAGGACAAGGCAAGGAACGGCAAGGCAAGACAAGGGTAACGGAAGGCTCGGCAAGGCAACGCAAGGCTAGGCAATGCACGGAAATGCAAGGAAAGGGTAACGGAATGCAAGGCAAGGCAAGGCAAGGCTAAGGCAAGACAATGCAAGGGTAGGCAAGGCAATGCAAGGCTAGGCAATGCACGGCAAGGCAAGGAAAGGGTTAGGAAAGTCACGCAAGGCTAGGCAATGCAAGGCAAGGCAAGGGAAGGGTAGCGGATTGCAAGGCAAGGCAAGGCAAAGCAAGGCAAGGGAAGTGTATCGGAAGGCACAGCAAGGCAAGCAAAGTGTAAAGGAAGGCAAGGCAAGGCAAGGCAAAGCAGGGGAAGGGAAGGGTAACTGAAGGCAAGGCAATGAAAAGGAAGGACAAGGCAAGGCACGGTAAGGCAAGGCAAAGCTAAGGCAAGGCAACGCAAGGCTAGGCAAGGGTAAAGGAAGGCACGGCAAGGCAAGACACGGGTAACGGAAGGCACGGCAAGGCAAGGGAAGGACAAGGCAAGGCACGGCATGGCAAGGCAATGCTAAGGCAACGCAACACAAGGCTAGGCAATTTACGGTAAGGCAAGGAAAGGGTAACGGAAGGGAAGGCAAGGCAAGGCAATGTAAAGATGAGGCAAACCAACGCAAGGCAATGCAAAGTCAAGGCAACCGACGCAAGGCCAAGTCAAAGGAAGGCAAGGAATGGGTAACAGAAGGCACGGCAATGCAAGACAAGGGTAACGGAAGGCTCGGCAAGGCAAGGGAAGGACAAGGCAAGGCAAGGCAAGGCAAGACACGGGTAACCGAAGGCTCGGCAAGGCAATGCAAGGCTTGGCAATGCACGGCAATGCAAGGAAAGGGTAAGGGAATGCAAGGCAAGGCTAAGGCAAGACAATGCAAGGCTAGGCAATGCACGGATAAGGCAAGGAAAGGGTAACGGAAGGCAAGGCAAGGCAAAGCAAGGCAAGGCAAAGCAAAGCAAGGCAAGTGTAGAGGAAGGCACGACAAGGAAATACAAGGGTATCGGAAGGCACGGCACTGCAAGGGAAGGACATGGCAAGGCAAGGCAACGTAAGGCAAGGCTAAGGCAAGGCAATGTCATGCAAGGCCAGGTTAAAGGAAGGCAAGACAAGCAAGTTTAAGGCAAGGGGAGACAAAGCTAATGCACGACAACGCAAGGCTAGGCAATGGACGGAAAGCCAAGGAAAGCGTAACAGAAGAAAAGGCAATGCAACGTAAGGCAAGGCTAAGGCAAGGCAATGCCATGCAAGGCCAGGATAAGGGAAGGCAAGACAAGCAAGGCTAAGGCAAGGGGAGACAAAGCTAATGCATGACAACGCAAGGCTAGGCAATGGACGGCAAGGCAAGGAAAGGGTAACAGAAAAAAGGCAATGCAACGTAAGTCAAGGCTAAGGCAAGGCAACGCAAAGCAAGGCAAGGTTAAGGCAAGCCAAGCCAAGCAAGGCTGAGGCAAGGGGAGACAAGGCTAAGGCACGACAACGCAAGTCTAGACAATGCACGGCAAGGCAAGGAAACGGTAACAGAAGGCAAGCCAATGCAATGCAAAGCAAGGCAAGGAAAGGGTAACGGAATGCATAGCAAGGCAAGGAAAGGGTAACGGAAGGAAAGACAAGGCAAGGCAAAGGAAGGAGAAGGCAATGCACGGCAAGGCAAGGAAAGGCTAAGGCAAGGCAACGCAAGTCTAGGCAATGCACGGCAAGGCAAGGAAAGCGTAACGGAATGCAAGGCAAGGCAAGGCAAAGCAAGGCAAGGGAACTGTAACGGAAGGCACGGCAAGGCAACGTCAGGGTAAGTGAAGGTACGGCAAGTCAAAGGAAGGACAAGGCAAGGCACGGCAAGGCAAGGGTAACGGAAGGCATGTCAAGGCAAGACAATGGTAACGGAAGGCAAGGCACGGCAAGGCAATTCAAGGCCAAGGCAACGCAACGCAACGCAAAGATAAGGCAAGGCAAGGAAAGGGTAACAGAAAGCAAGGCAAGGCAACGCAAGTCAACGCAAAGTTAAGCCAAGGCAAGGAAAGGGTAACAGAAAGCAAGGCAAGGCAAGGCAAAGTAAGGCAAGGAAAGGGTACCGGAAGGCAACGCAACGCAACGCAAATCAAGGCAAGGCAAGTCAAAGAAAGGCAAAGCAAGGCAAGGGAAGTGCAACAGAAGACAAGGCAATGCAACGTAAGGCCAGGCTTAGGCAAGGCAATGTCATGCAAAGCCAGGTTAAGGGAAGGCATGACAAGCAAGGCTAAGGAAAGGCAACACAAGGCAACGCAACGCAACGCAACGCAAGGCAACGCAAAGTTAAGGCAAGGCAAGGCAAGGGTAACGGAAGGGAAGGCACGGCAAGGCAAGCAAACGGTAACGGAATGCAAGGCACGGCAAGGCAACGCAAGGCTAAGGCAAGGAAACGCCAGGCAACGCAAAGTTAAGGCAAGGCAAGGAAAGGGTAACGGAAGGCAAGGCAAGGCACGGAAAAGCAAGGCAAGTCAAGGGTAATGGAAGGCACGGCAAGGCAAGGGAAATACAAGGCAAGGCAAGGCAAGGATATGGCAAAGCAACGCAAAGCAAGGCAAGGTAAAGGCAAGGCAATCCAAGCAAGGCTTAGGCAAGTGGAGACAAGGCTAAGGCACGACAAATCCAGGCTAGGCAATTCACGGCAAGGCAAGGAAAGGGTAACAGAAGGCAAGGCAATGCAAGGCAAAGTAAGGCAAGGAAAGGGTAACGGAAGGCACAGCAAGGCAAGGAAAGGGTAAGGGAAGGAAAGACAAGGAAAGGCAAAGGAAGGCAAGGCAAGGCAAGGCAAGGGAAGGACAAGGCACCGCAAGGCAAGGCAAGACTAAGGCAACGCAAGGCAACAAGATGTTAAGGTAAGGCAAGGAAAGAGTAACGGAAGGCAAGGCACGGAAAGGCAAGGAAAGGGTAACGAAAGGCAAGGCACGGCAAGGCAAGGCAAGGCTAAGGCAAGGCAACGCAAGGCAAAGAAAGGGTAACGGAAGGCATGGCAAGGGAAGGCAAAGCAAGAAAAGGCAAGGGTAACAGAGGGCAGGGCAAGGCAAGGCAAGCCAAGTAAGGCTATAGCAAGGGAAGGAAAGGCTATGGCACGACAACGAACGGCTAGGCAATGCACCGCAAGGAAAGGAAAGGGTAACGGAAGGCAAGGCAAGGCAAGGCAAAACAAGGCAAGGGAAGTGTAACGGAAGGCACGGCAAGGGAAGGGAAGGACAAGGCCAGGCACGGGAAGGCAAAGCAAGGCTAAGTCAAGGCAACACAAGCCTAGGCGATGCACGGCAAGGCAAGGAAAGTGTAAAGGACGGTAAGGCACGCAAGGCAATGCAAAGCTGAGGAAAGGCAACGCAAGGCAATGCAAAGTGAAGGCAACACAACACAAGCAAGGCTAAGGCAAGTGGAGGCAAGGCAATGCAAGGGTAACGGAAGGCACGGCAAGGCAAGACAAGGGTAACGGAAGGGTCGACAAGGCAAGGGAAGGACAAGGCAAGGCACGGCAAGGCAAGACAAGGGTAACGGAAGGCTCGGCAAGGCAACGCAAGGCTAGGCAATGCACGGAAATGCAAGGAAAGGGTAACGGAATGCAAGGCAAGGCAAGGCAAGGCTAAGGCAAGACAATGCAAGGGTAGGCAAGGCAATGCAAGGCTAGGCAATGCACGGCAAGGCAAGGAAAGGGTTAGGAAAGGCAACGCAAGGCTAGGCAATGCAAGGCAAGGCAAGGGAAGGGTAGCGGAAGGCAAGGCAAGGCAAGGCAAAGCAAGGCAAGGGAAGTGTATCGGAAGGCACAGCAAGGCAAGCAAAGGGTAAAGGAAGGCAAGGCAAGGCAAGGCAAAGCAGGGGAAGGGAAGGGTAACTGAAGGCAAGGCAATGAAAAGGAAGGACAAGGCAAGGCGCGGTAAGGCAAGGCAAGGCTAAGGCAACGCAACGCAAAGCAAGGTAAGGGTAAAGGAAGGCACGGCAAGGCAAGACACGGGTAAAGGAAGGCACGGCAAGGCAAGGGAAGGACAAGGCAAGGCACGGCATGGCAAGGCAATGCTAAGGCAACGCAACACAAGGCTAGGCAATTTACGGTAAGGCAAGGAAAGGGTAACGGAAGGGAAGGCAAGGCAAGGCAATGTAAAGATGAGGCAAACCAACGCAAGGCAATGCAAAGTCAAGGCAACCGACGCAAGGCCAAGTCAAAGGAAGGCAAGGAATGGGTAACAGAAGGCACGGCAATGCAAGACAAGGGTAACGGAAGGCTCGGCAAGGCAAGGGAAGGACAAGGCAAGGCAAGGCAAGGCAAGACACGGGTAACCGAAGGCTCGGCAAGGCAATGCAAGGCTTGGCAATGCACGGCAATGCAAGGAAAGGGTAAGGGAATGCAAGGCAAGGCTAAGGCAAGACAATGCAAGGCTAGGCAATGCACGGATAAGGCAAGGAAAGGGTAACGGAAGGCAAGGCAAGGCAAGGCAAAGCAAAGCAAGGCAAGTGTAGAGGAAGGCACGACAAGGAAATACAAGGGTATCGGAAGGCACGGCACTGCAAGGGAAGGACATGGCAAGGCAAGGCAACGTAAGGCAAGGCTAAGGCAAGGCAATGTCATGCAAGGCCAGGTTAAAGGAAGGCAAGACAAGCAAGTTTAAGGCAAGGGGAGACAAAGCTAATGCACGACAACGCAAGGCTAGGCAATGGACGGAAAGCCAAGGAAAGCGTAACAGAAGAAAAGGCAATGCAACGTAAGGCAAGGCTAAGGCAAGGCAATGCCATGCAAGGCCAGGATAAGGGAAGGCAAGACAAGCAAGGCTAAGGCAAGGGGAGACAAAGCTAATGCATGACAACGCAAGGCTAGGCAATGGACGGCAAGGCAAGGAAAGGGTAACAGAAAAAAGGCAATGCAACGTAAGTCAAGGCTAAGGCAAGGCAACGCAAAGCAAGGCAAGGTTAAGGCAAGCCAAGCCAAGCAAGGCTGAGGCAAGGGGAGACAAGGCTAAGGCACGACAAAGCAAGTCTAGACAATGCACGGCAAGGCAAGGAAACGGTAACAGAAGGCAAGCCAATGCAATGCAAAGCAAGGAAAGGAAAGGGTAACGGAATGAATCGCAAGGCAAGGAAAGGGTAACGGAAGGAAAGACAAGGCAAGGCAAAGGAAGGAGAAGGCAATGCACGGCAAGGCAAGGAAAGGCTAAGGCAAGGCAACGCAAGTCTAGGCAATGCACGGCAAGGCAAGGAAAGCGTAACGGAATGCAAGGCAAGGCAAGGCAAAGCAAGGCAAGGGAACTGTAACGGAAGGCACGGCAAGGCAACGTCAGGGTAAGTGAAGGTACGGCAAGTCAAAGGAAGGACAAGGCAAGGCACGGCAAGGCAAGGGTAACGGAAGGCATGTCAAGGCAAGACAATGGTAACGGAAGGCAAGGCACGGCAAGGCAATTCAAGGCCAAGGCAACGCAACGCAACGCAAAGATAAGGCAAGGCAAGGAAAGGGTAACAGAAAGCAAGGCAAGGCAACGCAAGTCAACGCAAAGTTAAGCCAAGGCAAGGAAAGGGTAACAGAAAGCAAGGCAAGGCAAGGCAAAGTAAGGCAAGGAAAGGGTACCGGAAGGCAACGCAACGCAACGCAAATCAAGGCAAGGCAAGTCAAAGAAAGGCAAAGCAAGGCAAGGGAAGTGCAACAGAAGACAAGGCAATGCAACGTAAGGCCAGGCTTAGGCAAGGCAATGTCATGCAAGGCCAGGTTAAGGGAAGGCATGACAAGCAAGGCTAAGGCAAGGCAACACAAGGCAACGCAACGCAACGCAACGCAAGGCAACGCAAAGTTAAGGCAAGGCAAGGCAAGGGTAACGGAAGGGAAGGCACGGCAAGGCAAGCAAACGGTAACGGAATGCAAGGCACGGCAAGGCAACGCAAGGCTAAGGCAAGGAAACGCCAGGCAACGCAAAGTTAAGGCAAGGCAAGGAAAGGGTAACGGAAGGCAAGGCAAGGCACGGAAAAGCAAGGCAAGTCAAGGGTAATGGAAGGCACGGCAAGGCAAGGGAAATACAAGGCAAGGCAAGGCAAGGATATGGCAAAGCAACGCAAAGCAAGGCAAGGTAAAGGCAAGGCAATCCAAGCAAGGCTTAGGCAAGTGGAGACAAGGCTAAGGCACGACAAATCCAGGCTAGGCAATTCACGGCAAGGCAAGGAAAGGGTAACAGAAGGCAAGGCAATGCAAGGCAAAGTAAGGCAAGGAAAGGGTAACGGAAGGCACAGCAAGGCAAGGAAAGGGTAACGGAAGGAAAGACAAGGAAAGGCAAAGCAAGGCAAGGCAAGGCAAGGCAAGGGAAGGACAAGGCAAGGCACCGCAAGGCAAGGCAAGACTAAGGCAACGCAAGGCAACAAGATGTTAAGGTAAGGCAAGGAAAGAGTAACGGAAGGCAAGGCACGGAAAGGCAAGGAAAGGGTAACGAAAGGCAAGGCACGGCAAGGCAAGGCAAGGCTAAGGCAAGGCAACGCAAGGCAAAGAAAGGGTAACGGAAGGCAAGGC
This sequence comes from Macrotis lagotis, assembly GCF_037893015.1. Lineage (NCBI taxonomy): Eukaryota > Metazoa > Chordata > Mammalia > Peramelemorphia > Peramelidae > Macrotis > Macrotis lagotis. Next base: position 9,571 of record NW_027422032.1, read on the forward strand.
AAGGCAAGGCAAAGCAAGAAAAGGCAAGGGTAACAGATGGCAGGGCAAGGCAAGGCAAGCCAAGTAAGGCTATAGCAAGGGAAGGAAAGGCTATGGCACGACAACGCTCGGCTAGGCAATGCACCGAAAGGAAAGGAAAGGGTAACGGAAGGCCGGGCAAGGCAAGGCAAAGCAAGGCAAGGGAAGTGTAACGGAAGGCACGGCAAGGGAAGGGAAGGACAAGGCCAGGCACGGGAAGGCAAAGCAAGGCTAAGTCAAGGCAACACAAGCCTAGGCGATGCACGGCAAGGCAAGGAAAGTGTAAAGGACGGTAAGGCACGCAAGGCAATGCAAAGCTGAGGAAAGGCAACGCAAGGCAATGCAAAGTGAGGGCAACACAACACAAGCAAGGCTAAGGCAAGTGGAGGCAAGGCAATGCAAGGGTAACGGAAGGCACGGCAAGGCAAGACAAGGGTAACGGAAGGGTCGACAAGGCAAGGGAAGGACAAGGCAAGGAACGGCAAGGCAAGACAAGGGTAACGGAAGGCTCGGCAAGGCAACGCAAGGCTAGGCAATGCACGGAAATGCAAGGAAAGGGTAACGGAATGCAAGGCAAGGCAAGGCAAGGCTAAGGCAAGACAATGCAAGGGTAGGCAAGGCAATGCAAGGCTAGGCAATGCACGGCAAGGCAAGGAAAGGGTTAGGAAAGGCAACGCAAGGCTAGGCAATGCAAGGCAAGGCAAGGGAAGGGTAGCGGAAGGCAAGGCAAGGCAAGGCAAAGCAAGGCAAGGGAAGTGTAACGGAAGGCACGGCAAGGGAAGGAAGGACAAGGCCAGGCACGGGAAGGCAAAGCAAGGCTAAGTCAAGGCAACACAAGCCTAGGCGATGCACGGCAAGGCAAGCAAAGTGTAAAGGACGGTAAGGCACGCAAGGCAATGCAAAGCTGAGGAAAGGCAACGCAAGGCAATGCAAAGTGAAGGCAACACAACACAAGCAAGGCTAAGGCAAGTGGAGGCAAGGCAATGCAAGGGTAACGGAAGGCACGGCAAGGCAAGAAAGGGTAACGGAAGGACAAGGCAAGGGAAGGACAAGGCAAGGCAAGGCTAAGGCAACGTAACGGAAGGCTCGGCAAGGCAACGCGAAGTTTAGGCAATGCACGGAAATGCAAGGAAAGGGTAACGGAATGCAACGCAAGGCAAGGCAAGGCTAAGGCAAGACAACGCAAGGGAAGGCAAGGCAATGCAAGGCTAGGCAATGCACGGCAAGGCAAGGAAAACGCAAGGCAAGGCGGCAATTTCAAGGCAAGGCAAGGAAAGCGTAGCGGAAGGCAAGGCAAGGCAAGGCAAAGCAAGGCAAGGGAAGTGTATCGGAAGGCACAGCAAGGCAAGCAAAGGGTAAAGGAAGGCAAGGCAAGGCAAGGCAAAGCAGGGGAAGGGAAGGGTAACTGAAGGCAAGGCAATGAAATGGAAGGACAAGGCAAGGCACGGCAAGGCAAGGCAAAGCTAAGGCAAGGCAACGCAAGGCTAGGCAAGGGTAAAGGAAGGCACGGCAAGGCAAGACACGGGTAAAGGAAGGCACGGCAAGGCAAGGGAAGGACAAGGCAAGGCACGGCATGGCAAGGCAATGCTAAGGCAACGCAACACAAGGCTAGGCAATTTACGGTAAGGCAAGGAAAGGGTAACGGAAGGGAAGGCAAGGCAAGGCAATGTAAAGATGAGGCAAACCAACGCAAGGCAATGCAAAGTGAAGGCAACCGACGCAAGGCCAAGTCAAAGGAAGGCAAGGAATGGGTAACAGAAGGCACGGCAATGCAAGACAAGGGTAACGGAAGGCTCGGCAAGGCAAGGGAAGGACAAGGCAAGGCAAGGCAAGGCAAGACACGGGTAACCGAAGGCTCGGCAAGGCAATGCAAGGCTTGGCAATGCACGGCAATGCAAGGAAAGGGTAAGGGAATGCAAGGCAAGGCTAAGGCAAGACAATGCAAGGCTAGGCAATGCACGGATAAGGCAAGGAAAGGGTAACGGAAGGCAAGGCAAAGCAAGGCAAAGCAAAGCAAGGCAAGTGTAGAGGAAGGCACGACAAGGAAATACAAGGGTATCGGAAGGCACGGCACTGCAAGGGAAGGACATGGCAAGGCAAGGCAACGTAAGGCAAGGCTAAGGCAAGGCAATGTCATGCAAGGCCAGGTTAAAGGAAGGCAAGACAAGCAAGTTTAAGGCAAGGGGAGACAAAGCTAATGCACGACAACGCAAGGCTAGGCAATGGACGGAAAGCCAAGGAAAGCGTAACAGAAGAAAAGGCAATGCAACGTAAGGCAAGGCTAAGGCAAGGCAATGCCATGCAAGGCCAGGATAAGGGAAGGCAAGACAAGCAAGGCTAAGGCAAGGGGAGACAAAGCTAATGCATGACAACGCAAGGCTAGGCAATGGACGGCAAGGCAAGGAAAGGGTAACAGAAAAAAGGCAATGCAACGTAAGTCAAGGCTAAGGCAAGGCAACGCAAAGCAAGGCAAGGTTAAGGCAAGCCAAGCCAAGCAAGGCTGAGGCAAGGGGAGACAAGGCTAAGGCACGACAACGCAAGTCGAGACAATGCACGGCAAGGCAAGGAAACGGTAACAGAAGGCAAGCCAATGCAATGCAAAGCAAGGCAAGGAAAGGGTAACGGAATGCATAGCAAGGCAAGGAAAGGGTAACGGAAGGAAAGACAAGGCAAGGCAAAGGAAGGAGAAGGCAATGCACGGCAAGGCAAGGAAAGGCTAAGGCAAGGCAACGCAAGTCTAGGCAATGCACGGCAAGGCAAGGAAAGCGTAACGGAAGGCAAGGCAAGGCAAGGCAAAGCAAGGCAAGGGAACTGTAACGGAAGGCACGGCAAGGCAACGTCAGGGTAAGTGAAGGCACGGCAAGTCAAAGGAAGGACAAGGCAAGGCACGGCAAGGCAAGGGTAACGGAAGGCATGTCAAGGCAAGACAATGGTAACGGAAGGCAAGGCACGGCAAGGCAATTCAAGGCCAAGGCAACGCAACGCAACCCAAAGATAAGGCAAGGCAAGGAAAGGGTAACAGAAAGCAAGGCAAGGCAACGCAAGTCAACGCAAAGTTAAGCCAAGGCAAGGAAAGGGTAACAGAAAGCAAGGCAAGGCAAGGCAAAGTAAGGCAAGGAAAGGGTAACGGAAGGCAAGGCAACGCAACGCAAATCAAGGCAAGGCAAGGCAAAGCAAGGCAAAGCAAGGCAAGGGAAGTGCAACAGAAGACAAGGCAATGCAACGTAAGGCCAGGCTTAGGCAAGGCAATGTCATGCAAAGCCAGGTTAAGGGAAGGCATGACAAGCAAGGCTAAGGCAAGGCAACACAAGGCAACGCAACGCAACGCAAGGCAACGCAAAGTTAAGGCAAGGCAAGGCAAGGGTAACGGAAGGGAAGGCACGGCAAGGCAAGCAAACGGTAACGGAATGCAAGGCACGGCAAGGTAACGCAAGGCTAAGGCAAGGCAACGCCAGGCAACGCAAAGTTAAGGCAAGGCAAGGAAAGGGTAACGGAAGGCAAGGCAAGGCACGGAAAAGCAAGGCAAGTCAAGGGTAATGGAAGGCACGGCAAGGCAAGGGAAATACAAGGCAAGGCAAGGCAAGGATATGGCAAAGCAACGCAAAGCAAGGCAAGGTAAAGGCAAGGCAAGCCATGCAAGGCATAGGCAAGTGGAGACAAGGCTAAGGCACGACAAAGCCAGGCTAGGCAATTCACGGCAAGGCAAGGAAAGGGTAAAAGAAGGCAAGGCAATGCAAGGCAAAGTAAGGCAAGGAAAGGGTAACGGAAGGCACAGCAAGGCAAGGAAAGGGTAAGGGAAGGAAAGACAAGGAAAGGCAAAGGAAGGCAAGGCAAGGCAAGGCAAGGGAAGGACAAGGCACCGCAAGGCAAGGCAAGACTAAGGCAACGCAAGGCAACAAGATGTTAAGGTAAGGCAAGGAAAGAGTAACGGAAGGCAAGGCACGGAAAGGCAAGGAAAGGGTAACGAAAGGCAAGGCACGGCAAGGCAAGGCAAGGCTAAGGCAAGGCAACGCAAGGCAAAGAAAGGGTAACGGAAGGCATGGCAAGGGAAGGCAAAGCAAGAAAAGGCAAGGGTAACAGAGGGCAGGGCAAGGCAAGGCAAGCCAAGTAAGGCTATAGCAAGGGAAGGAAAGGCTATGGCACGACAACGAACGGCTAGGCAATGCACCGCAAGGAAAGGAAAGGGTAACGGAAGGCAAGGCAAGGCAAGGCAAAACAAGGCAAGGGAAGTGTAACGGAAGGCACGGCAAGGGAAGGGAAGGACAAGGCCAGGCACGGGAAGGCAAAGCAAGGCTAAGTCAAGGCAACACAAGCCTAGGCGATGCAAGGCAAGGCAAGCAAAGTGTAAAGGACGGTAAGGCACGCAAGGCAATGCAAAGCTGAGGAAAGGCAACGCAAGGCAATGCAAAGTGAAGGCAACACAACACAAGCAAGGCTAAGGCAAGTGGAGGCAAGCAATGCAAGGGTAACGGAAGGCACGGCAAGGCAAGACAAGGGTAACGGAAGGGTCGACAAGGCAAGGGAAGGACAAGGCAAGGCACGGCAAGGCAAGACAAGGGTAACGGAATGCTCGGCAAGGCAACGCAAGGCTAGGCAATGCACGGAAATGCAAGGAAAGGGTAACGGAATGCAAGGCAAGGCAAGGCAAGGCTAAGGCAAGACAATGCAAGGGTAGGCAAGGCAATGCAAGGCTAGGCAATGCACGGCAAGGCAAGGAAAGGGTTAGGAAAGTCACGCAAGGCTAGGCAATGCAAGGCAAGGCAAGGGAAGGGTAGCGGAAGGCAAGGCAAGGCAAGGCAAAGCAAGGCAAGGGAAGTGTATCGGAAGGCACAGCAAGGCAAGCAAAGTGTAAAGGAAGGCAAGGCAAGGCAAGGCAAAGCAGGGGAAGGGAAGGGTAACTGAAGGCAAGGCAATGAAAGGGAAGGACAAGGCAAGGCACGGCAAGGCAAGGCAAAGCTAAGGCAAGGCAACGCAAGGCTAGGTAAGGGTAAAGGAAGGCTACGGCAAGGCAAGACACGGGTAACGGAAGGCACGGCAAGGCACGGGAAGGAAAGGCAAAACGTAAGGACAAGGCAAGGCAGGGCAAGGCAATGCAAGGCTAAGGCAAGGCAACGCAAGGCAACGGAAATGGTTGGAAGGCAAGGCAAGGAAAGCGTAACAAGAAGGCAAAGCAATGCAAGGCAAAGCAAGGCAAGGCAAGGTTAACGGAAGGCTCGCCAAGGCAAGGGAAGGACAAGGCAAGGCAGGGCAAGGCAAGGCAAAGGCTAAGGCAAGGCAACGCAAGGCTAGGCAATGCACGGCAAGGCAAGGGAAGGGTAAAGGAAGGCAAGGCAAGGCAAGACACGGGTAACGGAAGGCACGGCAAGGCAAGGGAAGGACAAGGCAAGGCACGTCAAGGGAAGGCAAGGCTAAGGCAAGGCAACGCAAGGCTAGGCAATTCACGGCAAGGCAAGGAAAGGGTAAAGGAAGGTAAGGCAAGGCAAGGCAATGCAAAGCTGAGGAATGGCAACGCACGGCAATGCAAAGTGAAGGCAAGGCAACCCAAGCAAGGCTAAAGCAAGGGGAGGCAAGGCAAGGCAAGGGTAACGGAAGGCACGGCAAGGCAAGACACGGGTAATCGGAAGGCTCGGCAAGGCAAGGGAAGGACAAGGCAAGGCAAGGCAAGGCAAGGCAAGGCTAAGGCAAGGCAACGCAAGGCTAGGCAATGCACGGCAAGGCAAGGAAAGGGTAACAGAAGGCAAGGCAAGGCAAGGCAAAGCAAAGCAAGGCAAGGGTAAAGGAAGGCACGGCAAGGCAAGACAAGGGTAACGGAATGCTCGGCAAGGCAAGGCAAGGCTAGGCAATGCACGGCAATGCAAGGAAAGGGTAACGGAATGCAAGGCAAGGCAAGGCAAGGCTAAGGCAAGACAATGCAAGGGTAGGCAAGGCAATGCAAGGCTAGGCAATGCACGGCAAGGCAAGGAAAGGGTTAGGAAAGTCACGCAAGGCTAGGCAATGCAAGGCAAGGCAAGGGAAGGGTAGCGGAAGGCAAGGCAAGGCAAGGCAAAGCAAGGCAAGGGAAGTGTATCGGAAGGCACAGCAAGGCAAGCAAAGTGTAAAGGAAGGCAAGGCAAGGCAAGGCAAAGCAGGGGAAGGGAAGGGTAACTGAAGAAAAGGCAATGAAAAGGAAGGACAAGGCAAGGCACGGTAAGGCAAGGCAACGCAAGGCAAGGCAAGGGTAAAGGCAAGGCACGGCAAGGCAAGGACACGGGTAACAAGGAAGGCACGGCAAGGCAAGACACGGGAATCGGAAGGCTCGGCAAGGCAAGGGAAGGACAAGGCAAGGCACGGCAAGGCAAGGCAAAGCTAAGGCAACGCAAGGCAACACGACGTTACGACAAGGCAAGGAAATGGTAATGGAAGGCAAGGCAAGGCAAGTTTAAGCAAGGTAAGGCAAGTCAAAGCAAGGCAAAGCAAGGCAAGGCAAGTGTAATGGAAGGGACGGCAAGGCAAGGGCAGGAAATTGCAAGGCAGGGCAAGGCAAGGAAAGGCTAAGGCAAGGCAACGCAAGGCTAGGCAATGCACGGCAAGGCAAGGGAAGGGTAACAGAAGGCAAGGCAAGGCAAGGCAAAGCAAGCCAAGGGAAGTGTAACGGAAGGCAGGGCAAGGAAAGGGAATTACACGCAAGGCACGTCAAGGGAAGGCAAGGCTAAGGCAAGGCAACGCAAGGCTAGGCAATGCACGGCAAGGCAAGGAAAGGGTAAAGGAAGGTAAGGCTCGTCAAGGTAATGCAAAGCTGAGGAATGGCAACGCACGGCAATGCAAAGTGAAGGCAAGGCAACCCAAGCAAGGCTAAAGCAAGGGGAGGCAAGGCAAGGCAAGGGTAACGGAAGGCACGGCAAGGCAAGACACGGGAATCGGAAGGCTCGGCAAGGCAAGGGAAGGACAAGGCAAGGCATGGCAAGGCAAGGCAAGGCTAAGGCAAGGCAACGCAAGGCTAGGCAATGCACGGCAAGGCAAGGAAAGGGTAACAGAAGGCAAGGCAAGGCAAGGCAAAGCAAAGCAAGGCAAGGGTAAAGGAAGGCACGGTAAGGCAAGACAAGGGTAACGGAAGGCACGGCAAGGCAGGGGAAGGATATGGCACGGCAAGGCAAGGTAAGGCAAGGCTATGGCAAGGCAATGCCATGCAAGGCCAGGTTAAAGGAAAGCAAGACAAGCAAGGCTAAGGCAAGGGACGACAAAGCTAATGCACGACAATGCAAGGCTAGGCAATGCACCGCAAGGCAAGTAAAGGGTAACAGAAGGCAAGGCAAGGCAAGGCAAGGCAAGGCAATGCCATGCGAGGCCAGGTTAAGGGAAGGCAAGACAAGCAAGGCTAAGGCAAGGGGAGTCAATGCTATGGCACGACAACGCAAGGCTAGGCAATGAACGGCAAGGCAAGGAAAGGTGAACAGAAGGCAAGGCAAGGCAAGGCAAGGCAAGTGTAATGGAAGGCACGCCACGCAAGTCAAGGCAAGGCCAAGGCAACAGAAGGCTGGGCAATGCACGGCAAGGCAAGGTAACGGTAAGGGAAGGCACGGCAAGGCAAGGGTAACCGAAGACATGGCAAGGCAAGACAATGGTAACGGAAGGCAAGGCAAGGCAAAGCAAGGCAAGGCTAAGGCAACGCAACCCAAAGCAAGGCAACGCGAAGTTTAGGCAAGGCAATGAAAGGGTAACGCTACGCAAGGCACGGCAAGGCAAGGAAAACGTAACGGAAGGCAAGGCACGGCAAGGCAAGGCAAGGCTAAGGCAAGGCAACGCAAGGCAACGCCAATTTCAGGCAAGGCAAAGAAAGGGTAACAGAAGGCAAAGCAATGCAAGGGAAAGCAAGGCAAGGAAAGGGTAACGCAAGGCAAGGCAAGGCAAGGGAAGGACAAGGCAAGGCAGGGCAAGGAAAGGCTGAGGCAAGGCATCGGAAGGCTACGCAATGCACGGCAAGGCAAGGGAAGGGTAACGGAAGGCAGGGCAAGGCAAGACAAATAAAGGCAAGGCAAGGGTAACGGAAGGCACGGGAAGGCAAGGGAAGGACAAGGCCAGGCACGGCAAGGCAAGGCAAGGCTAAGGCAAGGCAACGCAAGGCTAGGCAAGGGTAAAGGAAGGCAAGACAAGGCAAGGCAAGGCAAGGCAAATCAAGGATAAGGCAAGGCAACGCAAAGCAAGGCAAGGTTATGGCAAGGCAAGCCAAGCAAGGCTAAGGCAAGGGGAGACAAGGCTAAGGCACGAAAACGCAAATCTATGCAATGCAAGGCAAGGCAAGGAAAGGGTAACGGAAGGCAGCGCAAGGCAAGACAAATCAAGGCAAGGCAAGGGTAATGGAAGGCACGGCAAGACAAGTGAAGTACAAGGCAAGGCAAGGCACGGCAAGGCAATGCAAGGCTAAGGCAAGGCAACGCAAGGCAAGGCAAGGTTAAGGCCAGGCAATCCAAGCAAGGCTAACTTAAGGGGAGGCAAGGCTAAGCCAAGACAACGCAAAGCTAGGCAATGCACGACAATGAAAGGAAAGGGTAACGGACTTCAAGGCAAGGCAAGGCAAAGCAAGGCAAGGGAAGTGTGTGAGAGGGCACGGCAAGGCAAGGGAAGGACAAGGCCAAGCACGTCAAGGCAAGGCAAGGCTAAGGGAAGGCAACGCAAGGCTAGGCAATGCACGGCAAGGCAAGGAAAGGGTAACGGAAAGTAAGGAACCGCAAGGCAATGCAACGCTGAGGAAAGGGAACGCAAGGCAATGCAAAATAAAGGCAAGACAACCAAAGCAAGGCTCAGGCAAGGGGAGGCAAGGCAAAGCAAGTGAAACGGAAGGCACGACAAGGCAAGAGAAGGGTAACGGAAAGCTCGGCAAGGTAAGTGAAGGACAAGGCAAGGCACGACAAGGCAATGCAAGGCTAAGGCATAACAACGCAAGGCTAGGCAATAGACGGCAAGCCAAGGAAAGGGTAACGGAAGGAAAGGCACGGCAAGGCAAGGCAAGGCTATGCAATGCCCGGGAAGGCAAGGAAAGGTTAACAGAAGGCAAGGCAAAGCAAGGCAAGGAAAGGGTAACGGAAGGCTCAGCAAGCAAGGAAAGGGTAACTGAAGGCAAGGTAAGGCGAGGCAAAGAAAGGCAAGGGAAGGGTAACGGAAGGCAAAGCACGGCAAGACAACGCAAAGCTGAGGAAAGGCAACGAAAGGCAATGCAAAGTTAAGGCAAGAGAATGCAAGCAAGGCTAAGGCAAGGGGAGGCAAGGCAAAGCAAGGGTAACGGTAGGGCACGGCAAGGCAAGACAAGGGTAACGGAAGGCTCAGAAAGGCAAGGGAAGGACAAGGGAAGGCAAGGCAAGGCAAGGCAAGGTTAAGGCATGACAACGCAAGGCTTGGCAATAGACGGCGAGGCAAGGAAAGGGTAATGGAAGGCAAGGCAAGGCAAGGCTAAGGCAAGGCAACGCAAGTCTAGGCAATTCACGGGAAGGCAAGGAAATGGTAACGGAAGGCAGAGCAAGGCAAGGCTAGGGCACGGCAAGGCAAGGCTAGGCAATGCACGGTAAGGAAAGGAAAGGGTAACGTAAGGGAAGGCAAAGCAAGGCAAGTCAAGGGTAACGGAAGGCACGGCAAGGAAAGAAAATGTTAACGGAAGGCACGGCAAGGCAATGGAAGGACAAGGCAAGGAACGGCAGGGCAAGGGAAGGCTAAGACAAGGCAACGCAAAGCAACACAAAGTTAAGGCAAGGAAAGGAATGGGTAACGGAAGGCAAGGCAAGGATAACGGAAGGCACAGCAAGGCAAGGAAAGCGTAACGGAAGGCAAGGCAAGGCAAGGCAAGGGTAACTGAAGGCATGGCAAGGCAAAGGAAGGACAAGGCAAGGCACGGCAAGGCAAGGCTAAGGCAAGGCAATGCAAGGCAACGCAAAGTTAAGGCAAGGCAAGGAAAGGGTAACGGAAGGCAAGGCAAGGCAAGGCAAAGCAAGGCAATGCAAGTCAAAGCAAGGCAAAGCAAGGCAAGGAAAGGGTAACGGAAGGAAAGACAAGGCAAGGGAAGGACAAGGCAAGGCACGGCAAGGCAAGGCAAGACTAAGGCAACGCAAGGCAACGCAAGGCAACACGACGTTAAGACAAGACAAGGAAATTGTAATGGTAGGCAAGGCAAGGCAAGTTAAAGCAAGGAAAAGCAAGGCAAGGAAAGGGTAAAGGAAGGCACGGCAAGGCAAGAGAAGGGTAATGGAAGACACGGCAAGGCAAGGGAAGGACATGGCAAGGCAAGGCAAGGTAAGGCAACGCTAAGGCAAGGCAATGTCATACAAGGCCAGGTTAAAGGAAGGCAAGAGAAGCAAGGTTAAGGCAAGGGGAGACAAAGCTAATGCACGACAACGCAAGGCTAGGAAATGGACGGCAAGGCAAAGAAAGCGTAACAGAAGAAAAGGCAACGCAACGTAAGGCAAGGCTAAGGCAAGGCAATGCCATGCAAGTTCAGGTTAAGTGAAGGCAAAACAAGCAAGGCTAAGGCAAGGGGAGTAAAGGGTAAGGCACGACAATGCAAGGCTAGGCAGTGCACGGCAAGGCAAGGAAAGGGTAACGGAAGGGAAGGCAAAGCAAAAAAAGGCAAGGGAAATGGAAGGCACGGCACGGCAAGTCAAGGCAAGGCCAAGGCAACACATGGCTGAGCAATGCACGGCAAGGCAAGGTAAAGGTAAGGGAAGGCACAGAAAGACAAGGGAAGGACAAGGCAAGGCAAGGCAAGGCTAGGCAATGCATGGCAAGGCAAGGAAAGGGTAACGGAAGGGAAGGCACGGCAAGGCAAGGAAATGGTAACGGAATGCAAGGCACGGCAAGGCAAGGCAAGGCTAAGGCAAGGCAACGCAAGGTAACGCAAAGTTAAGAAAAGGCAAGGAAAGGGTAACGGAAGGCAAGTCAAGGCCAGGAAAAGCAAGGCAAGGCAAGGGTAACGGAAGGCACGGCAAGGCAAGTTAAAGAAAAGGCAAGGCAAGGCAAGGATAAGGCAAGGCAACGCAAAGCAAGGCAAGGTTACGGCAAGCCAAGCCAAGCAAGGCTGAGGCAAGGCGAGACAAGGCTAAGGCACGACAACGCAAGGCTAGGCAATGCACGGCAAGGCAAGTAAAGGGTAACAGAAGGCAAGGCAATGCAAGGCAAAGCAAGGCAAGGAAAGGGTAAGGGAAGGCACAGCAAGGCAAGGAAAGGGTAACGGAAGGCAAGGGAAGGCAAGGCAAGGCAAAGCAAGGCAAGGCAAGGCAAGGGAAGGACAAGGCAAGGCACCGCAAGGCAAGGCAAGGCTAAGGCAACGCAAGGCAACACGACGTTAAGGCAAGACAAGGAAAGAGTAACAGAAGGCAAGGCACGGAAAGGCAAGGAAAGGGTAACGAAAGGCAAGGCAAGGCAAGGCAAGGCTGAGGCAAGGCAACTCAAGGCAAAGAAAGGGGAACGGAAGGCATGGCAAGGGAAGGCAAAGCAAGAAAAGGCAAGGGTGACAGAGGGCACGGCAAGGCAAGGCAAGCCAAGTAAGGCTATAACAAGGGAAGGAAAGGCTATGGCACGACAACGCACGGCTAGGAAATGCACCGCAAGGAAAGGAAAGCGTAACGGAAGGCAAGGCAAGGCAAAGAAAGGCAAGGGAAGTGTAACGGAAGGCACGGCAAGGGAAGGGAAGGACAAGGCCAGGCACGGGAAGGCAAAGCAAGGCTAAGTCAAGGCAACACAATGCTAGGCAATGCACGGCAAGGCAAGGAAAGTGTAAAGGAAGGTAAGGCACGGCAAGGCAATGCAAAGCTGAGGAAATGCAACGCAAGGCAATGCAAAGTGCAGGCAACACAACCCAAGCAAGGCTAAGGCAAGGGGAGGCAAGGCAAGGCAAGGGTAACGGAAGGCACGGCAAGGCAAGGCAAGGGTAACGGAAGGCTCGGCAAGGCAACGCAAGGCTACCCAATGCAAGGCAAGGCAAGGAAAGGGTAACGGAAGGCAAGGCACGGCAAGGCAAGACAAGGGTAAGGCACGACAATGCAAGACTAGGCAATGCAAGGATAAGGCAAGGAAAGGGTAACTGAAGGCAAGGCAAGGCAAGGGGAGGCAAGGCACGGCAAGGTTAAAGGAAGGCACAGCAAGGCAAGACAAGGGTAACGGAAGGCACGGCAAGGCAAGACAAGGGTAACGGAAGGCAAGGCACGGCAAGGCAAGGCAAGGCTAAGCCAACGCAATGCAACGCAAGGCAACGCGAAGTCAAGGCAAGGCAAGGTTTAGGGTAACGGAAGGCACGGCAATGCAAGACAACGGTAACGGAAGGCTCGGCAAGGCAAGGGAAGGACAAGGCAAGGCATGGCAATGCAAGACAAGGGTAACGGAAGGCTCGGCAAGGCAACCCAAGGCTAGGCAATGCACGGCAAGGCAAGGAAAGGGTAACAGAAGGCAAGGCAAGGCAAAGCAAAGCAAGGCAAGGGTAAAGGAAGGCACAGCAAGGCAAGACAAGGGTAACGGAAGGCACGGCAAGGCAAGGGAAGGATATGGCACGGCAAGGCAAGGTAAGGCAAGGCTAAGGCAAGGCAATGCCATGCAAGGCCAGGTTAAAGGAAGGCAAGAAAAGCAAGGCTAAGGCAAGGGGAGAAAAAGCTAATGCACGACAATGCAAGGCTAGGCAATGCACGGCAAGGCAAGGAAAGGTTAACGGAAAGTAAGGAACGGCAAGGCAATGCAAAGCTGAGGAAAGGGAACGCAAGGCAATGCAATGTTAAGGCAAGGCAAGCCAAGCAAGGCTAAGGCAAGGGGAGACAAGGCAAGGCAAGGGTACCGGAATACACGGCAAGGCAAGGCAAGGGTAACGGAATACACGGCAAGGCAAGACAAGGGTAACAGAAGGCTCGGCAAGGCAAGGGGAGACAAGTCTAAGGCACGACAACGCAAGGCGAGGCAATGTACGGCAAGGCAAGGAAAGGGTAACAGAAGGCAAGGCAATGCAAGGCAAAGCAAGGCAAGGGAAGTGTAACGGAAGCACACGGCAAGGCAAGGGAAGGACAAGGCAAGGCACGGCAAGGGAAGGCAAGGCTAAGGCAAGGCAACGCAAGGCTAGGCAATGCACGGCAAGGCAAGGGAAGGGTAAAGAAAGGTAAGGCACGTCAAGGCAATGCAAAGCTGAGGAATGGCAACGCAAGGCAATGCAAAGTGAAGGCAAGACAACCCAAGCAAGGCTAAAGCAAGGGGAGGCAAGGCAAGGCAAGGGTAACGGAAGGCACGGCAAGGCAAGACAAGGGTAACGGAAGACTCGGCAAGGCAAGGCAAGGAAAAGCAAGGCACGGCAAGGCAAGGCAAGGCTAAGGCAAGGCAACGCAAGGCTAAGCAATGCACGGAAAGGCAAGGAAAGGGTAACAGAAGGCAAGGCAAGGCAAAGCAAATCAAGGCAAGGGTAAAGGAAGGCACGGCAAGGCAAGACAAGGGTAACGGAAGGCACGGCAAGGAAAGGGAAGGATATGGCACGGCAAGGCAAGGTAAGGCAAGGATAAGGCAAGGCAATGCCATGCAAGGCCAGGTTAAGGGAAGGCAAGACAAGCAAGGCTAAGGCAAGGGGAGTGAAGGCTAAGGCACGACAACGTAAGGCTAGGCAATGCACGGCAAGGCAAGGAAAGGCTAACGGAAAGTTAGGAACGGCAAGGCAATGCAAAGCTGAGGAAAGGGAACGCAAGGCAATGCAATGTTAAGGCAAGGCAAGCCAAGCAAGGCTAAGGCAAGGGGAGACAAGGCAAGGCAAGGGTACCGGAATACACGGCAAGGCAAGGCAAGGGTAACGGAATACACGGCAAGGCAAGACAAGGGTAACAGAAGGCTCGGCAAGGCAAGGGGAGACAAGTCTAAGGCACGACAACGCAAGGCGAGGCAATGTACGGCAAGGCAAGGAAAGGGTAACAGAAGGCAAGGCAATGCAAAGCAAAGCAAGGTAAGGAAAGGGTAACAGAAGGCACAGCAAGGCAAGCAAAGGGGAAAGGAAGACAAGACAAAACAAGGCAAAGCAAGGGAAGGGAAGGGTAACTGAAGGCAAGGCAATGAAAGGGAAGGACAAGGCAAGGCACGGTACGGCAAGGCAAGACTAAGGCAACGCAACGCAAAAAAAGGCAACGCGAAGTTTAGGCAAGGCAAGGAAATGGTAACGCTACGCAAGGCACGGCAAGGCAAGGAAAACGTAACGGAAGGCAAGGCACGGCAAGGCAAAGCAAGGCAAGGAAAGGGTAATGGAAGGCTGGGCAAGGCAAGGGAAGCGTAACGGAAGGCAATGCAAGGCAAGGCAAGGGTAACTGACGGCATGGCAAGGCAAAGGAAGGACAAGGCAAGGCACGGCAAGGCAAGGCAAGGCTAAGGCAACGCAAGGCAACACGACGTTAAGACAAGGCAAGGAAATGGTAATGGAAGGCAAGGCAAGGCAAGTAAAAGCAAGGAAAGGCAAGTTAAAGCATGGGAAAGCAAGGCAAGGCAAGTGTAATGGAAGGGACGGCAAGGCAAGGGAAGGAAAATGCAAGGCACGGCAAAGCAAGGAAAGGCTAAGGCAAGGCAACGCAAGGCTAGGCAATGCACGGCAAGGCAAGGGAAGGGTAACGGAAGGCAAGGCAAGGCAAGGCAAAGCAAGGGAAGTGAAGTGTAACGGAAGGCAGGGCAAGGAAAGGGAATTACACGCAAGGCATGTCGAGGGAAGGCAAGGCTAAGGCAAGGCAACGCAAGGCTAGGCAATGCACGGCAAGGCAAGGAAAGGGTAAAGGAAGGTAAGGCCCGTCAAGGCAATGCAAAGCAGAGGAAAGGCAATGCAAGGCAATGCAAAGTGAAGGCAAGACAACCCCAGCAAGGCTAAAGCAAGGGGAGGCAAGGCAAGGCAAGGGTAACGGAAGGCACGGCAAGGCAAGACAAGTGTAACGGAAGGCTCGGCAAGGCAAGGGAAAGACAAGGCAAGGCCAGGCAAGGCAAGGCAAAGATAAGGCAAGTCAAACCAAGCAAGGCTAAGTCAAGGGGAGACATGGCTAAGGCACGACAACGCAAGGCTAGGCAATGCACGGCAAGGCAAGGAAAGGTTAACAGAAGGCAAGGCAAGGCAAGGCAAGGGTAATGGAAGGTACGCCACGGCAAGTCAAGGCAAGGCCAAGGCAACAGAAGGCTGGGCAATGCACGGCAAGGCAAGGTAACGGTAAGGGAAGGCACGGCAAGGCAAGGGTAACCGAAGGCATGGCAAGGCAAGACAATTGTAACGGAAGGCAAGGCAAGGCAAAGCAAGTCAAGGCTAAGGCAACGCAACGCAACGCAAGGAAACGCAAAGTTAAGGCAAGGCAAGGGTAACGGAAGGGAAGGCACGCCAAGTCAAGGAAAGGATAACGGAATGCAAGGCATGG
Source organism: Macrotis lagotis (assembly GCF_037893015.1). NCBI lineage: Eukaryota > Metazoa > Chordata > Mammalia > Peramelemorphia > Peramelidae > Macrotis > Macrotis lagotis. The sequence goes on from NW_027422032.1 coordinate 24,948, forward strand.
CAAGACAAGGCAAGGCTAAGGCAAGGCAACGCAATATATCACAAAGTTAAGTCAAGGCAAGGAAAGGGTAACGGAAGGCAAGGCAAGGCAAGGAAAAGCAAGGCAAGGCAAGTGTAACGGAAGGCACGGCAAGGCAAGGGAAAGACAAGGCAAGGCAAGGCAAGGATAAGGCAAGGCAACGCAAAGCAAGGCAAGGATATGTCAAGGCAAGACAAGCAAGGCTGAGGCAAAGGGAGTCAATGCTATGTCACGACAACGCAAGGCTAGGCAATGGACGGCAAGGCAAGGAAATGGTAACAGAAGACAAGGCAAGGCAAGGTAAGGAAAGGCAAAGCAGGGGAAGGGAAGGGTAACTGAAGGCAAGGCAATGAAAGGGAAGGACAAGGCAAGGCACGGTAAGGCAAGGCAAGGCTAAGGCAACGCAACGCAAAGCAAGGCAACGCGAAGTTTGGGCAAGGCAAGGAAAGGGTAACGCTACTCAAGGCACGGCAAGGCAAGGAAAACGTAACGGAAGGCAAGGCACGGCAAGGCAAGGCAAGGCTAATGCAAGGAAACGCAAGGCAACGCCAATTTCCGGCAAGGCAAGGAAAGGGTAACAGAAGGCAAAGCAATGCAAGGCAAAGCAAGGCAAGGAAAGGGTAACGGAAGGCTCGGCAAGGCAAGGGAAGGACAAGGCAAGGCACGGCAAGGCAAGGCAAGGCTAAGGCAAGGCAACGCAAGGCTAGGCAATGCACGGCAAGGCAAGGAAAGGGTAACAGAAGGCAAGGCAAGGCAAGGCAAAGCAAACAAGGCAAGGGTAAAGGAAGGCACGGCAAGGCAAGGTAAGGCAAGGCTAAGGCAAGGCAATGCCATGCAAGGCCAGGTTAAGGGAAGGCAAGACAAGCAAGGCTAAGGCAAGGGGAGTCAATGCTATGGCACGACAACGCAAGGCTAGGCAATTCACGGCAAGGCAAGGAAAGGGTAACAGAAAATAAGGAACGGCAAGGCAATGCAAACCTGAGTAAAGGGAACGCAAGGCAATGCAATGTTAAGGCAAGGCAATCCAAGCAAGGCTAAGGCAAGGGGAGGCAAGGCAAGGCAAGGCAAGGGTAACGGAAGACACGGCAAGGCAAGACAAGGGTAACGGAAGGCTCGGCCACGAAACGGGAGACAAGTCTATGGCACGACAACGCAAGGCGTGGCAATGCACGGCAAGGCAAGGAAAGGGTAACAGAAGGCAAGGCAATGCAAGGCAAAGCAAGGAAAGGAAAGGCAAGGGAAGGACAAGGCAACGCACGGCAAGGCAAGGCAAAGCTAAGGCAACGCAAGGCAACACGACGTTAAGACAAGGCAAGGAAATGGTAATGGAAGGCAAGGCAAGGCAAGTTTAAGCAAGGTAAGGCAAGTCAAAGCAAGGCAAAGCAAGGCAAGGCAAGTGTAATGGAAGGGACGGCAAGGCAAGGGAAGGAAATTGCAAGGCAGGGCAAGGCAAGGAAAGGCTAAGGCAAGGCAACGCAAGGCTAGGCAATGCACGGCAAGGCAAGGGAAGGGTAACAGAAGGCAAGGCAAGGCAAGGCAAAGCAAGCCAAGGGAAGTGTAACGGAAGGCAGGGCAAGGAAAGGGAATTACACGCAAGGCACGTCAAGGGAAGGCAAGGCTAAGGCAAGGCAACGCAAGGCTAGGCAATGCACGGCAAGGCAAGGAAAGGGTAAAGGAAGGTAAGGCTCGTCAAGGTAATGCAAAGCTGAGGAATGGCAACGCACGGCAATGCAAAGTGAAGGCAAGACAACCCAAGCAAGGCTAAAGCAAGGGGAGGCAAGGCAAGGCAAGGGTAACGGAAGGCACGGCAAGGCAAGACACGGGAATCGGAAGGCTCGGCAAGGCAAGGGAAGGACAAGGCAAGGCACGGCAAGGCAAGGCAAAGCTAAGGCAACGCAAGGCAACACGACGTTACGACAAGGCAAGGAAATGGTAATGGAAGGCAAGGCAAGGCAAGTTTAAGCAAGGTAAGGCAAGTCAAAGCAAGGCAAAGCAAGGCAAGGCAAGTGTAATGGAAGGGACGGCAAGGCAAGGGAAGGAAATTGCAAGGCAGGGCAAGGCAAGGAAAGGCTAAGGCAAGGCAACGCAAGGCTAGGCAATGCACGGCAAGGCAAGGAAAGGGTAACAGAAGGCAAGGCAAGGCAAGGCAAAGCAAGGCAAGGGAAGTGTAACGGAAGGCAGGGCAAGGAAAGGGAATTACACGCAAGTCACGTCAAGGGAAGGCAAGGCAAAGGCAAAGCTACGCAAGTCTAGGCAATGCACGGCAAGGCAAGGAAAGGGTAAAGGAAGGTAAGGCTCGTCAAGGTAATGCAAATCTGAGGAATGGCAACGCACGGCAATGCAAAGTGAAGGCAAGACAACCCAAGCAAGGCTAAAGCAAGGGGAGGCAAGGCAAGGCAAGGGTAACGGAAGGCACGGCAAGGCAAGACACGGGTAACGGAAGGCTCGGCAACGCAAGGGAAGGACAAGGCAAGGCATGGCAAGGCAAGTCAAGGCTAAGGCAAGGCAACGCAAGGCTAGGCAATGCACGGCAAGGCAAGGAAAGGGTAACAGAAGGCAAGGCAAGGCAAGGCAAAGCAAAGCAAGGCAAGGGTAAAGGAAGGCACGGTAAGGCAAGACAAGGGTAACGGAAGGCACGGCAAGGCAGGGGAAGGATATGGCACGGCAAGGCAAGGTAAGGCAAGGCTATGGCAAGGCAATGCCATGCAAGGCCAGGTTAAAGGAAAGCAAGACAAGCAAGGCTAAGGCAAGGGACGACAAAGCTAATGCACGACAATGCAAGGCTAGGCAATGCACCGCAAGGCAAGTAAAGGGTAACAGAAGGCAAGGCAAGGCAAGGCAAGGCAAGGCAATGCCATGCGAGGCCAGGTTAAGGGAAGGCAAGACAAGCAAGGCTAAGGCAAGGGGAGTCAATGCTATGGCACGACAACGCAAGGCTAGGCAATGAACGGCAAGGCAAGGAAAGGTGAACAGAAGGCAAGGCAAGGCAAGGCAAGGCAAGTGTAATGGAAGGCACGCCACGCAAGTCAAGGCAAGGCCAAGGCAACAGAAGGCTGGGCAATGCACGGCAAGGCAAGGTAACGGTAAGGGAAGGCACGGCAAGGCAAGGGTAACCGAAGACATGGCAAGGCAAGACAATGGTAACGGAAGGCAAGGCAAGGCAAAGCAAGGCAAGGCTAAGGCAACGCAACCCAAAGCAAGGCAACGCGAAGTTTAGGCAAGGCAATGAAAGGGTAACGCTACGCAAGGCACGGCAAGGCAAGGAAAACGTAACGGAAGGCAAGGCACGGCAAGGCAAGGCAAGGCTAAGGCAAGGCAACGCAAGGCAACGCCAATTTCAGGAAAGGCAAAGAAAGGGTAACAGAAGGCAAAGCAATGCAAGGGAAAGCAAGGCAAGGAAAGGGTAACGCAAGGCAAGGCAAGGCAAGGGAAGGACAAGGCAAGGCAGGGCAAGGAAAGGCTGAGGCAAGGCATCGGAAGGCTACGCAATGCACGGCAAGGCAAGGGAAGGGTAACGGAAGGCAGGGCAAGGCAAGGCAAAGCAAGGCAAGGGAAGTGTAACGGAAGGCACGGGAAGGCAAGGGAAGGACAAGGCCAGGCACGGCAAGGCAAGGCAAGGCTAAGGCAAGGCAACGCAAGGCTAGGCAAGGGTAAAGGAAGGCAAGACAAGGCAAGGCAAGGCAAGGCAAATCAAGGATAAGGCAAGGCAACGCAAAGCAAGGCAAGGTTATGGCAAGGCAAGCCAAGCAAGGCTAAGGCAAGGGGAGACAAGGCTAAGGCACGAAAACGCAAATCTAGGCAATGCACGGCAAGGCAAGGAAAGGGTAACGGAAGGCAGGGCAAGGCAAGACAAATCAAGGCAAGGCAAGGGTAATGGAAGGCACGGCAAGACAAGTGAAGTACAAGGCAAGGCAAGGCACGGCAAGGCAATGCAAGGCTAAGGCAAGGCAACGCAAGGCAAGGCAAGGTTAAGGCCAGGCAATCCAAGCAAAGCTAAGTTAAGGGGAGGCAAGGCTAAGCCACGACAACGCAAGGCCAGGCAATGCACGACAATGAAAGGAAAGGGTAACGGACTTCAAGGCAAAGCAAGGCAAACCAAGGCAAGGGAAGTGTAACAGAGGGCACCGCAAGGCAAGGGAAGGACAAGGCAAGGCACGGCAAGGCAAGGCAAGGCTAAGGCAAGGCAAAGCAAGGCTAGGCAATGCACGGCAAGGCAAGGAAAGGGTAACGGAAAGTAAGGAACCGCAAGGCAATGCAACGCTGAGGAAAGGGAACGCAAGGCAATGCAAAATAAAGGCAAGACAACCAAAGCAAGGCTCAGGCAAGGGGAGGCAAGGCAAAGCAAGTGAAACGGAAGGCACGACAAGGCAAGAGAAGGGTAACGGAAAGCTCGGCAAGGTAAGTGAAGGACAAGGCAAGGCACGACAAGGCAATGCAAGGCTAAGGCATGACAACGCAAGGCTAGGCAATAGACGGCAAGCCAAGGAAAGGGTAACGGAAGGAAAGGCACGGCAAGGCAAGGCAAGGCTATGCAATGCCCGGGAAGGCAAGGAAAGGTTAACAGAAGGCAAGGCAAAGCAAGGCAAGGAAAGGGTAACGGAAGGCTCAGCAAGCAAGGAAAGGGTAACTGAAGGCAAGGTAAGGCGAGGCAAAGAAAGGCAAGGGAAGGGTAACGGAAGGCAAGTCACGGCAAGACAACGCAAAGCTGAGGAAAGGCAACGAAAGGCAATGCAAAGTTAAGGCAAGAGAATGCAAGCAAAGCTAAAGCAAGGGGAGGCAAGACAAAGCAAGGGTAACGGTAGGGCATGGCAAGGCAAGACAAGGGTAACGGAAGGCTCAGAAAGGCAAGGGAAGGACAAGGCAAGGCAAGGCAAGGCAAGGCAAGGTTAAGGCATGACAACGCAAGGCTTGGCAATAGACGGCGAGGCAAGGAAAGGGTAATGGAAGGCAAGGCAAGGCAAGGCTAAGGCAAGGCAACGCAAGGCTAGGCAATGCACGGGAAGGCAAGGAAATGGTAACGGAAGGCAGAGCAAGGCAAGGCTAGGGCACGGCAAGGCTAGGCTAGGCAATGCACGGTAAGGAAAGGAAAGGGTAACGTAAGGGAAGGCAAAGCAAGGCAAGTCAAGGGTAACGGAAGGCACGGCAAGGAAAGAAAATGTTAACGGAAGGCACGGCAAGGCAATGGAAGGACAAGGCAAGGAACGGCAGGGCAAGGGAAGGCTAAGACAAGGCAACGCAAAGCAACACAAAGTTAAGGCAAGGAAAGGAATGGGTAACGGAAGGCAAGGCAAGGATAACGGAAGGCACAGCAAGGCAAGGAAAGCGTAACGGAAGGCAAGGCAAGGCAAGGCAAGGGTAACTGAAGGCATGGCAAGGCAAAGGAAGGACAAGGCAAGGCACGGCAAGGCAAGGCTAAGGCAAGGCAATGCAAGGCAACGCAAAGTTAAGGCAAGGCAAGGAAAGGGTAACGGAAGGCAAGGCAAGGCAAGGCAAAGCAAGGCAATGCAAGTCAAAGCAAGGCAAAGCAAGGCAAGGAAAGGGTAACGGAAGGAAAGACAAGGCAAGGGAAGGACAAGGCAAGGCACGGCAAGGCAAGGCAAGACTAAGGCAACGCAAGGCAACGCAAGGCAACACGACGTTAAGACAAGACAAGGAAATTGTAATGGTAGGCAAGGCAAGGCAAGTTAAAGCAAGGAAAAGCAAGGCAAGGAAAGGGTAAAGGAAGGCACGGCAAGGCAAGAGAAGGGTAATGGAAGACACGGCAAGGCAAGGGAAGGACATGGCAAGGCAAGGCAAGGTAAGGCAACGCTAAGGCAAGGCAATGTCATACAAGGCCAGGTTAAAGGAAGGCAAGAGAAGCAAGGTTAAGGCAAGGGGAGACAAAGCTAATGCACGACAACGCAAGGCTAGGAAATGGACGGCAAGGCAAAGAAAGCGTAACAGAAGAAAAGGCAACGCAACGTAAGGCAAGGCTAAGGCAAGGCAATGCCATGCAAGTTCAGGTTAAGTGAAGGCAAAACAAGCAAGGCTAAGGCAAGGGGAGTAAAGGGTAAGGCACGACAATGCAAGGCTAGGCAGTGCACGGCAAGGCAAGGAAAGGGTAACGGAAGGGAAGGCAAAGCAAAAAAAGGCAAGGGAAATGGAAGGCACGGCACGGCAAGTCAAGGCAAGGCCAAGGCAACACATGGCTGAGCAATGCACGGCAAGGCAAGGTAAAGGTAAGGGAAGGCACAGAAAGACAAGGGAAGGACAAGGCAAGGCAAGGCAAGGCTAGGCAATGCATGGCAAGGCAAGGAAAGGGTAACGGAAGGGAAGGCACGGCAAGGCAAGGAAATGGTAACGGAATGCAAGGCACGGCAAGGCAAGGCAAGGCTAAGGCAAGGCAACGCAAGGTAACGCAAAGTTAAGAAAAGGCAAGGAAAGGGTAACGGAAGGCAAGTCAAGGCCAGGAAAAGCAAGGCAAGGCAAGGGTAACGGAAGGCACGGCAAGGCAAGTTAAAGAAAAGGCAAGGCAAGGCAAGGATAAGGCAAGGCAACGCAAAGCAAGGCAAGGTTACGGCAAGCCAAGCCAAGCAAGGCTGAGGCAAGGCGAGACAAGGCTAAGGCACGACAACGCAAGGCTAGGCAATGCACGGCAAGGCAAGTAAAGGGTAACAGAAGGCAAGGCAATGCAAGGCAAAGCAAGGCAAGGAAAGGGTAAGGGAAGGCACAGCAAGGCAAGGAAAGGGTAACGGAAGGCAAGGGAAGGCAAGGCAAGGCAAAGCAAGGCAAGGCAAGGCAAGGGAAGGACAAGGCAAGGCACCGCAAGGCAAGGCAAGGCTAAGGCAACGCAAGGCAACACGACGTTAAGGCAAGACAAGGAAAGAGTAACAGAAGGCAAGGCACGGAAAGGCAAGGAAAGGGTAACGAAAGGCAAGGCAAGGCAAGGCAAGGCTGAGGCAAGGCAACTCAAGGCAAAGAAAGGGGAACGGAAGGCATGGCAAGGGAAGGCAAAGCAAGAAAAGGCAAGGGTGACAGAGGGCACGGCAAGGCAAGGCAAGCCAAGTAAGGCTATAACAAGGGAAGGAAAGGCTATGGCACGACAACGCACGGCTAGGAAATGCACCGCAAGGAAAGGAAAGCGTAACGGAAGGCAAGGCAAGGCAAAGAAAGGCAAGGGAAGTGTAACGGAAGGCACGGCAAGGGAAGGGAAGGACAAGGCCAGGCACGGGAAGGCAAAGCAAGGCTAAGTCAAGGCAACACAATGCTAGGCAATGCACGGCAAGGCAAGGAAAGTGTAAAGGAAGGTAAGGCACGGCAAGGTAATGCAAAGCTGAGGAAAGGTAACGCAAGGCAATGCAAAGTGAAGGCAACACAACCCAAGCAAGGCTAAGGCAAGGGGAGGCAAGGCAAGGCAAGGGTAACGGAAGGCACGGCAAGGCAAGACAAGGTTAACGGAAGGCTCGGCAAGGCAACGCAAGGCTACCCAATGCAAGGCAATGCAAGGAAAGGGTAACGGAAGGCAAGGCAAGGCAAGGCAAGCCAAGGCTAAGGCACGACAATGCAAGACTAGGCAATGCAACGATTAGGCAAGGAAAGGGTAACTGAAGGCAAGGCAAGGCAAGGGGAGGCAAGGCAAGGCAAGGTTAAAGGAAGGCACAGCAAGGCAAGACAAGGGTAACGGAAGGCAAGGCAAGGCAAGACAAGGGTAACGGAAGGCAAGGCACGGCAAGGCAAGGCAAGGCTAAGCCAACGCAACGCAACGCAAGGCAACGCGAAGTCAAGGCAAGGCAAGGTTTAGGGTAACGGAAGGCACGGCAATGCAAGACAACGGAAACGGAAGGCTCGGCAAGGCAAGGGAAGGACAAGGCAAGGCATGGCAATGCAAGACAAGGGTAACGGAAGGCTCGGCAAGGCAACCCAAGGCTAGGCAATGCACGGCAAGGCAAGGAAAGGGTAACAGAAGGCAAGGCAAGGCAAGGCAAAGCAAAGCAAGGCAAGGGTAAAGGAAGGCACAGCAAGGCAAGACGAGGGTAACGGAAGGCACGGCAAGGCAAGGGAAGGATATGGCACGGCAAGGCAAAGTAAGGCAAGGCTAAGGCAAGGCAATGCCATGCAAGGCCAGGTTAAAGGAAGGCAAGAAAAGCAAGGCTAAGGCAAGGGGAGAAAAAGCTAATGCACGACAATGCAAGGCTAGGCAATGCACGGCAAGGCAAGGAAAGGTTAACGGAAAGTAAGGAACGGCAAGGCAATGCAAAGCTGAGGAAAGGGAACGCAAGGCAATGCAATGTTAAGGCAAGGCAAGCCAAGCAAGGCTAAGGCAAGGGGAGACAAGGCAAGGCAAGGGTACCGGAATACACGGCAAGGCAAGGCAAGGGTAACGGAATACACGGCAAGGCAAGACAAGGGTAACAGAAGGCTCGGCAAGGCAAGGGGAGACAAGTCTAAGGCACGACAACGCAAGGCGAGGCAATGTACGGCAAGGCAAGGAAAGGGTAACAGAAGGCAAGGCAATGCAAGGCAAAGCAAGGCAAGGGAAGTGTAACGGAAGGCACGGCAAGGCAAGGGAAAGACAAGGCAAGGCACGGCAAGGGAAGGCAAGGCTAATGCAAGGCAACGCAAGGCTAGGCAATGCACGGAAAGGCAAGGAAAGGGTAAAGAAAGGTAAGGCACGTCAAGGCAATGCAAAGCTGAGGAATGGCAACGCAAGGCAATGCAAAGTGAAGGCAAGACAACCCAAGCAAGGCTAAAGCAAGGGGAGGTAAGGCAAGGCAACGGTAACGGAAGGAAAGGCAAGGCAAGACAAGGGTAACGGAAGGCTCGGCAATGCAAGGGAAGGACAAGGCAAGGCACGGCAAGGCAAGGCAAGGCTAAGGAAAGGCAACGCAAGGCTAGGCAATGCACGGAAAGGCAAGGAAAGGGTAACAGAAGGCAAGGCAAGGCAAAGCAAAGCAAGGAAAGGGTAAAGGAAGGCACGGCAAGGCAAGACAAGGGTAACGGAAGGCACGGCTAGGCAGGGGAAGGATATGGCACGGCAAGGCAAAGTAAGGCAAGGATAAGGCAAGGCAATGCCATGCAAGGCCAGGTTAAGGGAAGGCAAGACAAGCAAGGCTAAGGCAAGGGGAGTCAAGGCTAAGGCACGACAACGCAAGGCTAGGCAATGCACGGCAAGGCAAGGAAAGGTTAACGGAAAGTAAGGAACGGCAAGGCAATGCAAAGCTGAGGAAAGGGAACGCAAGGCAATGCAATGTTAAGGCAAGGCAAGCCAAGCAAGGCTAAGGCAAGGGGAGACAAGGCAAGGCAAGGGTACCGGAATACACGGCAAGGCAAGGCAAGGGTAACGGAATACACGGCAAGGCAAGACAAGGGTAACAGAAGGCTCGGCAAGGCAAGGGGAGACAAGTCTAAGGCACGACAACGCAAGGCGAGGCAATGTACGGCAAGGCAAGGAAAGGGTAACAGAAGGCAAGGCAATGCAAAGCAAAGCAAGGTAAGGAAAGGGTAACAGAAGGCACAGCAAGGCAAGCAAAGGGGAAAGGAAGACAAGACAAAACAAGGCAAAGCAAGGGAAGGGAAGGGTAACTGAAGGCAAGGCAATGAAAGGGAAGGACAAGGCAAGGCACGGTACGGCAAGGCAAGACTAAGGCAACGCAACGCAAAAAAAGGCAACGCGAAGTTTAGGCAAGGCAAGGAAATGGTAACGCTACGCAAGGCACGGCAAGGCAAGGAAAACGTAACGGAAGGCAAGGCACGGCAAGGCAAAGCAAGGCAAGGAAAGGGTAATGGAAGGCTGGGCAAGGCAAGGGAAGCGTAACGGAAGGCAAGGCAAGGCAAGGCAAGGGTAACTGAAGGCATGGCAAGGCAAAGGAAGGACAAGGCAAGGCACGGCAAGGCAAGGCAAGGCTAAGGCAACGCAAGGCAACACGACGTTAAGACAAGGCAAGGAAATGGTAATGGAAGGCAAGGCAAGGCAAGTAAAAGCAAGGAAAGGCAAGTTAAAGCATGGGAAAGCAAGGCAAGGCAAGTGTAATGGAAGGGACGGCAAGGCAAGGGAAGGAAAATGCAAGGCACGGCAAAGCAAGGAAAGGCTAAGGCAAGGCAACGCAAGGCTAGGCAATGCACGGCAAGGCAAGGGAAGGGTAACGGAAGGCAAGGCAAGGCAAGGCAAAGCAAGGGAAGTGAAGTGTAACGGAAGGCAGGGCAAGGAAAGGGAATTACACGCAAGGCATGGCGAGGGAAGGCAAGGCTAAGGCAAGGCAACGCAAGGCTAGGCAATGCACGGCAAGGCAAGGAAAGGGTAAAGGAAGGTAAGGCCCGTCAAGGCAATGCAAAGCAGAGGAAAGGCAATGCAAGGCAATGCAAAGTGAAGGCAAGAGAACCCCAGCAAGGCTAAAGCAAGGGGAGGCAAGGCAAGGCAAGGGTAACGGAAGGCACGGCATGGGAAGACAAGGGTAACGGAAGGCTCGGCAAGGCAAGGGAAGGACAAGGCAAGGAACGGCAAGGCAAGGCAAGTCTAAGGCAAGGCAACGCAAGGCTAGGCAATGTTACGGCAAGTGAAGGAATGGGTAACGGAAGGCAAGGCACGGCAAGGCAATGCAAAGATGAGGAAAGGCAACGCAAGGCAATGCAAAGTGAAGGCAACACAAACCACGCAAGGCTAAGGCAAGGGGAGGCAAGGGAAGGCAAGGGTAAAGTAAGGCACGGCAAGGCAAGACAAGGGTAACGGAAGTCTCGGAAAGGCAAGGGAAGGACAAGGCAAGGCACGGCAAGGCAAGGCTAGGGTAACGGAAGGCTCGGCGAGGAAACGCAAGGCTAGGCATTGCACGGCATTGCAAGTAAAGGGTAACGGAAGGCAAGGCAAGGCAACGCAAGGCTAAGGCACGAAAATGCAAGGCTAGGCAATGCACGGATAAGGCAAGGAAAGGGTAACGGAAGGCAAGGCAAGGCAAGACAAGGGTAACGGAAGGCTCGGCAATGCAAGGGAAGGACAAGGCAAGGCACGGCAAGGCAAGGCAAGGCTAAGGCAAGGCAATGCCATGCAAGGCCAGTTTAAAGTAAGGCAAGACAAGCAAGGTTAAGGCAAGGGGAGACAAAGCTAATGCACGACAACGCAAGGCTAGGCAATGGACGGCAAGGCAAGGCAAGGGTAACAGAAGACAAGACAATGCAACGTAAGGCAAGTCTTAGGCAAGGCAATGTCATGCAAGGCCGGTTTAAGGGAAGGCAGGACAAGAAAGGCTAAGGCAAGGGGAGTCAAGGCTAAGGCACGACACTGCAAGGCTAGGCAGTGCAAGGCAAGGCAAGTAAAGGGTAACGGAAGGGAGGGCAAAGCAAGACAAGGCAAGGGTAAGGGAAGGCACGGCACGGCAAGTCAAGGCAAGGCCAAGGCTACACATGGCTGGGCAATGCACGGCAAGGCAACGTAAGAGTAAGGGAAGGCACGGCAAGGCAAGGCAAGGACAAGGCAAGGCACGGCAAGGCAAGGGTAACGGAATGCATGGCAAGACAATGGTAACGGAAGGTAAGGCACAGCAAGGCAAGGCAAGGCTAAGGCAACGCAACGCAACGCAAGGCAACGCAAAGTTAAGGCAAGGCAAGGCAAGGTTAACGGAAGGGAAGGCACGGCAAGGCAAGGAAAGGGTAACCGAATGCAAGGCACGGCAAGGCAACGCAAGAATAAGACAAGGCTACGAAAGGCAACGCAAAGTTAAGGCAAGACAAGGAAAGGGTAACGGAAGGCAAGGCAAGGCACGGAAAAGCAAGGCAAGGCAAGGGTAACGGAAGGCACGGCAAGGCAAGGGAAAGACAAGGCAAGGCAAGGCAAGGCAAGGCAAGGATAAGGCAAGTCAAACCAAGCAAGGCTAAGTCAAGGGGAGACATGGCTAAGGCACGACAACGCAAGGCTAGGCAATGCACGGCAAGGCAAGGAAAGGTTAACAGAAGGCAAGGCAAGGCAAGGCAAGGGTAATGGAAGGCACGCCACGGCAAGTCAAGGCAAGGCCAAGGCAACAGAAGGCTGGGCAATGCACGGCAAGGCAAGGTAACGGTAAGGGAAGGCACGGCAAGGCAAGGGTAACCGAAGGCATGGCAAGGCAAGACAATTGTAACGGAAGGCAAGGCAAGGCAAAGCAAGTCAAGGCTAAGGCAACGCAACGCAACGCAAGGAAACGCAAAGTTAAGGCAAGGCAAGGGTAACGGAAGGGAAGGCACGCCAAGTCAAGGAAAGGATAACGGAATGCAAGGCATGGCAAGACAAGGCAAGGCTAAGGCAAGGCAACGCAATATATCACAAAGTTAAGTCAAGGCAAGGAAAGGGTAACGGAAGGCAAGGCAAGGCAAGGAAAAGCAAGGCAAGGCAAGTGTAACGGAAGGCACGGCAAGGCAAGGGAAAGACAAGGCAAGGCAAGGCAAGGATAAGGCAAGGCAACGCAAAGCAAGGCAAGGATATGTCAAGGCAAGACAAGCAAGGCTGAGGCAAAGGGAGTCAATGCTATGTCACGACAACGCAAGGCTAGGCAATGGACGGCAAGGCAAAGAAATGGTAACAGAAGACAAGGCAAGGCAAGGTAAGGAAAGGCAAAGCAGGGGAAGGGAAGGGTAACTGAAGGCAAGGCAATGAAAGGGAAGGACAAGGCAAGGCACGGTAAGGCAAGGCAAGGCTAAGGCAACGCAACGCAAAGCAAGGCAACGCGAAGTTTGGGCAAGGCAAGGAAAGGGTAACGCTACTCAAGGCACGGCAAGGCAAGGAAAACGTAACGGAAGGCAAGGCACGGCAAGGCAAGGCAAGGCTAATGCAAGGAAACGCAAGGCAACGCCAATTTCCGGCAAGGCAAGGAAAGGGTAACAGAAGGCAAAGCAATGCAAGGCAAAGCAAGGCAAGGAAAGGGTAACGGAAGGCTCGGCAAGGCAAGGGAAGGACAAGGAAGGGCACGGCAAGGCAAGGCAAGGCTAAGGCAAGGCAAGGCAAGGCTAGGCAATGCACGGCAAGGCAAGGAAAGGGTAACAGAAGGCAAGGCAAGGCAAGGCAAAGCAAACAAGGCAAGGGTAAAGGAAGGCACGGCAAGGCAAGACAAGGCTAACGGAAGGCACGGCAAGGCAAGGTAAGGCAAGACTAAGGCAAGGCAATGCCATGCAAGGCCAGGTTAAGGGAAGGCAAGACAAGCAAGGCTAAGGCAAGGGGAGTCAATGCTATGGCACGACAACGCAAGGCTAGGCAATTCACGGCAAGGCAAGGAAAGGGTAACAGAAAATAAGGAACGGCAAGGCAATGCAAACCTGAGTAAAGGGAACGCAAGGCAATGCAATGTTAAGGCAAGGCAATCCAAGCAAGGCTAAGGCAAGGGGAGGCAAGGCAAGGCAAGGCAAGGGTAACGGAAGACACGGCAAGGCAAGACAAGGGTAACGGAAGGCTCGGCCACGAAACGGGAGACAAGTCTATGGCACGACAACGCAAGGCGTGGCAATGCACGGCAAGGCAAGGAAAGGGTAACAGAAGGCAAGGCAATGCAAGGCAAAGCAAGGAAAGGAAAGGCAAGGGAAGGACAAGGCAACGCACGGCAAGGCAAGGCAAAGCTAAGGCAACGCAAGGCAACACGACGTTACGACAAGGCAAGGAAATGGTAATGGAAGGCAAGGCAAGGCAAGTTTAAGCAAGGTAAGGCAAGTCAAAGCAAGGCAAAGCAAGGCAAGGCAAGTGTAATGGAAGGGACGGCAAGGCAAGGGAAGGAAATTGCAAGGCAGGGCAAGGCAAGGAAAGGCTAAGGCAAGGCAACGCAAGGCTAGGCAATGCACGGCAAGGCAAGGGAAGGGTAACAGAAGGCAAGGCAAGGCAAGGCAAAGCAAGCCAAGGGAAGTGTAACGGAAGGCAGGGCAAGGAAAGGGAATTACACGCAAGGCACGTCAAGGGAAGGCAAGGCTAAGGCAAGGCAACGCAAGGCTAGGCAATGCACGGCAAGGCAAGGAAAGGGTAAAGGAAGGTAAGGCTCGTCAAGGTAATGCAAAGCTGAGGAATGGCAACGCACGGCAATGCAAAGTGAAGGCAAGACAACCCAAGCAAGGCTAAAGCAAGGGGAGGCAAGGCAAGGCAAGGGTAACGGAAGGCACGGCAAGGCAAGACACGGGAATCGGAAGGCTCGGCAAGGCAAGGGAAGGACAAGGCAAGGCACGGCAAGGCAAGGCAAAGCTAAGGCAACGCAAGGCAACACGACGTTACGACAAGGCAAGGAAATGGTAATGGAAGGCAAGGCAAGGCAAGTTTAAGCAAGGTAAGGCAAGTCAAAGCAAGGCAAAGCAAGGCAAGGCAAGTGTAATGGAAGGGACGGCAAGGCAAGGGAAGGAAATTGCAAGGCAGGGCAAGGCAAGGAAAGGCTAAGGCAAGGCAACGCAAGGCTAGGCAATGCACGGCAAGGCAAGGGAAGGGTAACAGAAAGCAAGGCAATGCAAGGCAAAGCAAGGCAAGGAAAGTGTAACGGAAGGCAGGGCAAGGAAAGGGAATTACACGCAAGGCACGTCAAGGGAAGGCAAGGCTAAGGCAAGGCAACGCAAGGCTAGGCAATGCACGGCAAGGCAAGGAAAGGGTAAAGGAAGGTAAGGCTCGTCAAGGTAATGCAAAGCTGAGGAATGGCAACGCACGGCAATGCAAAGTGAAGGCAAGGCAACCCAAGCAAGGCTAAAGCAAGGGGAGGCAAGGCAAGGCAAGGGTAACGGAAGGCACGGCAAGGCAAGACACGGGAATCGGAAGGCTCGGCAAGGCAAGGGAAGGACAAGGCAAGGCATGGCAAGGCAAGGCAAGGCTAAGGCAAGGCAACGCAAGGCTAGGCAATGCACGGCAAGGCAAGGAAAGGGTAACAGAAGGCAAGGCAAGGCAAGGCAAAGCAAAGCAAGGCAAGGGTAAAGGAAGGCACGGTAAGGCAAGACAAGGGTAACGGAAGGCACGGCAAGGCAGGGGAAGGATATGGCACGGCAAGGCAAGGTAAGGCAAGGCTATGGCAAGGCAATGCCATGCAAGGCCAGGTTAAAGGAAAGCAAGACAAGCAAGGCTAAGGCAAGGGACGACAAAGCTAATGCACGACAATGCAAGGCTAGGCAATGCACCGCAAGGCAAGTAAAGGGTAACAGAAGGCAAGGCAAGGCAAGGCAAGGCAAGGCAATGCCATGCGAGGCCAGGTTAAGGGAAGGCAAGACAAGCAAGGCTAAGGCAAGGGGAGTCAATGCTATGGCACGACAACGCAAGGCTAGGCAATGAACGGCAAGGCAAGGAAAGGTGAACAGAAGGCAAGGCAAGGCAAGGCAAGGCAAGTGTAATGGAAGGCACGCCACGCAAGTCAAGGCAATGCCAAGGCAACAGAAGGCTGGGCAATGCACGGCAAGGCAAGGTAACGGTAAGAGAAGGCACGGCAAGGCAAGGGTAACCGAAGACATGGCAAGGCAAGACAATGGTAACGGAAGGCAAGGCAAGGCAAAGCAAGGCAAGGCTAAGGCAACGCAACCCAAAGCAAGGCAACGCGAAGTTTAGGCAAGGCAATGAAAGGGTAACGCTACGCAAGGCACGGCAAGGCAAGGAAAACGTAACGGAAGGCAAGGCACGGCAAGGCAAGGCAAGGCTAAGGCAAGGCAACGCAAGGCAACGCCAATTTCAGGCAAGGCAAGGAAAGGGTAACAGAAGGCAAAGCAATGCAAGGGAAAGCAAGGCAAGGAAAGGGTAACGCAAGGCAAGGCAAGGCAAGGGAAGGACAAGGCAAGGCAGGGCAAGGAAAGGCTGAGGCAAGGCATCGGAAGGCTACGCAATGCACGGCAAGGCAAGGGAAGGGTAACGGAAGGCAGGGCAAGGCAAGACAAATAAAGGCAAGGCAAGGGTAACGGAAGGCACGGCAAGACAAGGGAAAGACAAGGCAAGGCAAGGCAAAGCAAGGCAAGGATAAGGCAAGGCAACGCAAAGCAAGGCAAGGTTAAGGCAAGGCAAGCCAAGCAAGGCTGAGGCAAGGGGAGACAAAGCTAAGGCACGAAAACGCAAGGCTAGGCAATGCACGGCAAGGCAAGGAAAGGGTAACAGAAGGCAAGGCAGTGCAAGGCAAAGCAAGGAAAGGTAAGGGTAACAGAAGGCACAGCAAGGCAATCAAAGGATAAAGGAAGGCAAGGCAAGACAAGGCAAAGCAGGGGAAGGGAAGGGTAACGGAAGGCTCGGCAAGGCAAGGGAAGGACAAGGCAGGGCACGGCAAGGCAAGGCAAGGCTAAGGCAAGGCAACGCAAGGCTAGGCAATGCACGGCAACGCAAGGAAAGGGTTACAGAAGGCAAGGCAAGGCAAGGCAAAGCAAACAAGGCAAGGGTAAAGGAAGGCACGGCAAGGCAAGACAAGGGTAACGGAAGGCACGGCAAGGCAAGGCAAGGCAGGCTAAGGCAAGGCAATGCCATGCAAGGCCAGGTTAAGGGAAGCCAAGACAAGCAAGGCTAAGGCAAGGGGAATCAATGCTATGGCACGACAATGCAAGGCTAGCAATGCACGGCAAGGCAAGGAAAGGGTAACGGAAAGTAAGGAACGGCAAGGCAATGCAAACCTGAGTAAAGGGAACGCAAGGCAATGCAATGTTAAGGCAAGGCAATCCAAGAAAGGCTAAGGCAAGGGGAGGCAAGGCAAGGCAATGCAAGGGTAACGGAAGACACGGCAAGGCAAGAAAAGGGTAACGGAAGGCTCGGCCACGCAACGGGAGACAAGTCTATGGCACGAAAACGCAAGGCGTGGCAATTCACGGCAAGGCAAGGAAAGGGTAACAGAAGTCAAGGCAATGCAAGGCACAGCAAGGCAAGGAAAGGGTAACAGAAGGCACAGCAAGGCAAACAAAGGGTAAAGGAAGGCAAGGCAAGACAAGGCAAAGCAGTGGAAGGGAAGGGTAACTGAAGGCAAGGCAATGAAAGGGAAGGACAAGGCAAGGCACGGTAAGGCAAGGCAAGGCTAAGGCAACGCACCCCAAAGCAAGGCAATTCGAATTTTAGGCAAGGGAAGGAAAGGGTAACGCTACGCAAGGCAAGGCAAGGCAAGGAAAACGTAACGGAAGGCAAGGCACGGCAAGGCAAGGCAAGGGTAAGGCAAGGCAACGCAAGGC
Source organism: Macrotis lagotis (assembly GCF_037893015.1). Taxonomy (NCBI): domain Eukaryota; kingdom Metazoa; phylum Chordata; class Mammalia; order Peramelemorphia; family Peramelidae; genus Macrotis; species Macrotis lagotis. The sequence continues at coordinate 42,045 of NW_027422032.1, forward strand.
AACGACAATTTCAGGCAAGGCAAGGAAAGGGTAACAGAAGGCAAAGCAATGCAAGGCAAAGCAAGGCAAGGAAAGGGTAACGCAAGGCAAGGCAAGGCAAGGGAAGGACAAGGCAAGGCAAGGAAAGGCTGAGTCAAGGCATCGGAACGCTACACAATGCACGGCAAGGCAAGGGAAGGGTAACGGAAGGCAGGGCAAGGCAATACAAATAAAGGCAAGGCAAGGGTAACGGAAGGCACGGCAAGACAAGGGAATGACAAGGCAAGGCAAGGAAAAGCAAGGCAAGGTTAAGGCAAGGCAAGCCAAGCAAGGCTGAGGCAAGGGGAGACAAGGCTAAGGCACGACAACGCAAGGCAAGGCAATGCAAGGCAAAGCAAGGAAAGGAAAGGCAAGGGAAGGACAAGGCAACGCACGGCAAGGCAAGGCAACGCTAAGGCAACGCAAGGCAACACGACGTTAAGACAAGGCAAGGAAATGGTAATGGAAGGCAAGGCAAGGCAAGTTTAAGCAAGGTAAGGCAAGTCAAAGCAAGGCAAAGCAAGGCAAGGCAAGTGTAATGGAAGGGACGGCAAGGCAAGGGAAGGAAATTGCAAGGCAGGGCAAGGCAAGGAAAGGCTAAGGCAAGGCAACGCAAGGCTAGGCAATGCACGGCAAGGCAAGGGAAGGGTAACAGAAGGCAAGGCAAGGCAAGGCAAAGCAATGCAAGGGAAGTGTAACGGAAGGCAGGGCAAGGAAAGGGAATTACACGCAAGGCACGTCACGGGAAGGCAAGGCTAAGGCAAGGCAACGCAAGGCTAGGCAATGCACGGCAAGGCAAGGAAAGGGTAAAGGAAGGTAAGGCTCGTCAAGGTAATGCAAAGCTGAGGAATGGCAACGCATGGCAATGCAAAGTGAAGGCAAGACAACCCAAGCAAGGCTAAAGCAAGGGGAGGCAAGGCAAGGCAAGGGTAATGGAAGGCACGGCAAGGCAAGACAAGGGTAACGGAAGGCTCGGCAAGGCAAGGGAAGGACAAGGCAAGGCATGACAAGGCAAGGCAAGGCTAAGGCAAGGCAACGCAAGGCTAGGCAATGCACGGCAAGGCAAGGAAAGGGTAACAGAAGGCAAGGCAAGGCAAGGTAAAGCAAAGCAAGGCAAGGGTAAAGGAAGGCACGGCAAGGCAGGGGAAGGATATGGCACGGCAAGGCAAGGTAAGGCAAGGCTATGGCAAAGCAATGCCATGCAAGGCCAGGTTAAGGGAAGGGAAGACAAGCAAGGCTAAGGCAAGGGGAGTCAATTCTATGGCACAGCGCAAGGCTAGGCAATGCACGGCAAGGGAAGGAAAGGGTAACGGAAAGTAAGGAACGGCAAGGCAATGCAAAGCTGAGGAAAGGGAACGCAAGGCAATGCAATGTTATGGCAAGGCAAGCCAAGCAAGGCTAAGGCAACGGGAGGCAAGGCAAGGCAAGGGTAACAGAAGGCTCGACAAGGCAAGGGGAGACAAGTCTAAGGCACGACAACGCAAGGCGGGGCATTGTACGGCAAGCAAGGAAAGGGTAACAGAAGGCAAGGCAATGCAAGGCAAAGCAAGGCAAGGAAAGGGTAACAGAAGGCACAACAAGGCAAGCAAAGGGTAAAGGAAGGCAAGGCAAGACAAGGCAAAGAAGTGGAAGGGAAGGGTAACTGAAGGCAAGGCAATGAAAGGGAAGGACAAGGCAAGGCACGGTAAGGCAAGACAAGGCTAAGGCAACGCAACGCAAAGCAAGGCAACGCGAAGTTTGGGCAAGGCAAGGAAAGGGTAACGCTACGCAAGGCACGGCAAGGCAAGGAATACGTAACGGAAGGCAGGGCACGGCAAGGCAAGGCAAGGCTAAGGCAAGGAAACGCAAGGCAACGCCAATTTCAGGCAAGGCAAGGAAAGGGTATCGCTACGCAAGGCACGGCAAGGCAAGGAAAAAGTAACGGAAGGCAAGGCACGGCAAGGCAAGGCAAGGGTAAGGCAAGGCAACGCAAGGAAACGACAATTTCAGGCAAGGCAAGGAAAGGTTAACAGAAGGCAAAGCAATGCAAGGCAAAGCAAGGCAAGGAAAGGGTAACGCAATTCAAGGCAAGGCAAGGGAAGGACAAGGCAGGGCACGGCAAGGCAAGGCAAGTCTAAGGCAACGCCAGGCAACACGACGTTAAGACAAGGCAAGGAAATGGTAATGGAAGGCAAGGCAAGGCAAGTATAAGCAAGGTAAGGCAAGTCAAAGCAAGGCAAAGCAAGGCAATACAAGTGTAATGGAAGGGACGGCAAGGCAAGGGAAGGAAAATGCAAGGCAGGGCAAGGCAAGTAAAGGCTAAGGCAAGGCAAGGCAACGCAAAGCTAGGCAATGCACGGCAAGGCAAGGAAAGGGTAACAGAAGGCAAGGCAAGGCAAGGCAAAGCAAGGCAAGGGAAGTGTAACGGAAAGCAGGGCAAGGAAAGGGAATTACACGCAAGGCACGTCAAGGGAAGGCAAGGCTAAGGCAAGGCAATGCAAGGCTAGGCAATGCACGGCAAGGCAAGGAAAGGGTAAAGGAAGGTAAGGCTCGTCAAGGTAATGCAAAGCTGAGGAATGGCAACGCACGGCAATGCAAAGTGAAGGCAAGACAACCCAAGCAAGGCTAAAGCAAGGGGAGGCAAGGCAAGGAAAGGGTAACGGAAGGCACGGCAAGGCAAGACAAGGGTAACGGAAGGTTCGGCAAGGCAAGGGAAGGACAAGGCAAGGCATGGCAAGGCAAGGCTAAGGCAAGGCAACGCAAGGCTAGGCAATGCACGGCAAGGCAAGGAAAGGGTAACGGAAAGTAAGGAACGGCAAGGCAATGCAAAGCTGAGGAAAGGGAACGCAAGGCAATGCAATGTTAAGGCAAGGCAAGCCAAGCAAGGCTAAGGCAACGGGAGGCAAGGCAAGGCAAGGGTAACAGAAGGCTCGGCAAGGCAATGGGAGACTAGTCTAAGGCCCGACAACGCAAGGCGAGTCAATGTACGGCAAGCAAGGAAAGGGTAACAGAAGGCAAGGCAATGCAAGGCAAAGCAAGGCAAGGAAAGGGTAACAGAAGGCACAACAAGGCAAGCAAAGGGTAAAGGAAGGCAAGGCAAGAAAAGGCCAAGCAGTGGAAGGGAAGGGTAACTGAAGGCAAGGCAATGAAAGGGAAGGACAAGGCAAGGCACGGTAAGGCAAGGCAAGGCTAAGGCAACGCACCCCAAAGCAAGGCAACGGGAAGTTTAGGCAAGGCAAGGAAAGGGTAACGCTACGCAAGGCACGGCAAGGCAAGGAAAACCTAACGGAAGGCAAGGCACGGCAAGGCAAGGCAAGGCTAAGGCAAGGCAACGCAAAGCAACGCCAATTTCAGGCAAGGCAAGGAAAGGGTAACAGAAGGCAAAGCAATGCAAGGCAAAGCAAGGCAAGGAAAGGGTAACGGAAGGCTCGGCAAGGCAAGGCAAGGACAAGGCAAGGCACGGCAAGGCAAGGCAAGGCTAAGGCAAGGCAACGCAAGGCTAGGCAATGCACGGCAAGGCAAGGAAAGGGTAACAGAAGGCAAGGCAAGGCAAAGCAAAGCAAGGCAAGGGTAAAGGAAGGCACGGCAAGGCAAGACAAGGGTAACGGAAGGCACGGCAAGGCAAGGGAAGGATATTGCACGGCAAGGCACGGTAAGGCAAGCCTAAGTCAAGGCAATGCCATGCAAGGCCAGGTTAAAGGAAGGCAAGACAAGCAAGGCTAAGGCAAGGGACGACAAAGTTAATGCACGACAATGCAAGGCTAGGCAATGCACCGCAAGGCAAGGAAAGGGTAACAGAAGGCAAGGCAAGGCTAGGTAAGGCAAGGCTAAGGCAAGGCAATGCCATGCGAGGCCAGGTTAAGGGAAGGCAAGACAAGCAAGGCTAAGGCAAGGGGAGTCAATGCTATGGCACGACAACGCAAGGCTAGGCAATGAACGGCAAGTCAAGGAAAGGTGAACAGAAGGCAAGGCAAGGCAAGGCAAGGCAAGCGTAATGGAAGGCACGCCACGCAAGTCAAGGCAAGGCCAAGGCAACAGAAGGCTGGGCAATGCACGGCAAGGCAAGGTAACGGTAAGGGAAGGCACGGCAAGGCAAGGGTATCCGAAGACATGGCAAGGCAAGACAATGGTAACGGAAGGCAAGGCAAGGCAAAGCAAGGCAAGGCTAAGGCAACGCAACCCAAAGCAAGGCAACGCGAAGTTTAGGCAAGGCAAGGAAAGGGTAACGCTACGCAAGGCACGGCAAGGCAAGGAAAACGTAACCGAAGGCAAGGCACGGCAAGGCAAGGCAAGGCTAAGGCAAGGCAACGCAAGGCAACGCCAATTTCAGGCAAGGCAAGGAAAGGGTAACATAAGGCAAAGCAATGCAAGGGAAAGCAAGGCAAGGAAAGGGTAACGCAAGGTAAGGCAAGGCAAGGGTAGGACAAGGCAAGGCAGGGCAAGGAAAGGCTGAGGCAAGGCATCGGAAGGCTAAGCAATGCACGGCAAGGCAAGGGAAGTGTAACGGAAGGCAGGGCAAGGCAAGACAAATAAAGGCAACGCAAGGGTAACGGAAGGCACGGCAAGACAAGGGAAACACAAGGCAAGGCAAGGTAAAGCAAGGCAAGGATAAGGCAAGGCAACGCAAAGCAAGGCAAGGTTAAGGCAAGGCAAGCCAAGCAAGGCTGAGGCAAGGGGGGACAAGGCTAAGGCAAGACAACGCAAGGCTAGGCAATGCACGGCAAGGCAAGGAAAGGGTAACAGAAGGCAAGGCAATGCAAGGCAAAGCAAGGAAAGGAAAGGGTAACAGAAGGCACAGCAAGGCAAGCAAAGGGTAAAGGAAGGCAAGGCAAGACAAGGCAAAGCAGGGGAAGGGAAGGGTAACGGAAGGCTCGGCAAGGCAACGGAAGGAAAAGGCAGGGCACGGCAAGGCAAGGCAAGGCTAAGGCAAGGCAACGCAAGGCTAGGCAATGCACGGCAAGGCAAGGAAAGGGTAACAGAAGGCAAGGCAAGGCAAAGCAAACAAGGCAAAGGTAAAGGAAGGCACGGCAAGGCAAGACAAGGTTAACGGAAGGCACGGCAAGGCAAGGTAAGGCAAGGCTAAGGCAAGGCAATGCCATGCAAGGCCAGGTTAAGGGAAGGCAAGACAAGCAAGGCTAAGGCAAGGGAGTCAATGCTATGGCACGACAACGCAAGGCTAGGCAATGGACGGCAAGGCAAGGAAAGGGTACCAGAAGATAAGGCAAGGCAAGGTAAGGCAAGGCTAAGGCAAGGCAATGACATTCATGGCCAGGTCAAGCGAAGGCAAGACAAGCAAGGCTAAGGCAAGGGGAGTCAAGGCAAAGGCACGAAAACGCAAGGCTAGACAATGGACGGCAAGGCAAGGAAAGGTGAACAGAAGGCAAGGCAAGGCAAGGCAAGGGCAATGGAAGGCACGCCACGGCAAGTCAAGACAAAGCCAAGGCAACAGAAGGCTGGGCAATGCACGGCAAGGCAAGGTAACGGTAAGGGAATGCACGGCAAGGCAAGGGTAACCGAAGGTATGGCAAGGCAAGACAATGGTAAGGGAAGGCAACGCAAGGCAAGTCAAGGCAAGGCTAAGGCAACGCAACCCAAAGCAAGGCAACGCGAAGTTTAGGCAAGGCAAGGAGAGGGTGACGGAAGGCAAGGCACGGAAAGCAAGGAAAGGGTATCGGAAGGCAAGGCACGGCAAGGCAAGGAAAGGCTAAGGGAAGGCAACGCAAGTCAACGCAAAGTTAAGGCAAGGCAAGGAAAGGGTAACAGAAAGCAAGGCAATGCTAGGCAAAGCAAGGCAATGCAAGTCAAAGCAAGGCAAAGCAAGGCAAGGCAAGGGTAACGGAAGGGACGGCCAGGCTTGGGAATGACAAGGCAAGGCAGGGCAAGGAAAGGAAAGGCTAAGACAAGGCAACTCAAGGCTAGGCAATAGACGGCAAGGCAAGGGAAGTGTAACGGAAGGCACGGCAAGGCGAGGGAAGGACAAGGTAAGGCACGGCAAGGCAAGGCAAGGATAAGGCAAGGTAACGCAAGGCTAGGCAAGGGTAAACGAAGGCACGGCAAGGCAAGAAAAGGGTAACGGAAGGCACGGCAAGGCAAGGGAAGGACAAGTCAAGGTACAGCATGGCAAGGCAATGCTAAGGCAATGCAACGCAAGGCTAGGCAATGCACGGCAAGGCAAGGAAAGGGTAACAGAAGGCAAGGCAATGCAAGGCAACGCAAGGCAAGGAAAGGGTAACGGAAGGCACAGCAAGGCAAGGAAAGCATAACGGAACCCAAGGCAAGGCAAGGTAAAGCAAGGCAAGGCAAGTGTAACTGAAGGCATTGCAAGGGAGGGGAAGGACAAGGCAAGGCACGGCAAGGCAAGGCAAAGCTTATACAACGCAACGCAAGACAAAGCGAAGTTAAGGCAGGGCAAGGAAATGGTAACGGAATGCAAGGCAAGGCAAGGCAAAGCAAGGCAAGGCAAGTCAAAGCAAGTCAAAGCAAGGCAAGGCAAGGTGAACGGAAAGGACGGCAAGGCATGGGAATGACAAGGCAAGGCAGGGCAAGGCAGGGAAAGGCTAAGGCAAGGCAACGCAAGCCTAGGCAAAGCACGGCAAGGCAAGGGAAGCGTAACGGAAGGCAAGGCAAGGCAAGTCAAAGTACCTCAAGGGAAGTGTAACGGAAGGCACGGCAAGGCAAGGGAAGGACAAGGCAAGGCACGGCAAGGCAAGGCAAGGCTAAGGCACGACAACGCAAGGCTAGGCAATGCATGGCAAGGCAAGGAAAGGGTAACAGAAGGCAAGGCAATGCAAGGCAAAGCAAGGCAAGGAAAGCATAACGGAAGGCAAGGGAGGCAAGGCAAAGCAAGGCAAGGGAAGTGTAACGGAAGGCACGGCAAGTCAAGGGAAGAACAAGGCAAGGCACGGCAAGGCAAGGCAAGGCTAAGGCACGACAACGCAAGGCTAGGCACTGCACGGCAAGGAAAGGAAAGGGTAACAGAAGCAAAGGCAATGCAAGGCAAAGCAAGGCAAGGAAAGGGTAACGGAAGGCACAGCAAGGCAAGGAAAGCGTAACGGAAGGCAAGGCAAGGCAAGGCAAAGTAAGGCAAGGCAAGGGTAACTGAAGGCATAGCAAGGCAAGGGAAGGACACGGCAAGGCAAGGCAAGGCTTATACAACGCAAAGCAACGCAAGGAAACTCGAAGATAAGGCAAGTCAAGGAAAGGGTAATAGAAGACAAGGCACGGAAATGCAAGGAAAGGGTATCGGAAGGCAAGGCACGGCAAGGCAAGGCAAGGCAATGCTAAGGCAAGGCAAGGCAAGTCAACGCAAAGTTAAGGCAAGGCAAGGAAAGGGTAACAGAAAGCAAGGGAATGCAAGGCAAAGCAAGGCAAGGAAAGGGTAACGGAAGGCAAGGCAAGACAACGCAAAGCAAGGCAAGGCAAGTCAAAGCAAGGCAAAGCAAGGCAATGCAAGGTTAACGGAATGGACAGCAAGGCATGGGAAGGACAAGGCAAGGCAGGGCAAGGCAAGGAAAGGCTAAGGCAAGGCAACGCAAGGCTAGGCAATGCACGGCAATGCAAGGGATGGGTAACGGATGGCAATGCAAGGCAAGGCAAAGCAAGACATGGGAAGTGTAACGGAAGGCACGGCAAGGCAACGTAAGGGTAAGGGAAGGCACGGCAAGGCAAGGGAAGGACAAGGCAAGGCACCGCAAGGCAAGGGTAACGGAAGGCATGGCAAGGCAAGACATGGTAACAGAAGTAAAGGCACTGCAAGGCAAGGCAAGGCCAAGGCAGCGCAACGCAACGCAAAGCATCGCAAAGTTAAGGCGAGGCAAGGCAAGTGTAACGGAAGGGAAGGCACGGCAAGGGAAGGAAAGGGTAACGGAATGCAGGGCACGGCAAGGTAACGCAAGCCTAATGCAAGGCAACTCAAGGCAACGCAAAGTTAAGGCAACGGAAGGCAAGGCAAGGCACGGAAAAGCAAGGCAAGTCAAGGGTAATGGAAGGGACGGCAAGGCAAGGGAAAGACAAGGCAAGGCACGGCAAGGCAAGGCAAGGCTTATAAAACGCTACGCAATGCAAGGCAACGCGAATTTAAGGCAAGGCAAGGAAAGGGTAACGGAAGGCAAGGCACGGAAAGGCAAGGAAAGGGTATCGGAAGGCAAGGCATGGCAAGGCAAGCCAAGGAAAGGGTAACAGAAAGCAAGGCAATGCAAAGCAAAGCAAGGCAAGGAAAGGGTAACGGAAGGCAAGGCAAGGCAATGCAAAGCTAGGCAAGGCAAGTCAAAGCAAGGGAAAGCAAGGCAAGGCAAGGGTAATGGAAGGGAAGGCAAGGCATGGGAAGGACAAGGCAAGGCAGGGCAAGACAGGGAAAGGCTAAGGCAAGGCAACGCAAAGCTAGGCAATGCACGGTAAGGCAAGGGAAGGGTAACGGAAGGCAATTCAACGCAAGGCAAAGCAAGGCAAGGGAAGTGTAACGGAAGGCCCAACAAGGCAAGGGAAGGACAAGGCTAGGCACGGCAAGGCAAGTCAAGCATAAGGCAAGGCAATGCCATGCAAGGCCAGGTTAAAGAAGGCAAGACAAGCAAGGTTAAGGCAAGTGGAGACAAAGCTAATGCACGACAACTTAAGTCTAGGCAATGGACGGCAAGGAAAGTAAAGGGTAACAGAAGGCAAGGCAATGCAAGGCAAGACAAATCAAGGCAAGGCAAGGGTAATGGAAGGCATGGCAAGACAAGGGAAGGACAAGGAAAGGCAAGGCACGGCAAGGTAAGGTAAGGCTAAGGCAGGGCAACGCAAGGCAAGGCAAGGCAAGGTGAATGTCAGGCAAGCCAAGCAAGGCTAACTTAAGGGGAGGCAAGTCTAAGACACGAAAAGGAAAGGCTAGGCAATGCACGGCAAGGCAAGGAAAGGGTAACAGAAGGCAAGGCACGGCAAGGGAAGGAATGGGTAACGGATTGCAAGGCACGGCAAGGCAACGCAAGGCTATGGCAAGGCATAGAAAGGTAAGGCAAGGCAAAGAAAGGGTAACGGAAGGCAAGGCAAGGCACGGAAAAGCAAGGCAACGCAAGGGTAACGGAAGGCACATCAAGGCAAGGGAAAGACAAGGCAAGACAAGGCAAGGCAAGGCAAGGATAAGGCACGGCAACGCAAAGCAAGGCAAGGCTAAGGCAAGAGGAGACAACGCTAAGGCACGACAACGCAAGGCTAGGCAATGCACGGCAAGGCAAGGAAAGGGTAACAGAAGGCAAGGCAATGCAAGGCAAAGCAAGGCAAGAAAAGGGTATCGGAATGCACATCAAGGCAAGGAAAGCGTAACGGAAGGCAAGGCAAGGCACGGCAAGGCAAGGCAAGGCTTATACAACGCAACGCAACGCAAGGCAACGCAAAGTTAAGGCAAGGCAAGTAAAGGGTAATGGAAGGCAAGGCACGGAAAGGCAAGGAAAGGGTATCGGAAGGCAAGACACGGCAAGGCAATGCAAGGCTAAGGCAAGGCAACGCAAGCCAACGCAAAGTCATGGAAAGGGTAACAGAAAGCAAGGCAATGCAAGGCAAAGCAAGGCAAGGAAAGGGTAACGGAAGGCACAATAAGGCAAGGAAAGCGTAACGGATGGTAAGGCAAGGCAAGGCAAAGCAAGGCATGGCAAGGGTAACTGAAGGCATGGCAAGGCAAGGGAATGACAAAGCAAGGCACGGCAAGGCAAGGCAAGACTTATACAACGCAACGCAACGCAAGGCAACGCGAAGTTAAGGCAAGGTAAGGAAAGGGTAACGGAAGGCAAGGCACGGAAAGGCAAGGCAAGGCTAAGGCAAGGCAACGCAAGTCAACGCAAAGTTAAGGCAAGGCAAGGAAAGGGTAACACAAAGCAAGGCAATGCAAGATAAGGGTAACGGAAGGCTCGGCAAGGCAACGCAAGGCTAGGCAATGCACGGCAAGGCAAGGGAAGGGTAACGGTAGGCAAGGCAAGGCAAAGCAAGGCAAAGTGAATGCAACACAACCGACGCAAGGCTAAGGCAAAGGGAGGCATGGCAAGGCAAGAGTAACGGAAGGCACGGCAAGGCAAGACAACGGTAACGGAAGGCTCGGCAAGGCAAGGGAAGGTCAAGGCAATGCACGGCAAGGCAAGACAAGGGTAACGGAAGGCTCGGCAAGGCAACGCAAGGCTAGGCAATGGACGGCAATGCAAGGAAAGGGTAACGGAATGCAAGGCAAGGCTAAGGCAAGACAATGCAAGGCTAGGCAATGCACGGATAAGGCAAGTAAAGGGTAACGGAAGGCAAGGCAAGGCAAGGCAAAGCAAGACAATGCAAGGGTAAAGGAAGGCACGGCAAGGCAAGACAAGGGTAACGGAAGGCACGGCAAGGCAAGGGAAGGACATGGCAAGGCAAGGCAAAGTAAGTCAAGGCTATGGCAAGGCAATGCCATACAAGGCCAGGTTAAAGGAAGGCAAGACAAGCAAGGTTAAGGCAAGGGGAGACAAAGCTTATGCACGACAATGCAAGGCTAAGCAATGGACGGCAAGGCAAGGAAAGCGTAACAGAAGAAAAGGCAATGCAACGTAAGGCAAGGCTAAGGCAAGGCAATGCCATGTAAGGCAGGGTTAAGGGAATGCAAGACAAGCAAGGCTAAGGCAAGGGGAGTCAAGGCTAAGGCACGACAACGAAAGGCTAGGCAATGCACTACAAGGCAAGGAAAGGGTAACGGAAGAGAAGGCAAAGCAAGAAAAGGCAAGGGTAACGGAAGGAATGGCACGGCAAGTCAAGTCAAGGCCAAGGCAACACATGGCTCGGCAATGCACGGCAAGGCAAGGTAAGGGTGAGTGAAGGCACGGCAAGGCAAGGGAAGGACAAGGCAAGGCACGGCAAGGCAAGGAAAGAGTAACGGAAGGCAAGGCAAGGCAAGGCAAAGCAAGGGAAGTGTAACGGAAGGCAAGGCAAGTGAAAGCAAAGCAAGGTAAGGCAAGTCAAAGCAAGGCAAAGCAAGGCAAGGCAAAGTTAACGGAAGGGAAAGCAAGGCATGGGAAGGACAAGGCAAGGAAGGGCAAGGCAAGGAAAGGCTAAGGCAAGGCAACGCAAGGCTAGGCAATGCACGGCAAGGCAAGGAAATGGTAACGGAAGCGAAAGAACGGCAAGGCCAGGAAAGGGTATCGGAATGCAAGGCACGGCAAGGCAAAGCTAAGGGAAGGCAACGCAAGGTAACGCAAAGTTAAGACAAGGCAAGGAAAGGGTAACGGAAGGCAAGGCAAGGCAAGGAAAAGCAAGGCAAGGCAAGGGTAATGGAAGGCACGGCAAGGCAAGGGAAAGACAAGGCAAGGCAAGGCAAGGCAAGGATAAGGCAAGGCAACGCAAAGCAAGGCAAGGTTGAGGCAAGGCAAGCCAAGCAAGGCTGAGGCAAGGGGAGACAAGGCTAAGGCACGACAACGCAAGGCTAGGCAATGGACGGCAAGGCAAGGAAAGGGTAACATAAGATAAGGCAAGGCAAGGTAAGGCAAGGCTAAGGCAAGGCAATGACATTCATGGCCAGGGTAAGCGAAGGCAAGACAAGCAAGGCTAAGGCAAGGGGAGTCAAGGCAAAGGCACGAAAACGCAAGGCTAGGCAATGGACGGCAAGGCAAGGAAAGGTGAACAGAAGGCAAGGCAAGGCAAGGCAAGGGTAATGGAAGGCACGCCACGGCAAGTCAAGGCAAGGCCAAGGCAACAGAAGGCTGGGCAATGCACGGCAAGGCAAGGTAACGGTAATGGAAGGCACGGCAAGGCAAGGGTAACCGAAGGCATGGCAAGGCAAGACAATGGTAAGGGAAGGCAAGGCAAGGCAAAGCAAGGCAAGGCTAAGGCAACGCAACCCAAAGCAAGGCAACGCGAAGTTTAGGCAAGGCAAGGAAAGGGTAACGCTACGCAAGGCACGGCAAGGCAAGGAAAACGTAACCGAAGGCAAGGCACGGCAAGGCAAGGCAAGGCTTAGGCAAGGCAACGCAAGGCTAGGCAATGCACGGCAAGGCAAGGGAAGGGTAACGGAAGGCAAGGCAAGTCAAGGCAAAGCAAGGCAAGGGAAGTGTAACGGAAGGCAGGGCAAGGAAAGGGAATTACACGCAAGGCACGGCAAAGGAAGGCAAGGCTAAGGCAAGGCAACGCAAGGCTAGGCAATGCACGGCAAGGCAAGTAAAGGGTAACGGAAGGCAAGGCACGGCAAGGCAATGCAAAGATGAGGAAAGGCAACGCAAGGCAATGCAAAGTGAAGGCAACACAACCCACGCAAGGCTAAGTCAAGGGGAGGCAAGGCAAGGCAAGGGTAAAGGAAGGCACGGCAAGACAAGGGTAACGGAAGTCTCGGAAAGGCAAGGGAAGGACAAGGCAAGGCACGGCAAGGCAAGACTAGGGTAACGGAAGGCTCGGCGAGGAAACGCAAGGCTAGGCATTGCACGGCAATGCAAGTAAAGGGTAACGGAAGGCAAGGCAAGGGAACGCAAGGCTAAGGCACGACAATGCAAGGCTAGGCACTGCACGGATAAGGCAAGGAAAGGGTAACGGAAGGCAAGGAAAGGCAAGGCAAAGCGTGGCAAGGCAAGGGTAAAGGAAGGCACGGCAAGGCAAGACAAGTGTAACAGAAGGCACGGCAAGACAAGGGAAGGGCATGGCAAGGTAAGGCAAGGCTAAGGCAAGGCAATGCCATGCAAGGCCAGGTTAAGGGAAGGCAAGACAAGCAAGGTTAAGGCAAGGGGAGACAAAGCTAATGCACGAGAACGCAAGGCTAGGCAATGGACGGCAAGGCAAGGAAAGGGTAACAGAAGACAAGGCAAGGCAAGGTAAGGCAAGGCTAAGTCAAGGCAATGACATTAATGCCCAGGTTAAGTGAAGGCAAGACAAGCAAGGCTAAGGCAAGGGGAGTCAAGGCAAAGGCACGAAAACGCAAAGCTAGGCAATGCACGGCAAGGCAAGGAAAGGGTAACGGAAGGGAAGGCAAAGCAAGACAAGGCAAGGGTAATGGAAGGCACGCCACGGCAAGTCAAGGCAAGGCCAAGGCAACAGAAGGCTGGGCAATGCACGGCAAGGCAAGTTAACGGTAAGGGAAGGCACGGCAAGGCAAGGGTAACCGAAGGCATGGCAAGGCAAGACAATGGTAACGGAAGGCAAGGCAAGGCAAGGAAAAGTAAGGCAAGGCAAGGGTAAAGGAAGGCACGGCAAGGCATGACAAGGGTAACGGAAGGCACGGCAAGGCAAGGGAAGGTCATGGCAAGGCAAAGGAAAGGTAAGGCAAGGCTAAGGCAAGGCAATGCCATGCAAGGCCAGGTTAAGGGAAGGCAAGACAAGCAAGGCTAAGGCAAGGGGAGACAAGGCTAAGGCAGGACAACGCAAGTCTAGGCAATGCACGTAAAGGCAAGGAACGGGTAACAAAAGGCAAGGCAATGCAAGGCAAAGCAAGGCAAGGAAAGGGTAACGGAAGGCACAGCAAGACAAGGAAAGCGTAACGGACGGCAAGGCAACCAAGGCAAATCAAGGCAAGGCAAGGACAAGATAACTCAATTCTAGGCAATGCACGACGGGGCAAGGGAAGGGTAAGGGAAGGCACGGCAAGGCAAGGGAATTACAAGGCAAGGCACGGCAAGGCAGGGCTAACGGAAGGCATGGCAAGGCAAGACAATGGTAACGGCAGGTAAGGCACGGCAAGGCAGGGCAAGGCTAAGGCAACGCAACACAACGCAAAGCAACGCGAAGGTAAGGCAAGGCAAGGCAAGGGTAAGGGAAGGGAAGGCACGGGAAGGCAAGGAAAAGGTAACGGAATGCAAGGCACGGCAAGGCAAGGCAAGGCCAAGGCAAGGCAACGCAAGGCAACGCAAAGTTAAAGCAAGGCAAGGAAAGGGTAACGGAAGGCAAGGCAAGGCAAGGCAAAGCGAGGCAAGGCAAGTCAAAGCAAGGCAAAGCAAGGCAAGGCAAGGGTAACGGAAGGGACGGCAAGGCATGGGAAGGACAAGGCAAGGCAGGGCAAGGCAAGGAAAGGCTAAGGCAAGGCAACGCAAGGCTAGGCAATGCACGGCAAGGCAAGGGAAGGGTAACGGAATGCAAGGCAAGGCAAGGCAAAGCAAGGCAAGGGAAATGTAACGGAAGGCACGACAAGGCGAAGGAAGGACAAGGCAAGGCACGGCAAGGCAAGGCAAGGCTAAGGCAAGGCAACGCAAGGCTAGGCAAGGGTAAACGGAGGCACGGCAAGGCAAGACAAGGGTAATGGAAGGCACGGCAAGGCAAGGGAAGGACAAGGCAAGGCACGGCATGGCAAAGCAATTCTAAGGCAAGGCAACGCAAGGCTAGGCAATGTACGGCAAGGCAAGGAAAGGGTAACGGAAAGCAAGGCACGGCAAGACAATGCAAAGATGAGGAAAGGCAACGTAAGGCAATGCAACGTGAAGGCAACCGACGCAAGGCCAAGGCAAAGGGAGGCAAGGCAAGGGTAACGGAAGGCACGGCAAGGCAATGGAAGGACAAGGAAAGGTACGGCAAGGCAAGGGAAGGCTAAGACAAGGCAACGCAAGTCAACGCAAAGTTAAGGCAAGGCAAGGAAAGGCTAACAGCAAGCAAGGCAATGCAGGGCAAAGCAAGGCAAAGAAAGGGTAACGGAAAGCAAGGCAAGGCAAGGCAAAGCGAGGCAAGGAAAGGTAAGGCAAGGCAACGCAAGGCTAGGCAATGCACGGCAAGGCAAAGAAATGGTAATCGAAGGCAAGGCAAGGCAAAGCAAGAAAAGGCAAGGGTAACAGGGGGCACGGCAAGGAAAGGCAAGGCCAAGGCAAGGCAACGCAAAGTTAAAGCAAGGCAAGCAAAGGGTAAGGAATGCAAGGAAAGGCAATGAAAAGCAAGGCAAGGCAAGGGTAACGGAAGGCACGGCAAGGCAAGGGAAGGTCATGGCAAGGCAAAGGAAAGGTAAGGCAAGGCTAAGGCAAGGCAATGCCATGCAAGGCTAAGGCAAGGGGAGACAAGGCTAAGGCACGACAACGCAAGTCTAGGCAATGCACGTAAAGGCAAGGAAAGGGTAACAGAAGGCAAAGCAATGCAAGGCAAAGCAAGGCAAGGAAAGAGTAACGGAAGGCACAGCAAGACAAGGAATGGGTAACGGAAGGCAAGGCAAGGCAAGGCAAAGCAAGGCAAGGCAAGGGTAACTGAAGGCATGGCAAGGCAAGGGAAGGAAAAGGCAATGCACGGCAAGGCAAGGCAAGGCTTATACAACTCAACGCAACGCAAGGCAACGCGAAGTTAAGGCAAGGCAAGGAAAGGGTAACGGAAGGCAAGGCAAGGAAAGGCAAGGAAAGGGTATCGGAAGGCAAGGCACGGCAAGGCAAGGCAAGGCTAAGGCAAGGCAACGCAAGTCAACGCAAAGTTAAGGCAAGGCAAGGAAAGGGTAACAGAAAGCAAGGCAATGCAAGGCATAGCAAGGCAAGGCAAGGATAACGGAAGGGACGGCTAGCATGGGAAGGACAAGGCAAGGCAGGGCAAGGCAAGGAAAGGCTAAGTAAAAGCTACGCAAGGCTAGGCAATGCACGGCAAGGCAAGGTAAGGGTAACGGAAGGCAAGGCAAGGCAAAGCAAGGCAAGGGAAGTGTAACGGAAGGCAGGGCAAGGAAAGGGAATTACACGCAAGGCACGTCAAGGGAAGGCAAGACAAGCAAGGTTAAGGCAAGGGGAGACAAAGCTAATGCACGAGAACGCAAGGCTAGGCAATGGACGGCAAGGCAATGAAAGGGTAACAGAAGACAAGGCAAGGCAAAGTAAGGCAAGGCTAAGGCAAGGCAATGACATTAATGCCCAGGTTAAGTGAAGGCAAGACAAGCAAGGCTAAGGCAAGGGGAGTCAAGGCAAAGGCACGAAAACGCAAAGCTAGGCAATGCACGGCAAGGCAAGGAAAGGGTAACGGAAGGGAAGGCAAAGCAAGACAAGGCAAGGGTAATGGAAGGCACGCCACGGCAAGTCAAGGCAAGGCCAAGGCAACAGAAGGCTGGGCAATGCACGGCAAGGCAAGTTAACGGTAAGGGAAGGCACGGCAAGGCAAGGGTAACCGAAGGCATGGCAAGGCAAGACAATGGTAACGGAAGGCAAGGCAAGGCAAGGAAAAGTAAGGCAAGGCAAGGGTAAAGGAAGGCACGGCAAGGCATGACAAGGGTAACGGAAGGCACGGCAAGGCAAGGGAAGGTCATGGCAAGGCAAAGGAAAGGTAAGGCAAGGCTAAGGCAAGGCAATGCCATGCAAGGCCAGGTTAAGGGAAGGCAAGACAAGCAAGGCTAAGGCAAGGGGAGACAAGGCTAAGGCAGGACAACGCAAGTCTAGGCAATGCACGTAAAGGCAAGGAAAGGGTAACAAAAGGCAAGGCAATGCAAGGCAAAGCAAGGCAAGGAAAGGGTAACGGAAGGCACAGCAAGACAAGGAAAGCGTAACGGACGGCAAGGCAACCAAGGCAAATCAAGGCAAGGGAAGGACAAGATAACTCAATTCTAGGCAATGCACGATGGGGCAAGGGAAGGGTAAGGGAAGGCACGGCAAGGCAAGGGAATTACAAGGCAAGGCACGGCAAGGCAGGGCTAACGGAAGGCATGGCAAGGCAAGACAATGGTAACGGCAGGTAAGGCAAGGAAAGGCAAGGAAAGGGTATCGGAAGGCAAGGCACGGCAAGGCAAGGCAAGGCTAAGGCAAGGCAACGCAAGTCAACGCAAAGTTAAGGCAAGGCAAGGAAAGGGTAACAGAAAGCAAGGCAATGCAAGGCATAGCAAGGCAAGGAAAGGGTAACGGAAGGCAAGGCAAGGCAAGGCAAAGCGAGGCAAGGCAAGTCAAAGCAAGGCAAAGCAAGGCAAGGCAAGGATAACGGAAGGGACGGCAAGCATGGGAAGGACAAGGCAAGGCAGGGCAAGGCAAGGAAAGGCTAAGTAAAAGCTACGCAAGGCTAGGCAATGCACGGCAAGCCAAGGGAAGGGTAACGGAAGGCAAGGCAAGGCAAAGCAAGGCAAGGGAAGTGTAACGGAAGGCAGGGCAAGGAAAGGGAATTACACGCAAGGCACGTCAAGGGAAGGCAAGACAAGCAAGGTTAAGGCAAGGGGAGACAAAGCTAATGCACGAGAACGCAAGGCTAGGCAATGGACGGCAAGGCAAGGAAAGGGTAACAGAAGACAAGGCAAGGCAAGGTAAGGCAAGGCTAAGGCAAGGCAATGACATTAATGCCCAGGTTAAGTGAAGGCAAGACAAGCAAGGCTAAGGCAAGGGGAGTCAAGGCAAAGGCACGAAAACGCAAAGCTAGGCAATGCACGGCAAGGCAAGGAAAGGGTAACGGAAGGGAAGGCAAAGCAAGACAAGGCAAGGGTAATGGAAGGCACGCCACGGCAAGTCAAGGCAAGGCCAAGGCAACAGAAGGCTGGGCAATGCACGGCAAGGCAAGTTAACGGTAAGGGAAGGCACGGCAAGGCAAGGGTAACCGAAGGCATGGCAAGGCAAGACAATGGTAACGGAAGGCAAGGCAAGGCAAGGAAAAGTAAGGCAAGGCAAGGGTAAAGGAAGGCACGGCAAGGCTTGACAAGGGTAACGGAAGGCACGGCAAGGCAAGGGAAGGTCATGGCAAGGCAAAGGAAAGGTAAGGCAAGGCTAAGGCAAGGCAATGCCATGCAAGGCCAGGTTAAGGGAAGGCAAGACAAGCAAGGCTAAGGCAAGGGGAGACAAGGCTAAGGCAGGACAACGCAAGTCTAGGCAATGCACGTAAAGGCAAGGAAAGGGTAACAAAAGGCAAGGCAATGCAAGGCAAAGCAAGGCAAGGAAAGGGTAACGGAAGGCACAGCAAGACAAGGAAAGCGTAACGGACGGCAAGGCAACCAAGGCAAATCAAGGCAAGGCAAGGACAAGATAACTCAATTCTAGGCAATGCACGACGGGGCAAGGGAAGGGTAAGGGAAGGCACGGCAAGGCAAGGGAATTACAAGGCAAGGCACGGCAAGGCAGGGCTAACGGAAGGCATGGCAAGGCAAGACAATGGTAACGGCAGGTAAGGCACGGCAAGGCAGGGCAAGGCTAAGGCAACGCAACACAACGCAAAGCAACGCGAAGGTAAGGCAAGGCAAGGCAAGGGTAAGGGAAGGGAAGCCACGGGAAAGCAAGGAAAAGGTAACGGAATGCAAGGCACGGCAAGGCAAGGCCAAGGCAAGGCAACGCAAGGCAACGCAAAGTTAAAGCAAGGCAAGGAAAGGGTAACGGAAGGCAAGGCAAGGCAAGGCAAAGCGAGGCAAGGCAAGTCAAAGCAAGGCAAAGCAAGGCAAGGCAAGGGTAACGGAAGGGACGGCAAGGCATGGGAAGGACAAGGCAAGGCAGGGCAAGGCAAGGAAAGGCTAAGGCAAGGCAACGCAAGGCTAGGCAATGCACGGCAAGGCAAGGGAAGGGTAACGGAATGCAAGGCAAGGCAAGGCAAAGCAAGGCAAGGGAAATGTAACGGAAGGCACGACAAGGCGAAGGAAGGACAAGGCAAGGCACGGCAAGGCAAGGCAAGGCTAAGGCAAGGCAACGCAAGGCTAGGCAAGGGTAAACGGAGGCACGGCAAGGCAAGACAAGGGTAATGGAAGGCACGGCAAGGCAAGGGAAGGACAAGGCAAGGCACGGCATGGCAAAGCAATTCTAAGGCAAGGCAACGCAAGGCTAGGCAATGTACGGCAAGGCAAGGAAAGGGTAACGGAAAGCAAGGCACGGCAAGACAATGCAAAGATGAGGAAAGGCAACGTAAGGCAATGCAACGTGAAGGCAACCGACGCAAGGCCAAGGCAAAGGGAGGCAAGGCAAGGGTAACGGAAGGCACGGCAAGGCAATGGAAGGACAAGGAAAGGTACGGCAAGGCAAGGGAAGGCTAAGACAAGGCAACGCAAGTCAACGCAAAGTTAAGGCAAGGCAAGGAAAGGCTAACAGCAAGCAAGGCAATGCAGGGCAAAGCAAGGCAAAGAAAGGGTAACGGAAAGCAAGGCAAGGCAAGGCAAAGCGAGGCAAGGAAAGGTAAGGCAAGGCAACGCAAGGCTAGGCAATGCACGGCAAGGCAAAGAAATGGTAATCGAAGGCAAGGCAAGGCAAAGCAAGAAAAGGCAAGGGTAACAGGGGGCACGGCAAGGAAAGGCAAGGCCAAGGCAAGGCAACGCAAAGTTAAAGCAAGGCAAGCAAAGGGTAAGGAATGCAAGGAAAGGCAATGAAAAGCAAGGCAAGGCAAGGGTAACGGAAGGCACGGCAAGGCAAGGGAAGGTCATGGCAAGGCAAAGGAAAGGTAAGGCAAGGCTAAGGCAAGGCAAAGCCATGCAAGGCTAAGGCAAGGGGAGACAAGTCTAAGGCACGACAACGCAAGTCTAGGCAATGCACGTAAAGGCAAGGAAAGGGTAACAGAAGGCAAGGCAATGCAAGGCATAGCAAGGCAAGGAAAGGGTAACGTAAGGCAAGGCAAGGCAAGGCAAAGCGAGGCAAGGCAAGTCAAAGCAAGGCAAAGCAAGGCAAGGCAAGGATAACGGAAGGGACGGCAAGCATGGGAAGGACAAGGCAAGGCAGGGCAAGGCAAGGAAAGGCTAAGTAAAGGCTACGCAAGGCTAGGCAATGCACGGCAAGGCAAGGGAAGGGTAACGGAAGGCAAGGCAAGGCAAGGCAAAGCAAGGCAAGGGAAGTGTAACGGAAGGCACGACAAGGCGAAGGAAGGACAAGGCAAGGCACGGCAAGCCAAGGCTAAGGCAAGGCAACGCAAGGCTAGGCAAGGGTAAAGGAAGGCACGGCAAGGCAAGACAAGGGTAACGGAAGGCACGGCAAGGCAAGGGAAGGACAAGGCAAGGCACGGCATGGCAAAGCAATGCTAAGGCAAGGCAACGCAAGGCTAGGCAATGTACGGCAAGGCAAGGAAAGGGTAACGGAAGGCAAGACACGGCAAGGCAATGCAAAGATGAGGAAAGGCAACGTAAGGCAATGCAACGTGAAGGCAACCGACGCAAGGCCAAGGCAAATGGAGGCAAGGCAAGGGTAACGGAAGGCACGGCAAGGCAAGGGAAAGGCAAGGCAAGGCACGGGAAGACAAGGCAAGGCTAAGGTACGACAATGCAAGGCTAGGCAATGGTAAGGCAAGGCAAGCCAAGCAAGTCTAAGGCAATTGGAGGCAAGGCTAAGGCACGATAACACAAGCGTAGGCAATGCTTGGCAAGGAAATGCAAGGGGAACGGAAGGCACGGGAAGGCAAGACAAGGGTAACGGATAGCTCGGCAAGGCAAGGGAAGGGCAAGGCAAGGCACGGCAACGCAAGCGAAGGCTAAGGCACGACAACGGAAGGCCAGGCAATGCACGTCAAGGCCAGGAAAGGGTAACGGAAGGCAAGGCATGGGAAGGCAAGGCAAGGGTAAGGCAAGGCAATGCAAGGCTAGGCAATGTACCGCAAGGCAATTGAAGGGTAACGGACCACAAGGAAAGGCAAGGCTAAGCAAGGCAAGGCAAGGGTAACGGAAGACACGGCAAGGCAAGGCAAGCCAAGTAAGGCTAAGGCAAGGCAAGGCTAAGGCACGACCACGCAAGGATGGGCAATGCACCGCAAGGAACGGAAACGGTAACGGCAGTCACGTCAAGACAAAGGAAGGAGAATGCAAGGCAAGTTAGGGCAAGGCAAGGGAAGGCTAAGGCACGACAACACAAGGCTAGGCAATACACGGCAAGGCAAGGAAAGGGTAACAGAAGACAGAGCAATGCATGGTAAGGCAAGGCTAAGGCAAGGCAATGCCATGCAAGGCCAGCTTAAGGGAAGGCAAGACAAGCAAGGCTGAGGCAAGGGAAGTCAAGGCTAAGGCACGACAACGCAAGGGTAGGCAATGCACGGCAAGAAACGGAAAGGGTAACGGAATGCAAGGCAAGGCAAGGCAAAGCAAGGCAAGGAAAGGGTAACGGAAGGCACAGCAACGCAAGGAAAGTGTAACGGAAGGCAAGACAAGGCAAGGGAAGGACAAGGCAAGCCACGGCAAGGCAAGGCAAGGCTAAGGCAGCGCAACGCAACGCAAGGCAACGCAAAGTTAAGGCAAGACAAGGCAAGGGTAAGGGAAGTGAAGCCACGGGAAGGCAAGGAAAAGGTAACGGAATGCAAGGCACGGCAAGGCAAGGAAAGGCTAAGGGAAGGCAATGCCATGCAAGGCCAGGTTAAAGGAAGGCAAGACAAGCAATGTTAAGGCAAGGGGAGACAAAGCTAATGCACGACAACGCAAGGCTAGGAAATGGACGGCAAGGCAAGGAAAGGGTAACAGAAGAAAAGGCAAGGCAAGGTAAGGCAAGGCTAAGGCAAGGCAATGACATGCATGGCCAGGTTAAGGGAAGGCAAGACAAGCAAGGCTAAGACCAGGGGAGTCAAGGCAAAGGCATGACAACGCAAGGCTAGGCAATGCACGGCAAGGCAAGGAAAGGTTAACAGAAGGCAAGGCAAGGCAAGGCAAGGGTAATGGAAGGCACGCCACGGCAAGTCAAGGCAAGGCCAAGGCAACAGAAGCCTGGGCAATGCACGGCAAGGCAAGGTAACGGTAAGGGAAGGCACGGCAAGGCAAGGGTAACCGAAGGCATGGCAAGGCAAGACAATGGTAACGGAAGGCAAGGCAAGCAAAAGAAAGGCAAGGCTAAGGCAACGCAACGCAACGCAAGGCAACGCAAAGTTAAGGCAAGGCAAGGGTAACGGAAGGGAAGACACGCCAAGTCAAGGAAAGGGTAACGGAACTCAAGGCACGGCAAGGCTAGGCAATGCACGTCAAGGCAAGGAATGGGTAACGGAATGTAAGGAACGGCAAGGCAATGCAAAGCTGAGGAAAGGGAACGCAAGGCAATGCAATGTTAATGCAAGGCAAGCCAAGCAAGGCTAAGGCAAGGGGAGGTAAGGCAAGGCAATGGTAGCGGAAGACACGGCAAGGCAAGACAAGGGTAACGGAAGGCTCGGCAAGGCAAGGGGAGACAAGTCTAAGGCACGACAACGCAAGGCGAGCCAATGCATGGCAAGGCAAGGAAAGGGTAAAGAAAGGCAATGTCATGCAAGGCCAGGTTAGGGGAAGGCAAGACAAGCAAGGCTAAGGCAAGGGGAGGCAAGGGTAAGCCACGAAAACGCAAGGCTAGGCAATGCACGGCAAGGCAAGGAAAGAGTAACGGAAGGGAAGGCACGGCAAGGCAAGGAAACGGTAAAAGATGGCAAGGCACGGCAAGGCCACGCAAGGTTAAGGCAAGGAAACGCAATGTAACGCAAAGTTAAGACAAGGCAAGGAAAGGGTAACGGAAGGCAAGGCAAGGCACGGAAAAGCAAGGCAAGGCAAGGGTAACGGAAGGCACGGCAAGGCAAGGGAAAGACAAGGCAAGGCAAGGCAAGGCAAGGCAAAGATAAGGGAAGAAAACGCAAAGCAAGGCAAGGTTGAGGCAAGGCAAGCCAAGGAAGGCTAAGGCAAGGGGAGACAAGGCTGAGGAACGACAACGCAAGGCTAGGCAATGCACGGCAAGTCAAGGAAAGGGTAACAGAAGGCAAGGCAATGCAAGGAAAAGCAAGTAAAGGAAAGGGTAACGGAAGGCACAGCAAGGCAAGGAAAGCGTGACGGAAGGCAAGGCAAGGCAAAGCAAGGCAAGGCAAGGCAAGGGAAGGACAAGGCAAGGCACGGCAAGGCAAGGAAAGGGTAACAGAAAACAAGGCAAGGCAAGGTAAGGCAAGGCAAAGGCAAGGGAATGCCATGCAAGGCCAGGTTAAGGGAAGGCAAGACCAGCAAGGCTTAGGCAAGGGGAGTCAAGGGTAAGGCACGACAACGCAAGGCTAGGCAATGCACGGCAAGGCAAGGGAAGGGTAACGGAAGGGAAGGTAAAGCAAGACAAGGCTAGGGTAACGGAAGGCACGGCACGGCAAGTTAAGGCAAGGCCAAGGCAACACATGGCTGGGCAATGCACGGCAAGGCAACGTAAGGGTAAGGGAAGGCACGGCAAGGCAAGGGAAAGACAAGGCAAGGCACGGCAAGGCAAGAGTAACGGAATGCATGGCAAGACAATGGTAACGGAAGGCAAGGCACGGCAAGGCCAGGCAAGGCTAAAGCAACGCAACGCAACGCAATGCAACGCAAAGTTAAGGCTAGGCAAGGCAAGTGTAACGGAAGGGAAGGCACGGCAAGGGAAGGAAAGGGTAACGGAATGCAAGGCACAGCAAGGCAACGCAAGGCTAAGGCAAGGCAACGCAAGGCAACGCAAAGTTAAGGCAAGGCAAGGAAAGGGTAACGGAAGGCAAGGCAAGGCTATGAAAAGCAAAGCAAGGCAAGGGTAACGGAAGGCACGACAAGGCAAGGGAAAGACAAGGCAAGGCAAGGCAAGGATAAGGCAAAGCAACGCAAAGCAAGGCAAGGTTAAGGCAAGGCAAGCCAAGCAAGGCTAAGGCAAGGGGAGACAAGGCTAAGGCACGACAACGCAAGGCTAGGCAATGCACGGCAAGGCAAGGAAAGGAAAGGGTAACGGAAGGCACAGCAAGGAAAGGAAAGGGTAACGGAAGGCACAGCAAGGCAAGGAAAGCGTAACGGAAGCCAAGGCAAGGCAAGGTAAAGCAAGGCAAGGCAAGTGTAACTGAAGGCATTGCAAGGGAGGGGAAGGACAAGGCAAGGCACGGCAAGGCAAGGCAAGGCTTATACAACGCAACGCAACGCAAGACAAAGCGAAGATAAGGCAAGGCAAGGAAAGGGTAACGGAAGGGAAGGCAAGGCAAGGCAAGGCAAAGCAAGGAAAGGCAAGTCAAAGCAAGTCAAAGCAAGGCAAGGCAAGGTTAACGGAAGGGACGGCAAGGCATGGAAAGGACAAGGCAAGGCAGGGCAAGGCAGGGAAAGGCTAAGGCAAGGCAACGCAAGGCTAGGCAAAGCACGGCAAGGCAAGGGAAGGATAACGGAAGGCAAGGCAAGGCAAGTCAAAGCAAGTCAAGGGAAGGGAAACTGAAGGCATGGCAAGGCAAGGGAAGGACAAGGCAAGGCACGGCAAGGCAAGGCAAGGCTAAGGCACGACAACGCATGGCTAGGCACTGCACGGCAAGGAAAGGAAAGGGTAACAGAAGCAAAGGCAATGCAAGGCAAAGCAAGGCAAGGAAAGGGTAACGGAAGGCACAGCAAGGCAAGGAAAGCGTAACGGAAGGCAAGGCAAGGCAAAGCAAGGCAACGCAAGGGTAACTGAAGGCATAGCAAGGCAAGGGAAGATCACGGCAAGGCAAGGCAAGGCTTATACAACGCAAAACAACGCAAGGACACTCGAAGTTAAGGCAAGGCAAGGAAAGGGTAACAGAAGGCAAGGCACGGAAAGGCAAGGAAAGGGTATCGGAAGGCAAGGCAAGGCAAGTCTAAGGCAAGCAACGCAAGTCAACGCAAAGTTAAGGCAAGGAAAGGAAAGGGTAACAGAAAGCAAGGCAATGGAAGGCAAATTAAGGCAAGGAAAGGGTAACGGAAGGCAAGGCAAGACAACGCAAAGCAAGGCAAGGCAAGTCAAAGCAAGGCAAAGCAAGGCAATGCAAGGTTAACGGAATGGACAGCAAGGCATGGGAAGGACAAGGCAAGGTAGGGCAAAGCAAGGAAAGGCTAAGGCAAGGCAACGCAATGCTAGGCAATGCACGGCAATGCAAGGGATGGGTAACGGATGGCAAGGCAAGGCAAGGCAAAGCAAGGCATGGGAAGTGTAACGGAAAGCACGGCAAGGCAACGTAAGGGTAAGGGAAGGCACGGCAAGGCAAGGGAAGGACAAGGCAAGGCACGGCAAGGCAATGGTAACGGAAGGCATGGCAAGGCAAGACATGGTAACAGAAGTAAAGGCACGGCAAGGCAAGGCAAGGCCAAGGCAGCGCAACGCAACGCAAGGCATCGCAAAGTTAAGGCAAGGCAAGGCAAGTGTAACGGAAGGGAAGGCACGGCAAGGGAAGGAAAGGGTAACGGAATGCAGGGCACGGCAAGGCAACGCAAGCCTAATGCAAGGCAACTCAAGGCAACGCAAAGTTAAGGCAACGGACGGCAAGGCAAGGCACGGAAAAGCAAGGCAAGTCAAGGGTAATGGAAGGGACGGCAAGGCAAGGGAAAGACAAGGCAAGGCAAGGCAAGGCAAGGATAAGGCACGGCAACGCAAGGCTAGGCAATGCACGGCAAGGCAAGGAAAGGGTAACAGAAGGCAAGGCAATGCAAGGCAAAGCAAGGCAAGAAAAGGGTAACGGAATGCACATCAAGGCAAGGAAAGCGTAACGGAAGGCAAGGCAAGGCACGGCAAGGCAAGGCAAGGCTTATACAACGCAACGCCACGCAAGGCAACGCGAAGTTAAGGCAAGGCAAGGAAAGGGTAAGGGAACGCAAGGAACGGAAAGGCAAGGAAAGGGTATCGGAAGGCAAGGCACGGCAAGGCATGGCAAGGCTAAGGCAAGGCAACGCAAGTCAACGCAAAGTCATGGAAAGGGTAACAGAAAGCAAGGCAATGCAAGGCAAAGCAAGGCAAGGAAAGGGTAACGGAAGGCACAGTAAGGCAAGGAAAGCGTAACGGAAGGCAAGGCAAGGCAAGGCAAAGCAAGGCAAGGCAAGGGTAAATGAAGGCATGGCAAGGCAAGGGAATGACAAAGCAAGGCACAGCAAGGCAAGGCAAGGCTTATACAACGCAACGCAACGCAAGGCAACGCGAAGTTAAGGCAAGGTAAGGAAAGGGTAACGGAAGGCAAGGCACGGAAAGGCAAGGCAAGGCTAAGGCAAGGCAACGCAAGTCAACGCAAAGTTAAGGCAAGGCAAGGAAAGGGTAACACAAAGCAAGGCAATGCAAGATAAGGGTAACGGAAGGCTCGGCAAGGCAACGCAAGGCTAGGCAATGCACGGCAAGGCAAGGGAAGGGTAACGGTAGGCAAGGCAAGGCGAAGCAAGGCAAAGTGAACGCAACACAACCGACGCAAGGCTAAGGCAAAGGGAGGCAAGGCAAGGCAAGAGTAACGGAAGGCACGGCAAGGCAAGACAACGGTAACGGAAGGCTCGGCAAGGCAAGGGAAGGTCAAGGCAATGCACGGCAAGGCAAGACAAGGGTAACGGAAGGCTCGGCAAGGCAACGCAAGGCTAGGCAATGGACGGCAATGCAAGGAAAGGGCAACGGAATGCAAGGTAAGGCTAAGGCAAGACAATGCAAGGCTAGGCAATGCACGGATAAGGCAAGTAAAGGGTAACGGATGGCAAGGCAAGGCAAGGCAAAGCAAGACAATGCAAGGGTAAAGGAAGGCACGGCCAGGCAAGACAAGGGTAACGGAAGGCACGGCAAGGCAAGGGAAGGACATGGCAAAGCAAGGCAAGGTAAGGCAAGGCTATGGCAAGGCAATGCCATACAAGGCCTGGTTAAAGGAAGGCAAGACAAGCAAGGTTAAGGCAAGGGGAGACAAAGCTAATGCACGACAACGCAAGGCTAAGCAATGGACGGCAAGGCAAGGAAAGCGTAACAGAAGAAAAGGCAATGCAACGTAAGGCAAGGCTAAGGCAAGGCAATGCCATGTAAGGCAGGGTTAAGGGAATGCAAGACAAGCAAGGCTAAGGCAAGGGGAGTCAAGGCTAAGGCACGACAACGCAAGGCTAGGCAATGCACGACAAGGCAAGGAAAGGGTAAGGGAAGAGAAGGCAAAGCAAGAAAAGGCAAGGGTAACGGAAGGCATGGCACGGCAAGTCAAGTCAAGGCCAAGGCAACACATGGCTCGGCAATGCACGGCAAGGCAAGGTAAGGGTGAGTGAAGGCACGGCAAGGCAAGGGAAGGACAAGGCAAGGCACGGCAAGGCAAGAGTAACGGAATGCATGGCAAGACAATGGTAACGGAAGGCAAGGCACGGAAAGGCAATGCAAGGGAAGTGTAACGGAAGGCAAGGCAAGGGAAAGCAAAGCAAGGTAAGACAAGTCAAAGCAAGGCAAAGCAAGGCAAGGCAAAGTTAATGGAAGGGAAAGCAAGGCATGGGAAGGACAAGGCAAGGAAGGGCAAGGCAAGGAAAGGCTAAGGCAAGGCAACGCAAGGCTAGGCAATGCACGGCAAGGCAAGGAAAGGGTAACGGAAGGGAAAGAACGGCAAGGCCAGGAAAGGGTAACGGAATGCAAGGCACGGCAAGGCAAAGCTAAGGCAACGCAACGCAAGGTGACGCAAAGTTAAGACAAGGCAAGGAAAGGGTAACGGAAGGCAAGGCAAGGCAAGGAAAAGCAAGGCAAGGCAAGGGTAATGGAAGGCACGGCAAGGCAAGGGAAAGACAAGGCAAGCTAAGGCAAGGCAAGGATAAGGCAAGGCAACGCAAAGCAAGGCAAGGATAAGGCAAGGCAAGCCAAGCAAGGCTGAGGCAAGGGGAGACAAGGCTAAGGCACGACAACGCAAGTCTTGGCAATGCACGGCAAGGCAAGGAAAGGGTAAGAGAAGGCAAGGCAATGCAAGGCAAATCGAGGCAAGGAAAGGGTAACGGAAGGCACAGCAAGGCAAGGAAAGGGTAACGGAAGGCAAGACAAGGCAAGGCAAAGCAATGCAACACTAGGCAAGGGAAGGACAAGGCAAGGCACGGCAAGGCAAGGAAAGGGTAACAGAAAACAAGGCAAAGCAAGGTAAGGCAAGGCAAAGGCAAGGGAATGCCATGCAAGGCCAGGTTAAGGGAAGGCAAGACCAGCAAGGCTAAGGCAAGGGGATTCAAGTCTAAGGCACGACAACGCAAGGCTAGGCAATGCACGGCAAGTCAAGGAAAGGGTAACGGAAGGGAAGGCAAAGCAAGACAAGGCTAGGGTAATGGAAGGCACGGCACGGCAAGTCAAGTCATGCCAAGGCAACACATGGCTGGGCAATGCACGGCAAGGCAACGTAAGGGTAAGGGAAGGCACGGCAAGGCAAGGGAAGGACAAGGAAAGGCCCGGCAAGGCAAGGGTAACGGAATGCATGGCAAGACAATGGTAACGGAAGAAAAGGCAAGGCAAGGCTAAGGTAACGCAAAGCAACGCAAGGCAACGCAAAGTTAAGGCAAGGCAATGCAAAGTTAAGGCACGGCAAGGAAAGGGTAACAGAAATCACGTCAAGGCAAGGCAAAGCAAGGCAAGGAAAGGGTAATGGAAGGCAAGTCAAGGCAAGTCAAGTCAAAGTAAGGCAAAGCAAGGCAAGGCAAGTGTAACGGAAGGGACGGCAAGGCAACGGAAGCCAAGTAAGGCTATAGCAAGGGAAAGAAAGGCTGTGGCACGACAACGCACGGCTAGGCAATACACCGCAAGGAAAGGAAAGGGTAACGGAAGGCAGGGCAAGGCAAGACAAATCAAGGCAAGAAGGGTAATGGAAGGCATGGCAAGACAAGGGAAGGACAAGGAAAGGCAAGGCACGGCAAGGCAAGGTAAGGCTAAGGCAAGGCACTGCAAGGCAAGGTTAAGGTCAGGCAAGCCAAGTTATGCTAAGTTAAGGGGAGGCAAGTCTAAGCCACGAAAAGGCAGAGGCTAAGCAATGCACGGCAAGGCAAGGAAAGGGTAACGGAAGGGAAGGCAAGGCAAAGCAAGGCAAGGCAAGGGTAACTGAAGGCATGGCAAGGCAAGGGAAGGACAAGGCAAGGCACGGCAAGGCAAGGCAAAGCTTATACAACGCAAGGCAACGCGAAGTTAAGGCAAGGCAAGGAAAGGGTAATGGAAGGCAAGGCACGGAAAGGCAAGGAAAGGGTATCGGAAGGCAAGGCACGGCATGGCAGGGCAAGGCTACGGCAAGGCAACGCAAGCCAACGCAACGTTAAGGCAAGGCAAGGAAAGGGTAACAGAAAGCAAGGCAATGCAAGGCAAAGAAAGGCAAGGAACGGGTAACGGAAGGCAAGGCAAGACAACGCAAAGCAAGGCAAGGCAAGTCAAAGCAAGGCAAAGCAAGGCAAGGCAAGGTTAACGGAAGGGACAGCAAGGCATGGGAAGGACAAGGCAAGGCAGGGCAAGGCAAGTGAAGGCTAAGGCAAGGCAATGCAAGGCCAGGCAATGCACGGCAAGGCAAGGAAAGAGTAACGGAATGCAAGGCACGGCAAGGCAACGTAAGGCTAAGGCAAGGCAACGCAAGGCAACGCAAAGTTAAGGCAAGGCAAGGAAAGGGTAACAGAAATCACGGCAAGGCAAGGCAAAGCAAGGCAAGGAAAGGGTAATGGAAGGCAAGGCAAGGCAACTCAAAGTAAGGCAAAGCAAGGTAAGGCAAGTGTAACGGAAGGGACGGCAAGGCAAGGGAAGGAAAAGGCAAGGCACGGCAAGGGATGGCAAGGCTAAGGCAAGGCAACGCAAGGCTAGGCAATGGACGGCAAGGCAAGGGAAGGGTAACGGAAGCCAAGGCAAGGCAAGGCAAAGCAAGGCAAGGGAAGTGTAACGGAAGTCACGGCAAGGGAAGGGAAGGAAAAGGCAAGGCACGGCAAGGGATGGCAAGGCTAAGGCAAGGCAACGCAAGGCTAGGCAATGCACGGCAAGGCAAGGAATGGGTAAAGGAAGGTAAGGCACGTCAAGGCAATGCAAAGCTGAGGAAAGGCAACGCAAGGCAATGCAAAGTGAAGGCAAGACAACCGAAGCAAGGCTAAAGGAAGGGGAGGCACGACAAGGCAAGTGTAACGGAAGGCACGGCAAGGCAAGCGAAGTGTAACGGAAGGCTCGGCAAGGCAAGGGAAGGGCAAGGCAAGGCACGGCAAGGCAAGGCAAGGCTAAGGCAAGGCAACGCAAGGCTAGGCATGTTACGGCAATGCAAGCAAAGGGTAACGGAAGGCAAAGTACGGCAAGGCAATGCAAAGTTGAGGAAAGGCAACGCAAGGCAATGCAAAGTGAAGACAACACAACCCACGCAAGGCTAAGGCAAGGGGAGGCAACGAAAGGGTAACGGAAGGTACGGCAAGGAAAGACAAGTGTAACGGAAGGCTCGGCAAGGCAAGGGAAGGACAAGGCAAGGCACGGCAAGGCAAGAGTAGGGTAACGGAAGGCTCGGGAAGGCAACGCAAGGCTAGGCATTGCACGGCGATGCAAGGAATGGGTAACGGAAGGCAAGGCAAGGCAAGGCAATGCAAGGCTATGCAATGCACGGGAACGCAAGGAATGGGTAACGGATGGCAAGGCAAGGCAAGGCAATGCAAGGCAAGGGTAAAGGAAGGCCTGGCAAGGCAGGGCAAGGGTAACGGAAGGCACGGCAAGGCAAGGGAAGGACATGGCAAGGCAAGGCAAGGTGAGGCAAGGCTATGGCAAGGCAATGCCATACAAGGCCAGGTTAAAGGAAGGCAAGACAAGCAAGGTTAAGGCAAGGGGAGACAAAGCTAATGCACGACAACGCAAGGCTAGGCAATGCACGGCAAGGCAAGGAAAGGGTAACGGAAGGCAAGACAAGGCAAGGCAAAGCAATGCAAGGCAAGGCAAGGGAAGGACAAGGCAAGGCACGGCAAGGCAAGGAAAGGGTAACAGAAAACAAGGCAAAGCAAGGTAAGGCAAGGCAAAGGCAAAGGTATGCCATGTAAGGCCAGGTTAAGGGAAGGCAAGACCAGCAAGGCTAAGGCAAGGGGTGTCAAGGCTAAGGCACGACAACGCAAGGCTAGGCAATGCACGGCAAGGCAAGGAAAGGGTAACGGAAGGGAAGGCAAAGCAAGACAAGGCTAGGGTAATGGAAGGCACGGCACGGCAAATCCAGGCAAGGCCAAGGCAACACATGGCTGGGCAATGCACGGCAAGGCAACGTAAGGGTAAGGGAAGGCACGGCAAGGCAAGGGAAAGACAAGGCAAGGCAAGGCAAGGCAAGAGTAACGGAATGCATGGCAAGACAATGGTAACGGAAAGCAAGGCCTGGCAAGGCAAGGCAAGGCTAAGGCAAAGCAACGCAAAGAAAGGCAACGCAAAGTTAAGGCAAGGCAAGGTAAGGGTAACGGAAGGGAAGGCACGGCAAGGCAAGGAAAGGGTAACGGAATGCAAGGCACGGCAAGACAACGCAAGGCTAAGGCAAGGCAACGCAAAGTTTAGGCAAGGCAAGGAAAGGGTAACAGAAAGCATGGCAATGCAAGGCAAAGCAAGGCAAGGAAAGGGTAATGGAAGGCAAGGCAAGGCAAGTCAAAGCAAGGCAAGGCAAGTCAAATTAAGGCAAAGCAAGGCAAGCCAAGTGTAACGGAAGGGACGGCAAGGCAAGGGAAGGAAAATTCAAGGCAGGGCAAAGCAAGGCAAGGCAAAGGCTAGGCAACGCAAGGCTAGGCAATGCACGGCAATGCAAGGAAATGGTAACGGAATGCAAGGCAAGGCAAGGCTAAGGCAAGGCAAAGCAAGTCAACGCAACGTTAAGGAAAGGCAAGGAAAGGGTAACAGAAAGCAAGGCAATGGAAGGCAAAGCAAGGCAAGGAAAGGGCAACGGAAGCCAAGGCAAGGCAACGCAACGCAAGGCAAGGCAAGTCAAAGCAAGGCAAAGCAAGGCAAGGCAAGGATAACGGAAGGGACAGCAAGGCATGGGAAGGACAAGGCAAGGAAGGGAAAGGCAAGGAAAAGCTAAGGCAAGGCAACGCAAGGCTAGGCAATGCACGGCGAGGCAAGGAAAGGGTAACGGAAGTCAAGGCAAGGCAAGGCAAAGCAAGGCAACGGAAGTGTAACGGAAGGCACGGCAAGGCAACGTAAGGGTAAGGGAAGGCACGGCAAGGCAAGGGAAGGACAAGGCAAGGCACGGCAAGGCAAAGGTAACGGAAGGCATGGCAAGGCAAGACAATTGTAACGGCAGGCAAGGCACGGCAAGGCAAGGCAATGTCAAGTCAACGCAACGCAATGCAAGGCACCGCAAAGTTAAGGCAAGGCAAGGCAAGGGTAACGGAAGGGAAGGCACGGCAAGGAAAGGAAAGGGTAACGGAATGCAAGGCACGGCAAGGCAACGCAAGGCTAAGGCAAGGCAACGCAAAGTTAAGTCAAGGCAAGGAAAGGGTAACGGAAGACAAGGCAAGGCACGGAAAAGCAAGGCAAGGCAAGGGTAACGGAAGGCACGGCAAGGCAAGGGAAAGACAAGGCAAGGCAAGGCAAAGATAAGGCAAAGAAACGCAAAGCAAAGCAAGGTTGAGGCAAGGCAAGCCACGCAAAGCTAAGGCAAGGGGAGACAAGGCTAAGGCTCGACAACGCAAGGCTGGGAAATGCACGGCAAGGCGAGGAAAGGGTAACAGAAGGTAAGGCAATGCAAGGCAAAGCAAGGCAAGGAAAGGGTAACGGAAGGCACAGCAAGGAAAGGAAAGCGTAACGGAAGGCAAGGTGAGGCAAGGCAAAGCAAGGCAAGGCAAGTCAAAGCAAGGCAAAGCAAGGCAAGGCAGGGAAAGGCTAAGGCAAGGCAAGGCAAGGCTAGGCAATGCACGGCAACGAAAGGGAAGGGTAACGGAAGGCAAGGCAAGGCAAAGCAAGGCAAGGGAAGTTTAGCGGAAGGCACGGCAAGGCAAGGGAAGGAAAAGGCAAGGCACGGCAAGGCAAGGCAAGGCTAAGGCAAGGCAACGCAAGGCAAAGCAAAGTTAAGGCAAGGCAAGGAAAGGGTAACGGAAAGCAAGGCAAGGCACGGAAAAGCAAGGCAAGGCAAGGGTAACGGAAGGCATGGCAAGGCAAGGGAAAGACAAGGCAAGGCAAGGCAAGGATAAGGCAAAGCAACGCAAAGCAAGGCAAGGTTAAGGCAAGGCAAGCCAAGCAACGCTAAGGCAAGGGGAGACAAGGCTAAGGCACGACAACGCAAGGCTAGGCAATGCACGGCAAGGCAAGGAAAATGTACCAGAAGGCAAGGCAATGCAAGAGAATGCAAGGCAAGTGAAGGGTAACGGAAGGCATAGCAAGGCAAGGAAAGCGTAACGGAAGGCAAGAAAAGGCAAGGCAAAGCAAGGCAAGGCAAGGGTAACTGAAGGCATGGGAAGGCAAGGGATGGACAAGGCAAGGCACGGCAAGGCGAGGCAAGGCTTGCACAAAGCAACGCAACGAAAGGCAACCCGAAGGTAAGGCAAGGCAAGGAAAGCGTAACAGAAGGCAAAGCACGGAAAGGCAAGGAAAGGGTATCAGAAGGCAAGGCACGGCAAGGCAAGGCAAAGCTTATACAACGCAAGGCAACGCGAAGTTAAGGCAAGGCAAGGAAAGGGTAATGGAAGGCAAGGCACGGAAAGGCAAGGAAAGGGTATCGGAAGGCAAGGCACGGCATGGCAGGGCAAGGCTACGGCAAGGCAACGCAAGCCAACGCAACGTTAAGGCAAGGCAAGGAAAGGGTAACAGAAAGCAAGGCAATGCAAGGCAAAGAAAGGCAAGGAACGGGTAACGGAAGGCAAGGCAAGACAACGCAAAGCAAGGCAAGGCAAGTCAAAGCAAGGCAAGGCAAGGTTAACGGAAGGGACAGCAAGGCATGGGAAGGACAAGGCAAGGCAGGGCAAGGCAAGTGAAGGCTAAGGCAAGGCAATGCAAGGCTAGGCAATGCACGGCAAGGCAAGGAAAGAGTAACGGAATGCAAGGCACGGCAAGGCAACGTAAGGCTAAGGCAAGGCAACGCAAGGCAACGCAAAGTTAAGGCAAGGCAAGGAAAGGGTAACAGAAATCACGGCAAGGCAAGGCAAAGCAAGGCAAGGAAAGGGTAATGGAAGGCAAGGCAAGGCAACTCAAAGTAAGGCAAAGCAAGGTAAGGCAAGTGTAACGGAAGGGACGGCAAGGCAAGGGAAGGAAAAGGCAAGGCACGGCAAGGGATGGCAAGGCTAAGGCAAGGCAACGCAAGGCTAGGCAATGGACGGCAAGGCAAGGGAAGGGTAACGGAAGCCAAGGCAAGGCAAGGCAAAGCAAGGCAAGGGAAGTGTAACGGAAGGCACGGCAAGGGAAGGGAAGGAAAAGGCAAGGCACGGCAAGGGATGGCAAGGCTAAGGCAAGGCAACGCAAGGCTAGGCAATGCACGGCAAGGCAAGGAATGGGTAAAGGAAGGTAAGGCACGTCAAGGCAATGCAAAGCTGAGGAAAGGCAACGCAAGGCAATGCAAAGTGAAGGCAAGACAACCGAAGCAAGGCTAAAGGAAGGGGAGGCACGACAAGGCAAGTGTAACGGAAGGCACGGCAAGGCAAGCGAAGTGTAACGGAAGGCTCGGCAAGGCAAGGGAAGGGCAAGGCAAGGCACGGCAAGGCAAGGCAAGGCTAAGGCAAGGCAACGCAAGGCTAGGCATGTTACGGCAATGCAAGCAAAGGGTAACGGAAGGCAAAGTACGGCAAGGCAATGCAAAGTTGAGGAAAGGCAACGCAAGGCAATGCAAAGTGAAGACAACACAACCCACGCAAGGCTAAGGCAAGGGGAGGCAACGAAAGGGTAACGGAAGGTACGGCAAGGAAAGACAAGTGTAACGGAAGGCTCGGCAAGGCAAGGGAAGGACAAGGCAAGGCACGGCAAGGCAAGAGTAGGGTAACGGAAGGCTCGGGAAGGCAACGCAAGGCTAGGCATTGCACGGCGATGCAAGGAATGGGTAATGGAAGGCAAGGCAAGGCAAGGCAATGCAAGGCTATGCAATGCACGGGAACGCAAGGAATGGGTAACGGATGGCAAGGCAAGGCAAGGCAATGCAAGGCAAGGGTAAAGGAAGGCCCGGCAAGGCAGGGCAAGGGTAACGGAAGGCACGGCAAGGCAAGGGAAGGACATGGCAAGGCAAGGCAAGGTGAGGCAATGCTATGGCAAGGCAATGCCATACAAGGCCAGGTTAAAGGAAGGCAAGACAAGCAAGGTTAAGGCAAGGGGAGACAAAGCTAATGCACGACAACGCAAGGCTAGGCAATGCACGGCAAGGCAAGGAAAGGGTAACGGAAGGCAAGACAAGGCAAGGCAAAGCAATGCAAGGCAAGGCAAGGGAAGGACAAGGCAAGGCACGGCAAGGCAAGGAAAGGGTAACAGAAAACAAGGCAAAGCAAGGGAAGGCAAGGCAAAGGCAAAGGTATGCCATGTAAGGCCAGGTTAAGGGAAGGCAAGACCAGCAAGGCTAAGGCAAGGGGTGTCAAGGCTAAGGCACGACAACGCAAGGCTAGGCAGTGCACGGCAAGGCAAGGAAAGGGTAACGGAAGGGAAGGCAAAGCAAGACAAGGCTAGGGTAATGGAAGGCACGGCACGGCAAATCCAGGCAAGGCCAAGGCAACACATGGCTGGGCAATGCACGGCAAGTCAACGTAAGGGTAAGGGAAGGCACGGCAAGGCAAGGGAAAGACAAGGCAAGGCAAGGCAAGGCAAGAGAAACGGAATGCATGGCAAGACAATGGTAACGGAAAGCAAGGCCTGGCAAGGCAAGGCAAGGCTAAGGCAAAGCAACGCAAAGAAAGGCAACGCAAATTTAAGGCAAGGCAAGGTAAGGGTAACGGAAGGGAAGGCACGGCAAGGCAAGGAAAGGGTAACGGAATGCAAGGCACGGCAAGACAACGCCAGGCTAAGGCAAGGCAACGCAAAGTTTAGGCAAGGCAAGGAAAGGGTAACAGAAAGCATGGCAATGCAAGGCAAAGCAAGGGAAGGAAAGGGTAATGGAAGGCAAGGCAAGGCAATCCAAAGCAAGGCAAGGCAAGTCAAATTAAGGCAAAGCAAGGCAAGCCAAGTGTAACGGAAGGGACGGCAAGGCAGGGGAAGGAAAATTCAAGGCAGGGCAAGGCAAGGCAAGGCAAAGGCTAGGCAACGCAAGGCTAGGCAATGCACGGCAATGCAAGGAAATGGTAACGGAATGCAAGGCAAGGCAAGGCTAAGGCAAGGCAACCCAAGTCAACGCAACGTTAAGGAAAGGCAAGGAAAGGGTAACAGAAAGCAAGGCAATGCAAGGCAAAGCAAGGCAAGGAAAGGGCAACGGAAGCCAAGGCAAGGCAACGCAACGCAATGCAAGGCAAGTCAAAGCAAGGCAAAGCAAGGCAAGGCAAGGATAACGGAAGGGACAGCAAGGCATGGGAAGGACAAGGCAAGGAAGGGAAAGGCAAGGAAAAGCTAAGGCAAGGCAACGCAAGGCTAGGCAATGCACGGCGAGGCAAGGAAAGGTTAACGGATGTCAAGGCAAGGCAAGGCAAAGCAAGGCAACGGAAGTGTAACGGAAGGCACGGCAAGGCAACGTAAGGGTAAGGGAAGGCACGGCAACGCAAGGGAAGGACGAGGCACGGCACGGCAAGGCAAAGGTAACGGAAGGCATGGCAAGGCAAGACAATTGTAACGGAAGGCAAGGCACGGCAAGGCAAGGCAATGTCAAGGCAACGCAACGCAATGCAAGGCAACGCAAAGTTAAGGCAAGGAAAGGCCAGGGTAACGGAAGGGAAGGCACGGCAAGGAAAGGAAAGGGTAACGGAATGCAAGGTACGGCAAGGCAACGCAAGGCTAAGGCAAGGCAACGCAAAGTTAAGGCAAGGCAAGGAAAGGGTAACGGAAGACAAGGCAAGGCACGGAAAAGCAAGGCAAGGCAAGGGTAACGGAAGGCACGGCAAGGCAAGGGAAAGACAAGGCAAGGCAAGGCAAAGATAAGGCAAAGAAACGCAAAGCAAGGCAAGGTTGAGGCAAGGCAAGCCACGCAAAGCTAAGGCAAGGGGAGACAAGGCTAAGGCTCGACAACGCAAGGCTAGGAAATGCACGGCAAGGCAAGGAAAGGGTAACAGAAGGTAAGGCAATGCAAGGCAAAGCAAGGCAAGGAAAGGGTAACGGAAGGCACAGCAAGGAAAGGAAAGCGTAACGGAAGGCAAGGCGAGGCAAGGCAAAGCAAGGCAAGGCAAGTCAAAGCAAGGCAAAGCAAGGCAAGGCAGGGAAAGGCTAAGGCAAGGCAAGGCAAGGCTAGGCAATGCACGGCAAGGAAAGGGAAGGGTAACGGAAGGCAAGGCAAGGCAAAGCAAGGCAAGGGAAGTTTAGCGGAAGGCACGGCAAGGCAAGGGAAGGAAAAGGCAAGGCACGGCAAGGCAAGGCAAGGCTAAGGCAAGGCAACGCAAGGCAAAGCAAAGTTAAGGCAAGGCAAGGAAAGGGTAACGGAAAGCAAGGCAAGGCACGGAAAAGCAAGGCAAGGCAAGGGTAACGGAAGGCATGGCAAGGCAAGGGAAAGACAAGGCAAGGCAAGGCAAGGATAAGGCAAAGCAACGCAAAGCAAGGCAAGGTTAAGGCAAGGCAAGCCAAGCAACG
This sequence comes from Macrotis lagotis, assembly GCF_037893015.1. Lineage (NCBI taxonomy): Eukaryota > Metazoa > Chordata > Mammalia > Peramelemorphia > Peramelidae > Macrotis > Macrotis lagotis. The sequence goes on from NW_027422032.1 coordinate 79,079, forward strand.
CTAAGGCAAGGGGAGACAAGGCTAAGGCACGACAACGCAAGGCTAGGCAATGCACGGCAAGGCAAGGAAAATGTACCAGAAGGCAAGGCAATGCAAGAGAAAGCAAGGCAAGTGAAGGGTAACGGAAGGCATAGCAAGGCAAGGAAAGCGTAACGGAAGGCAAGAAAAGGCAAGGCAAAGCAAGGCAAGGCAAGGGTAACTGAAGGCATGGGAAGGCAAGGGATGGACAAGGCAAGGCACGGCAAGGCGAGGCAAGGCTTGCACAAAGCAACGCAACGAAAGGCAACCCGAAGGTAAGGCAAGGCAAGGAAAGCGTAACAGAAGGCAAAGCACGGAAAGGCAAGGAAAGGGTATCAGAAGGCAAGGCACGGCAAGGCAAGGTAAAGCTTATACAACGCAAGGCAACGCGAAGTTAAGGCAAGGAAAGGAAAGGGTAATGGAAGGCAAGGCACGGAAAGGCAAGGAAAGGGTATCGGAAGGCAAGGCACGGCATGGCAGGGCAAGGCTACGGCAAGGCAACGCAAGCCAACGCAACGTTAAGGCAAGGCAAGGAAAGGGTAACAGAAAGCAAGGCAATGCAAGGCAAAGAAAGGCAAGGAACGGGTAACGGAAGGCAAGGCAAGACAACGCAAAGCAAGGCAAGGCAAGTCAAAGCAAGGCAAGGCAAGGTTAACGGAAGGGACAGCAAGGCATGGGAAGGACAAGGCAAGGCAGGGCAAGGCAAGTGAAGGCTAAGGCAAGGCAATGCAAGGCTAGGCAATGCACGGCAAGGCAAGGAAAGAGTAACGGAATGCAAGGCACGGCAAGGCAACGTAAGGCTAAGGCAAGGCAACGCAAGGCAACGCAAAGTTAAGGCAAGGCAAGGAAAGGGTAACAAAAATCACGGCAAGGCAAGGCAAAGCAAGGCAAGGAAAGGGTAATGGAAGGCAAGGCAAGGCAACTCAAAGTAAGGCAAAGCAAGGTAAGGCAAGTGTAACGGAAGGGACGGCAAGGCAAGGGAAGGAAAAGGCAAGGCACGGCAAGGAATGGCAAGGCTAAGGCAAGGCAACGCAAGGCTAGGCAATGGACGGCAAGGCAAGGGAAGGGTAACGGAAGCCAAGGCAAGGCAAGGCAAAGCAAGGCAAGGGAAGTGTAACGGAAGGCACGGCAAGGGAAGGGAAGGAAAAGGCAAGGCACGGCAAGGGATGGCAAGGCTAAGGCAAGGCAACGCAAGGCTAGGCAATGCACGGCAAGGCAAGGAATGGGTAAAGGAAGGTAAGGCACGTCAAGGCAATGCAAAGCTGAGGAAAGGCAACGCAAGGCAATGCAAAGTGAAGGCAAGACAACCGAAGCAAGGCTAAAGGAAGGGGAGGCACGACAAGGCAAGTGTAACGGAAGGCACGGCAAGGGAAGCGAAGTGTAACGGAAGGCTCGGCAAGGCAAGGGAAGGGCAAGGCAAGGCACGGCAAGGCAAGGCAAGGCTAAGGCAAGGCAACGCAAGGCTAGGCATGTTACGGCAATGCAAGCAAAGGGTAACGGAAGGCAAAGTACGGCAAGGCAATGCAAAGTTGAGGAAAGGCAACGCAAGGCAATGCAAAGTGAAGACAACACAACCCACGCAAGGCTAAGGCAAGGGGAGGCAACCAAAGGGTAACGGAAGGTACGGCAAGGAAAGACAAGTGTAACGGAAGGCTCGGCAAGGCAAGGGAAGGACAAGGCAAGGCACGGCAAGGCAAGAGTAGGGTAACGGAAGGCTCGGGAAGGCAACGCAAGGCTAGGCATTGCACGGCGATGCAAGGAATGGGTAACGGAAGGCAAGGCAAGGCAAGGCAATGCAAGGCTATGCAATGCACGGGAACGCAAGGAATGGGTAACGGATGGCAAGGCAAGGCAAGGCAATGCAAGGCAAGGGTAAAGGAAGGCCCGGCAAGGCAGGGCAAGGGTAACGGAAGGCACGGCAAGGCAAGGGAAGGACATGGCAAGGCAAGGCAAGGTGAGGCAAGGCTATGGCAAGGCAATGCCATACAAGGCCAGGTTAAAGGAAGGCAAGACAAGCAAGGTTAAGGCAAGGGGAGACAAAGCTAATGCACGACAACGCAAGGCTAGGCAATGCACGGCAAGGCAAGGAAAGGGTAACGGAAGGCAAGACAAGGCAAGGCAAAGCAATGCAAGGCAAGGCAAGGGAAGGACAAGGCAAGGCACGGCAAGGCAAGGAAAGGGTAACAGAAAACAAGGCAAAGCAAGGGAAGGCAAGGCAAAGGCAAAGGTATGCCATGTAAGGCCAGGTTAAGGGAAGGCAAGACCAGCAAGGCTAAGGCAAGGGGTGTCAAGGCTAAGGCACGACAACGCAAGGCTAGGCAGTGCACGGCAAGGCAAGGAAAGGGTAACGGAAGGGAAGGCAAAGCAAGACAAGGCTAGGGAAATGGAAGGCACGGCACGGCAAATCCAGGCAAGGCCAAGGCAACACATGGCTGGGCAATGCACGGCAAGGCAACGTAAGGGTAAGGGAAGGCACGGCAAGGCAAGGGAAAGACAATGCAAGGCAAGGCAAGGCAAGAGTAACGGAATGCATGGCAAGACAATGGTAACGGAAAGCAAGGCCTGGCAAGGCAAGGCAAGGCTAAGGCAAAGCAACGCAAAGAAAGGCAACGCAAATTTAAGGCAAGGCAAGGTAAGGTTAACGGAAGGGAAGGCACGGCAAGGCAAGGAAAGGGTAACGGAATGCAAGGCACGGCAAGACAACGCCAGGCTAAGGCAAGGCAACGCAAAGTTTAGGCAAGGCAAGGAAAGGGTAACAGAAAGCATGGCAATGCAAGGCAAAGCAAGGGAAGGAAAGGGTAATGGAAGGCAAGGCAAGGCAATTCAAAGCAAGGCAAGGCAAGTCAAATTAAGGCAAAGCAAGGCAAGCCAAGTGTAACGGAAGGGACGGCAAGGCAAGGGAAGGAAAATTCAAGGCAGGGCAAGGCAAGGCAAGGCAAAGGCTAGGCAACGCAAGGCTAGGCAATGCACGGCAATGCAAGGAAATGGTAACGGAATGCAAGGCAAGGCAAGGCTAAGGCAAGGCAACCCAAGTCAACGCAACGTTAAGGAAAGGCAAGGAAAGGGTAACAGAAAGCAAGGCAATGCAAGGCAAAGCAAGGCAAGGAAAGGGCAACGGAAGCCAAGGCAAGGCAACGCAACGCAATGCAAGGCAAGTCAAAGCAAGGCAAAGCAAGGCAAGGCAAGGATAACGGAAGGGACAGCAAGGCATGGGAAGGACAAGGCAAGGAAGGGAAAGGCAAGGAAAAGCTAAGGCAAGGCAACGCAAGGCTAGGCAATGCACGGCGAGGCAAGGAAAGGGTAACGGATGTCAAGGCAAGGCAAGGCAAAGCAAGGCAACGGAAGTGTAACGGAAGGCACGGCAAGGCAACGTAAGGGTAAGGGAAGGCACGGCAACGCAAGGGAAGGACGAGGCAAGGCACGGCAAGGCAAAGGTAACGGAAGGCATGGCAAGGCAAGACAATTGTAACGGAAGGCAAGGCACGGCAAGGCAAGGCAATGTCAAGTCAACGCAACGCAATGCAAGGCAACGCAAAGTTAAGGCAAGGCAGGGCAAGGGTAACGGAAGGGAAGGCACGGCAAGGAAAGGAAAGGGTAACGGAATGCAAGGCACGGCAAGGCAACGCAAGGCTAAGGCAAGGCAACGCAAAGTTAAGTCAAGGCAAGGAAAGGGTAACGGAAGACAAGGCAAGGCACGGAAAAGCAAGGCAAGGCAAGGGTAACGGAAGGCACGGCAAGGCAAGGGAAAGACAAGGCAAGGCAAGGCAAAGATAAGGCAAAGAAACGCAAAGCAAGGCAAGGTTGAGGCAAGGCAAGCCACGCAAAGCTAAGGCAAGGGGAGACAAGGCTAAGGCTCGACAACGCAAGGCTAGGAAATGCACGGCAAGGCAAGGAAAGGGTAACAGAAGGTAAGGCAATGCAAGGCAAAGCAAGGCAAGGAAAGGGTAACGGAAGGCACAGCAAGGAAAGGAAAGCGTAACGGAAGGCAAGGTGAGGCAAGGCAAAGCAAGGCAAGGCAAGTCAAAGCAAGGCAAAGCAAGGCAAGGCAGGGAAAGGCTAAGGCAAGGCAAGGCAAGGCTAGGCAATGCACGGCAACGAAAGGGAAGGGTAACGGAAGGCAAGGCAAGGCAAGGCAAAGCAAGGCAAGGGAAGTTTAGCGGAAGGCACGGCAAGGCAAGGGAATGAAAAGGCAAGGCACGGCAAGGCAAGGCAAGGCTAAGGCAAGGCAACGCAAGGAAAAGCAAAGTTAAGGCAAGGCAAGGAAAGGATAACGGAAAGCAAGGCAAGGCACGGAAAAGCAAGGCAAGGCAAGGGTAACGGAAGGCATGGCAAGGCAAGGGAAAGACAAGGCAAGGCAAGGCAAGGATAAGGCAAAGCAACGCAAAGCAAGGCAAGGTTAAGGCAAGGCAAGCCAAGCAACGCTAAGGCAAGGGGAGACAAGGCTAAGGCACGACAACGCAAGGCTAGGCAATGCACGGCAAGGCAAGGAAAATGTACCAGAAGGCAAGGCAATGCAAGAGAAAGCAAGGCAAGTGAAGGGTAACGGAAGGCATAGCAAGGCAAGGAAAGCGTAACGGAAGGCAAGAAAAGGCAAGGCAAAGCAAGGCAAGGCAAGGGTAACTGAAGGCATGGGAAGGCAAGGGATGGACAAGGCAAGGCACGGCAAGGCGAGGCAAGGCTTGCACAAAGCAACGCAACGAAAGGCAACCCGAAGGTAAGGCAAGGCAAGGAAAGCGTAACAGAAGGCAAAGCACGGAAAGGCAAGGAAAGGGTATCAGAAGGCAAGGCACGGCAAGGCAAGGCAAAGCTTATACAACGCAAGGCAACGCGAAGTTAAGGCAAGGCAAGGAAAGGGTAATGGAAGGCAAGGCACGGAAAGGCAAGGAAAGGGTATCGGAAGGCAAGGCACGGCATGGCAGGGCAAGGCTACGGCAAGGCAACGCAAGCCAACGCAACGTTAAGGCAAGGCAAGGAAAGGGTAACAGAAAGCAAGGCAATGCAAGGCAAAGAAAGGCAAGGAACGGGTAACGGAAGGCAAGGCAAGACAACGCAAAGCAAGGCAAGGCAAGTCAAAGCAAGGCAAGGCAAGGTTAACGGAAGGGACAGCAAGGCATGGGAAGGACAAGGCAAGGCAGGGCAAGGCAAGTGAAGGCTAAGGCAAGGCAATGCAAGGCTAGGCAATGCACGGCAAGGCAAGGAAAGAGTAACGGAATGCAAGGCACGGCAAGGCAACGTAAGGCTAAGGCAAGGCAACGCAAGGCAACGCAAAGTTAAGGCAAGGCAAGGAAAGGGTAACAAAAATCACGGCAAGGCTCGGCAAAGCAAGGCAAGGAAAGGGTAATGGAAGGCAAGGCAAGGCAACTCAAAGTAAGGCAAAGCAAGGTAAGGCAAGTGTAACAGAAGGGACGGCAAGGCAAGGGAAGGAAAAGGCAAGGCACGGCAAGGGATGGCAAGGCTAAGGCAAGGCAACGCAAGGCTAGGCAATGCACGGCAAGGCAAGGGAAGGGTAACGGAAGCCAAGGCAAGGCAAGGCAAAGTAAGGCAAGGGAAGTGTAACGGAAGGCACGGCAAGGGAAGGGAAGGAAAAGGCAAGGCACGGCAAGGGATGGCAAGGCTAAGGCAAGGCAACGCAAGGCTAGGCAATGCACGGCAAGGCAAGGAATGGGTAAAGGAAGGTAAGGCACGTCAAGGCAATGCAAAGCTGAGGAAAGGCAACGCAAGGCAATGCAAAGTGAAGGCAAGTCAACCGAAGCAAGGCTAAAGGAAGGGGAGGCACGACAAGGCAAGTGTAACGGAAGGCACGGCAAGGGAAGCGAAGTGTAACGGAAGGCTCGGCAAGGCAAGGGAAGGGCAAGGCAAGGCACGGCAAGGCAAGGCAAGGCTAAGGCAAAGCAACGCAAGGCTAGGCATGTTACGGCAATGCAAGCAAAGGGTAACGGAAGGCAAAGTACGGCAAGGCAATGCAAAGTTGAGGAAAGGCAACGCAAGGCAATGCAAAGTGAAGACAACACAACCCACGCAAGGCTAAGGCAAGGGGAGGCAACGAAAGGGTAACGGAAGGTACGGCAAGGAAAGACAAGTGTAACGGAAGGCTCGGCAAGGCAAGGGAAGGACAAGGCAAGGCACGGCAAGGCAAGAGTAGGGTAACGGAAGGCTCGGGAAGGCAACGCAAGGCTAGGCATTGCACGGCGATGCAAGGAATGGGTAACGGAAGGCAAGGCAAGGCAAGGCAATGCAAGGCTATGCAATGCACGGGAACGCAAGGAATGGGTAACGGATGGCAAGGCAAGGCAAGGCAATGCAAGGCAAGGGTAAAGGAAGGCCCGGCAAGGCAGGGCAAGGGTAACGGAAGGCACGGCAAGGCAAGGGAAGGACATGGCAAGGCAAGGCAAGGTGAGGCAAGGCTATGGCAAGGCAATGCCATACAAGGCCAGGTTAAAGGAAGGCAAGACAAGCAAGGTTAAGGCAAGGGGAGACAAAGCTAATGAACGACAACGCAAGGCTAGGCAATGCACGGCAAGGCAAGGAAAGGGTAACGGAAGGCAAGACAAGGCAAGGCAAAGCAATGCAAGGCAAAGCAAGGGAAGGACAAGGCAAGGCACGGCAAGGCAAGGAAAGGGTAACAGAAAACAAGGCAAAGCAAGGGAAGGCAAGGCAAAGGCAAAGGTATGCCATGTAAGGCCAGGTTAAGGGAAGGCAAGACCAGCAAGGCTAAGGCAAGGGGTGTCAAGGCTAAGGCACGACAACGCAAGGCTAGGCAGTGCACGGCAAGGCAAGGAAAGGGTAACGGAAGGGAAGGCAAAGCAAGACAAGGCTAGGGAAATGGAAGGCACGGCACGGCAAATCCAGGCAAGGCCAAGGCAACACATGGCTGGGCAATGCACGGCAAGGCAACGTAAGGGTAAGGGAAGGCACGGCAAGGCAAGGGAAAGACAAGGCAAGGCAAGGCAAGGCAAGAGTAACGGAATGCATGGCAAGACAATGGTAACGGAAAGCAAGGCCTGGCAAGGCAACGCAAGGCTAAGGCAAAGCAACGCAAAGAAAGGCAACGCAAATTTAAGGCAAGGCAAGGTAAGGGTAACGGAAGGGAAGGCACGGCAAGGCAAGGAAAGGGTAACGGAATGCAAGGCACGGCAAGACAATGCCAGGCTAAGGCAAGGCAACGCAAAGTTTAGGCAAGGCAAGGAAAGGGTAACAGAAAGCATGGCAATGCAAGGCAAAGCAAGGGAAGGAAAGGGTAATGGAAGGCAAGGCAAGGCAATTCAAAGCAAGGCAAGGCAAGTCAAATTAAGGCAAAGCAAGGCAAGCCAAGTGTAACGGAAGGGACGGCAAGGCAAGGGAAGGAAAATTCAAGGCAGGGCAAGGCAAGGCAAGGCAAAGGCTAGGCAACGCAAGGCTAGGCAATGCACGGCAATGCAAGGAAATGGTAACGGAATGCAAGGCAAGGCAAGGCTAAGGCAAGGCAAAGCAAGTCAACGCAACGTTAAGGAAAGGCAAGGAAAGGGTAACAGAAAGCAAGGCAATGCAAGGCAAAGCAAGGCAAGGAAAGGGCAACGGAAGCCAAGGCAAGGCAACGCAACGCAATGCAAGGCAAGTCAAAGCAAGGCAAGGCAAGGGTAACTGAAGGCATGGGAAGGCAAGGGATGGACAAGGCAAGGCACGGCAAGGCAAGGCAAGGCTTGCACAAAGCAACGCAACGAAAGGCAACCCGAAGTTAAGGCAAGGCAAGGAAAGCGTAACAGAAGGCAAAGCACGGAAAGGCAAGGAAAGGGTATCAGAAGGCAAGGCACGGCAAGGCAAGGCAAGGCCAAGTTAACGCAACGCAACGCAAGGCAACGCAAAGTTAAGGCAAGGCAAGGCAAGGGTAACGGAAGGGAAGGCACGGCAAGGCAAGCAAAGGTTAACGGAATGCAAGGCACGGCAAGGCAACTCAAGGCTAAGGCAAGGCAACGCAAGGCAACGCAAAGTTAAGGCAAGGCAATGAAAGGGTAACAGAAATCACGGCAAGGCAAGGCAAAGCAAGGCAAGGAAAGGGTAATGGAAGGCAAGGCAAGGCAAGTCAAGTCAAACTAAGGCAAATCAAGGCACGGCAAGTGTAACGGAAGGGATGGCACGGCAAGGCACGGCAAGGCAAGGGAAAGACAAGGCAAGGCAAGGCAAGGATAAGGCAAAGAAACGCAAAGCAAGGCAACGTTGAGGCAAGGCAAGCCAAGGAAAGCTAAGGCAAGGGGAGACAAGGCTAAGGCACGACAACGCAAGGCTAGGCAATGCACGGCAAGGCACGGAAAGGGTAACAGAAGGCAAGGCAATGCAAGGCAAAGCAAGGCAAGGAAAGGGTAACGGAAGGCACAACAAGGCAAGGAAAGCGTAACGGAAGGCAAGAAAAGGCAAGGCAAAGCAATGCAAGGTGGAGGCAAGGCAAGCCAAGCAAAGCTAAGGCAAGGGGAGACAAGGCTAAGGCACGACAACGCAAGCCTAGGCAATGCACGGGAACGCAAGGGAAGGGTAATGGAAGGCAAGGCAAGGCAAAGCAAAGCAAGGCAAGGGAAGTGTAACGGAAAGCATGGCAAGGCAAGGGAAGGAGAAGGCAAGGCACGGCAAGGCAAGGCAAGGCTAAGGAACGACAACGCAAGGCTATGCAATGCACGGCAAGGCAAGTAAAGGGTAACAGAAGGCAAGGCCATGCAAGGAAAATCAAGGCAAGAAAAGGGTAACGGAAGGCACAGCAAGGCAAGGAAAGCGTAAGGGAAGGCAAGGCAAGGCAAAGCATGGCAAAGCAAGGGTAACTGAAGGCATGGCAAGGCAAGGGAAGGACAAGGCAAGGCACGGCAACTCAAGGCAAGGCTTATACAACGCAACGCAACGCAAGGCAACGCGAAGTTAAGGCAAGGCAAGGAAAGGGTAATGGAAGGCAAGGCACGGAAAGGCAAGGAAAGGGTATCGTTAATCAAAGCACGGCAAGGCAAGGCAAGGGTAAGGAAAGGCAACGCAAGTCAACGCAAAGTTAAGTCAAGGCAAGGAAAGGGTAACAGAAAGCAAGGCAATGCAAGGCAAAGGAAGGCAAGGAAAGGGTAACGGCAGGCAAGGCAAGGCAACGCAAAGCAAGGCAAGGCAAGTCAAAGCAAGGCAAAACAAGGCAATGCAAGGGTAACAGAAGGGACAGCAAGGCATGGGAAGGACAAGGCAAGGCAGGGAAAGTCAAGGAAAGGCTAAGGCAAGGCAACGCAAGGCTAGGCAATGCACAACAAGGCAAGGGAAGGGTAACGGAAGGCAAGGCAAGGCAAGGCAATGCAAGGCAAGGGAAGTGTAACAGAAGGCACGGCAATGCGACGTAATGGTAAGGGAAGGCACGGCAAGGCAAGGGAAAGAAAAGGCAAGGCACGGCAAGGAAAGGGTAACTGTAGTCATCGAAAGGCAAGACAATGGTAATGGAAGATCAGACACGGCAAGGCAAGGCGAGGCCGAGGCAACGCAAGGCAAGATAAGGGTAACGGAAGGCTCGGCAAGGCAACGCAAGGCTAGGCAATGCACGACAATGCCAGGAAAGAGCAACTGAATGCAAGGAAAGGCTAAGGCAAGCCAATGCAAGGCTAGGCAATGTACGGATAAGGCAAGGAAAGGGTAACGGAAGGCAAGGCAAGGCAAAGCAAAGCAAGGCAAGCCAAGGGTAAAGGAAGGCAGGGGAAGGCTAGACAAGGTTAACGGAAGGCACGACAAGGCAAGGGAAGGACATGGCAAGGCAAGGCAAGTTAAGGCAAGGCTATGGCAAGGCAATGCCATGCAAGGCCAGGTTAAAGGAAGGCAAGACAAGCAAGGTTAAGGCAAGGGGAGACAAAGATAATGCACGACAACGCAAGGCTAGGCAATATACGGCAAGGCAAGGAAAGGGTAACAGAAGAAAAGGCAATGCAACGTAAGGCAAGGCTAAGGCAAGGCAATGCTATGCAAGGCCAGGTTAAGGGAAGGCAAGACAAGCAAGGCTAAGGCAAGGGGAGTCAAGGCTAAGGCACGACAACGCAAGGATAAGCAATGCACGGCAAGGCAAGGAAAGGGTAATGGAAGGGAAGTCAAAGCAATAAAAGGCAAGGGCAAGAGAAGGCACGGCACGGCAAGTCAAGGCAAGGCCATGGCAACACACGGCTGAGCAATGCACGGCAAGGCAAGGTAAGGGTGAGGGAAGGCATGGCAAGGCAAGGGAAGGTCAAGGCAAGGCACGGCAAGGCAAATGTAACGGAATGCATGGCAAGACAATGGTAACGGAAGGCAAGGAACGGCAAGGCAAGGCAAGGCTAAGGCAACGCAACGCAAGGCAACGCAAAGTTAAGGCAAGGCAAGGCAAGGGTAACGGAAGGGAAGGCACGGCAAGGCAAGGAAAGGGTAACGGAATGCAAGGCACGGCAAGGCAGCGCAAGGCTAAGACAAGGCAACGCAAGGCAACGCAAAGTTAAGGCAAGGCAAGGAAAGGGTAACGGAAGGCAAGGCAAGGCACGGAAAAGCAAGGCAAGGCAAGGGTAACGGAAGGCACGGCAAGGCAAGGCAACGCAAGGCTAAGGCAAGGCAACGCAAGTCAACGCAAAGTTAAGGCAAGGCAAGGAAAGGGTAACAGAAAGCATGGCAATGCAAGGCAAAGCAAGGCAGGAAAGGGTAATGGAAGGCAAGGCAAGGCAATTCAAAGGAAGGCAAGGCAAGTCAAAGTAAGGCAAAGCAAGGAAAGGCAAGTGTAACGGAAGGGACGGCAAGGCAAGGGAAGGAAAATGCAAGGCAGGGCAAGGCAAGGAAAGGCTCAGGCAAAGCAACGCGAGGCTAGGCAATGCACGGCAAGGCAAGGGAAGGGTAATGGAAGGCAAGGCAAGGCAAGGCAAGGCAAAGCAAGGCAAGGGAAGTGTAACGGAAGGCACGGCAAGGCAACGGAAGGATAAGGGAAGGCACCACAAGGGAAGACAAGGCTAAGGCAAGGCAACGCAAGGCTAGGCAATGCACGGCAAGGTAAGGAAAGGGTAACGGACGGGAAGGGAAAGCAAGAAAAGGCAAGGGTAACGGAAGGCACGGCACGGCAAGTCAAGGCAAGGCCAAGGCAACACATGGCTGTGCAATCCACGGCAAGGCAAGGCAAGGGTAACAGAAGACACGGAAAGGCAAGACAACGGTAACGGAAGGCTCGGCAAGGCAAGGGAAGGACAAGGCAAGGCACGGCAAGGCAAGGCAAGGCTATGGCAAGGCAACCCAAGGCTAGGAAATGTTACGGCAAGGCAAGGAAAGGGTAACGGAAGGCAAAGTACGGCAAGGCAATGCAAAGATGAGGAAAGGCAACGCAAGTCAATGCAAAGTGAAGGCAACACAACCCACGCAAGGCTAAGTCAATGGGAGGAAAGGCAAGGGTAACGGAAGGTACGGCAAGGCAAGACAAGGGTAACGGAATGCTCGGCAAGGCAACGCAAGGCTAGGCATTAAACGGCAATGCAAGGAAAGGGTAACGGAAGGCACGGCAAGGAATGGAAAGGCTAAGGCTAGGCAACGCAAGTCTATGCAATGCAAGGGAAGGCAAGGAATGGGTAACGGAATGAAAGGCAAGGCAAGGCAAGGCTAAGGCACGACAACGCAAGGTTAGGCAATGGACGGCAAGGCAAGGAAAGGGTAACAGAAGGCAAGGCAAGGCAAGGCAACGCATGGCAAGACAAGGGTAAAGGAAGGCACGGCAAGGCAAGACAAGGGTAACGGAAGGTACGGCAAGGCAAGGGAAGGACAAGACACGGCAAGCAAAGGTAAGGCAAGGCTAAGGCCTGGCAATGCCATGAAAGGCCAGGTTAAAGGAAGGCAAGACAAGCAAGGCTAAGGCAACGGGAGACAAAGCTAATGCACGACAATGCAAAGCTAGGCAATGCACGGCAAGGCAAGGAAAGGGTAACAGAAGGCAAGGCAAGGTAAGGCAAGGCTAAGGCAAGGCAATGCCATGCAAGGCCAGGTTAAGGGAGGGCAAGACAAGCAAGGCTAAGGCAAGGGGAGTCAGGGCTAAGGCACGACAACGCAAGGCTAGGCAATGCACAGCAAGACAAGGAAAGGGTAACGGAAAGAAAGGAACGGCAATGCGATGCAACGCTGAGGAAAGGAAACGCAAGGCAATGCAAAGTTAAGGCAAGGCAAGCAAAGCAAGGCTAAGGCAAGGGGAGGCAAGGCAAGGCAAGGGTAACGGAAGGCACGACAAGGCAAGACAAGGGTAACGGAAGGCTCGGCAAGGAAAGGGAAGACAAGTCTAAAGCACGACAACGCAAGGCGAGGCAATGCACGGCAAGGCAATGAAAGGGTAACAGAAGGCAAGGCAATGCAAGGCAAATCAAGGCAAAAAAAGGGTAACAGAAGGCACAGCAAGGCAAGGCAAGGGTAACTGAAGGCATGGCAAGGCAAGGGAAGGACAAAGCAAGGCACGGCAAGGCAAGGCAAGGCTTATACAACGCAATGCAACGCAAGTCAACCCGAAGTTAAGGCACGGCAAGGGAAGGGTAACGGAAGGCACGGGAAGGCAAGGAAAGCGTAACACAAGGCAAGGCAAGGCAACTCACGGCAAGGCAAGGCAAGGCTTACACAACGCAACGCAACGCAAGGCAACGCGAAGTTAAGGCAAGGAAAGGAAAGGGTAACAGAAGGCAAGACACGGAAAGGCAAGGAAAGGGTATCGGAAGGCAAGGCACGGCAAGGCAATGCAAGGGTAAGGCAAGGAAACCCAAGTCAACGCAAAGTTAAGGCAAGGCAAGGAAAGGGTAACAGAAAGCAAGGCAATGGAAGGCAAAGCAAGGCAAGGAAAGGGTAACGGAAAGCAAGGCAAGGAAAAGCAAGGCAAGTCAATTCAAGTCAAGGCCAAGCAAGGCAAGGCAAGGGTAACCGAAGGGACGGTAAGGCATGGGAAGGACAAGGCAAGGTAGGGCAAGGCAAGGAAAGGCTAAGGCAAGGCAACGAAAGCCTAGGCAATGCACGGCAAGGCAAGGGAAGGGTAACGGAAGGCAAGGCAAGGCAAGGCAAAGCAAGGCAAGGGACGTGTAACGGAACGCCCGGCAAGGCAAGGGAAGGACATGGCAAGGCACGGCAAGGCAAGGCTAAGTCAAGGCAATGCAAGAAAAGGCACGGGTAAATGAAGGCACGGCAAGGCAAGACAAGGATAACGGAAGTCACGGCAAGGCAAGGGAAGAAAAAGGCAAGGCACGGCATGGCAAGGCAATGCTATGGCAAGGCAACAAACGGCTAGGCAATGTACGGCAAGGCAAGGACAGGTAACATAAGGCAAGGCACGGCAAGGCAATGCAAAGATGAGGAAAGGAAACGCAAGGCAATGCAAAGTGAAGGCAACACAAACGACGCAAGGCTAAGGCAAAGGGAGGCAAGGCAAGGGCAACGGAAGGCACGGCAAGGCAAGACAAGAGTAACAGAGGGCTCGGCAAGGCAAGGGAAGGACAAGGCAAGGCACGGGAAGGCAAGATAAGGGTAACGGAAGGCTCGGCAAGGCAACGCAAGGCTAGGAAATGCATGTCAATGCAAGGAAAGGGTAACTGAATGCAAGGCAAGGCTAAGGCAAGCCAATGCAAGGCTAGGCAATGCACGGATAAGGCAAGGAAAGGGTAACGGAAGGCAAGGCAAGGCAGGGCAAAGCAAGGCAAGGCAAGGGTAAAGGAAGGCACGGGAAGGCTAGACAAGGTTAACGGAAGACACGGCAAGGCAAGGGAGGGACATGGCAAGGCAAGGCAAGTTAAGGCAAGGCTAAGGCAAGGCAATGCCATGCAAGGCCAGGTTAAGGGAAGGCAAGACAAGCAAGGCTAAGGCAAGGGGAGTCAAGGATAAGGCACGACAACGCAAGGATAAGCAATGCACGGCAAGGCAAGGAAAGGGTAATGGAAAGGATGTCAAAGCAATGAAAGTCAAGGGTAACAGAAGGCACGGCACGGCAAGTCAAGGCAAGGCCATGGCAACACACGACTGGGCAATGCACGGTAAGGCAAGGTAAGGGTGAGGGAAGGCACGGCAAGGCAAGTGAAGGACAAGGCAAGGCACGGCAAGGCAAGTGTAACGGAATGCATGGCAAGACAATGGTAACGGAAGGCAAGGAACGGCAAGGCAAGGCAAGGCTAAGGCAACGGAACGCAACGCAAGGCAACGCAAAGTTAAGGCAAGGCAAGGCAAGGGTAACGGTAAGGAAGTCGCGGCAAGGCAAGGAATGGGTAACGGAATGCAAGGCACGGCAAGGCAACGCAAGCCTAAGGCAAGGCAACGCAAGGCAACGCAAAGTTTACGCAAGGCAAGGAAAGGGTAACGGAAGGCAAGGCAAGGCACGGAAAAGCAAGGCAAGGCAAGGGTAACGGAAGGCATCCCAAGGCAAGGCAAAGCAAGGCTAAGGCAAGACAACGCAACTCAACGCAAAGTAAAGGCAAGGCAAGGAAAGGGTAACAGAAAGCATGGCAATGGAAGACAAAACAAGGCAGGAAAGGGTAATGGAAGGCAAGGCAAGGCAATTCAAAGGAAGGCAAGGCAAGTCAAAGTAAGGCAAAGCAAGGAAAGGCAAGTGTAAAGGAAGGGACGGCAAGGCAAGGAAAGGCTCAGGCAAAACAACACAAGGCTAGGCAATGCACGGCAAGGCAAGGGAAGGGTAACGGAAGGCAAGGCAAGGCAAGGCAAAGCAAGGCAAGGGAAGTGTAACGGAAGGCACGGCAAGGCAACGGAAGGATAAGGCAAGGCACGGCAAGGGAAGACAAGGCTAAGGCAAGGCAACGCAAGGCTAGGCAATGCACGGCAAGGCAAGGGAAGGGTAACGGAAGGCAAGGCAAGGCAAGGCAAAGCAAGGCAAGGGAAGTGTAACGGAAGGCACGGCAAGGCAACGGAAGGATAAGGCAAGGCACGGCAAGGGAAGACAAGGCTAAGGCAAGGCAACGCAAGGCTAGGCAATGCACGGCAAGGCAAGGAAAGGGTAACGGAAGGGAAGGGAAAGCAAGAAAAGGCAAGGGTAACGGAAGGCACGTCACGGCCTTGTCAAGGCAAGGCCAAGGCAACACATGGCTGGGCAATGCACGGCAAGGCAAGGCAAGGGTAACAGAAGACACGGAAAGGCAAGACAACGGTAACGGAAGGCTCGGTAAGGCAAGGGAAGGACAAGGCAAGGCACGGCAAGGCAAGGCTAAGGCAAGGCAACCCAAGGCTAGGAAATGTTACGGCAAGGCAAGGAAAGGGTAACGGAAGGCAAAGTACGGCAAGGCAATGCAAAGATGAGGAAAGGCAACGCAAGTCAATGCAAAGTGAAGGCAACACAACCCTCGCAAGGCTAAGGCAATGGGAGGCAAGCCAAGGGTAACGGAAGGTACGGCAAGGCAAGACAAGTGTAACGGAAGCCTCGGCAAGAAAGGGAAGGACAAGGTAAGGAACGGCAAGGCAAGACTAGGGTAACGGAATGCTCGGCAAGGCAACGCAAGGCTAGGCCTTAAACGGCAATGCAAGGAAAGGGTAACGGAAGGCACGGCAAGGAATGGAAAGGCTAAGGCTAGGCAACGCAAGGCTATGCAATGCAAGGGAAGGCAAGGAATGGGTAACGGAAGGCAAGGCAAGGCAAGGCTAAGGCACGACAACGGAAGGTTAGGCAATGGACGGCAAGGCAAGGAAAGGATAACAGAAGGCAAGACAAGGCAAGGCAAGGCAAGGCAAGGGTAAAGGAAGGCACGGCAAGGCAAGGAAAGGGTAACAGAGGGCAAGGTAAGGCAAGGCAATGCCATGCAAGGCCAGGTTACGGGAGGGCAAGACAAGCAAGGCTAAGGCAAGGGGAGTCAGGGCTAAGGCACGACAACGCAAGGCTAGGCAATGCACGGCAAGTCAAGGAAAGGGTAACGGAAAGAAAGGAACGGCAAGGCAATGCAACGCTGAGGAAAGGAAACGCAAGGCAATGCAAATTTAAGGCAAGGCAAGCAAAGCAAGGCTAAGGCAAGGGGAGGCAAGGCAAGGCAAGGGTAATGGACGGCACGACAAGGCAAGACAAGGGTAACGGAAGGCTCGGCAAGGAAAGGGAAGACAAGTCTAAAGCACGAC
Source organism: Macrotis lagotis (assembly GCF_037893015.1). NCBI lineage: Eukaryota > Metazoa > Chordata > Mammalia > Peramelemorphia > Peramelidae > Macrotis > Macrotis lagotis. The sequence goes on from NW_027422032.1 coordinate 95,150, forward strand.
AATGCAAGGCGAGGCAATGCACGGCAAGGCAATGAAAGGGTAACAGAAGGCAAGGCAATGCAAGGCAAAGCAAGGCAAGGAAAGGGTAACAGAAGGCACAGCAAGGCAAGGCAAGGGTAACTGAAGGCATGGCAAGGCAAGGGAAGGACAAAGCAAGGCACGGGAAGGCAAGGCAAGGCTTATACATTGCAATGCAACGCAAGGCAACCCGAAGTTAATGAACGGCAAGGGAAGGGTAACGGAAGGCACGGGAAGGCAAGGAAAGCGTAACGCAAGGCAAGGCACGGCAAGGCACGGCAAGGCAAGGCAAGGCTTACACAACGCAACGCAACGCAAGGCAACGCGAAGTTAAGGCAAGGAAAGGAAAGGGTAACAGAAGGCAAGACACGGAAAGGCAAGGAAAGTGTATCGGAAGGCAAGGCACGGCAAGGCAATGCAAGGCTAAGGCAAGTTAAGGCAAGGCTATGGCAAGGCAATGCCATGCAAGGCCAGGTTAATGGAAGGCAAGAAAAGCAAGGTTAAGGCAAGGGGAGAGGAGACAAAGATAATGCACGACAACGCAAGGCTGGGCAATATACGGCAAGGCAAGGAAAGGGTAACAGAAGAAAAGGCAATGCAAGGTAAGGCAAGGCTAAGGCAAGGCAATGCCATGCAAGGCCAGGTTAAGGGAAGGCAAGACAAGCAAGGCTAAGGCAAGGGGAGTCAAGGCTAAGGCACTACGACGCAAGGCTAGGCAATGCACGGCAAGGCAAGGAAAGGGTAACGGAAGGGAAGGCAACGCAAGACAAGGAATGGGTAACGGAAGGCATGGCAAGGAAAGGGCAGGGCAAGGCAAGGCACGGCAAGGCAAGGCTAAGGCAAGGCAACCCAAGGCTAGGAAATGTTACGGCAAGGCAAGGGAAGGGTAAGGGAAGGCAAGGCAAGGCAAGGCAAAGCAAGGCAAGGCAAGTTAAGGCAAGGCTATGGCAAGGCAATGCCATGCAAGGCCAGGTTAATGGAAGGCAAGACAAGCAAGGTTAAGGCAAGGGGAGACAAAGATAATGCACGACAACGCAAGTCTGGGCAATATACGGCAAGGCAAGGAAAGGGTAACAGAAGAAATGGCAATGCAAGGTAAGGCAAGGCTAAGGCAAGGCAATGCAAGGGTAAGGCAAGGAAACCCAAGTCAACGCAAAGTTAAGGCAAGGCAAGGAAAGGGTAACGGAAGGCAAGGCAAGGCACGGAAAAGCAAGGCAAGGCAAGGGTAACGGAAGGCACCCCAAGGCAAGGCAACGCAAGGCTAAGGCAAGGCAACGCAACTCAACGCAAAGTAAAGGCAAGGCAAGAAAGGGTAACAGAAAGCATGGCAATGCAAGGCAAAACAAGGCAGGAAAGGGTAATGGAATGCAAGGCAAGGCAATTCAAAGGAAGGCAAGGCAAGTCAAAGTAAGGCAAAGCAAGGAAAGGCAAGTGTAACGGAAGGGACGGTAAGGCAAGGAAAGGCTCAGGCAAAGCAACGCAAGGCTAGGCAATGCACGGCAAGGCCAGGGAAGGGTAACGGAAGGCGAGGCAAGGCAAGGCAAAGCAAGGCAAGGGAAGTGTAACGGAAGGCACGGCAAGGCAACGGAAGGATAAGGAAAGGCATGGCAAGGGAAGACAAGGCTAAGGAAAGGCAACGCAAGGCTAGGCAATGCACGGCAAGGCAAGGAAAGGGTAACGGAAGGGAAGGGAAAGCAAGAAAAGGGAAGGGTAACGGAAGGCACGGCACGGCAAGTCAAGGCAATGCCAAGGCAACACATGGCTGGGCAATGCACGGCAAGGCAAGGCAAGGGTAACAGAAGACACGGAAAGGCAAGACAACGGTAACGGAAGGCTCGGGATGGCAAGGGAAGGACAAGGCAAGGCACTTCAAGGCAAGGCAAGGCTAAGGCAAGGCAACCCAAGGCTAGGAAATGTTACGGCAAGGCAAGGAAAGGGTAACGGAAGGCAAAGTAGGGCAAGGCAATGCAAAGATGAGGAAAGGTAACGCAAGTCAATGTAAAGTGAAGGCAACACAACCCACGCAAGGCTAAGGCAATGGGAGGCAAGCCAAGGGTAACGGAAGGTACGGCAAGGCAAGACAAGGGTAACGGAAGGCTCGGCAAGCAAGGGAAGAACAAGGCAAGGAACGGCAAGGCAAGACTAGGGTAACGGACTGCTCGGCAAGGCAACGCAAGGCTAGGCATTAAACGGCAATGCAAGGAAAGGGTAACGGAAGGCACGGCAAGAAATGGAAAGGCTAAGGCTAGGCAACGCAAGGCTATGCAATGCAAGGGAAGGCAAGGAATGGGTAACGGAAGGCAAGGCAAGGCAAGGCAAAGCTAAGGCACGACAACGCAAGGTTAGGCAATGGACGGCAAGGCAAGGAAAGGGTAACGGAAGGCAAGGCAAGGCAGGGCAAAGCAAGGCAAGGCAAGGGTAAAGGAAGGCACGGGAAGGCTAGACAAGGTTAACGGAAGACACGGCAAGGCAAGGGAGGGACATGGCAAGGCAAGGCAAGTTTAGGCAAGGCTATGGCAAGGCAATGCCATGCAAGGCCATGTTAAAGGAAGGAACGACAAGCAAGGTTAAGGCAAGGGAAGACAAAGATAATGCTCGACAACGCAAGGCTAGGCAATATACGGCAAGGCAAGGAAAGGGTAACAGAAGAATGGGCAATGCAACGTAAGGCAAGGCTAAGGCAAGGCAATGCCATGCAAGGCCAGGTTAAGGGAAGGCAAGACAAGCAAGGCTAAGGCAAGGGGAGTCAAGGCTAAGGCACGACAACGCAAGGATAAGCAATGCACGGCAAGGCAAGGAAAGGGTAATGGAAAGGATGTCAAAGCAATAAAAGTCAAGGGTAACAGAAGGCACGGCACGGCAAGTCAAGGCAAGGCCATGGCAACACACGGCTGGGCAATGCATGGTAAGGCAAGGTAAGGGTGAGGGAAGGCACGGCAAGGCAAGTGAAGGACAAGGCAAGGCACGGCAAGGCATGTGTAACGGAATGCATGGCAAGACAATGGTAACGGAAGGCAAGGAACGGCAAGGCAAGGCAAGGCTAAGGCAACGCAACGCAACGCAAGGCAACGCAAAGTTAAGGCAAGGCAAGGCAAGGGTAACGGTAAGGAAGGCACGGCAAGGCAAGGAATGGGTAACGGAATGCAAGGCACGGCAAGGCAACGCAAGGTTAAGGCAAGGCAACGCAAGGCAACGCAAAGTTAAGGCAAGGCAAGGAAAGGGTAACGGAAGGCAAAGCAAGGCACGGAAAAGCAAGGCAAGGCAAGGGTACCGGAAGGCACCCCAAGGCAAGGCAACGCAAGGCTAAGGCAAGGCAACGCAACTCAACGCAAAGTTAAGGCAACGCAAGGAAAGGGTAACAGAAAGCATGGCAATGCAAGGCAAAGCAAGGCAGGAAGGGGTAATGGAAGGCAAGGCAAGGAAATTCAAAGGAATGCAAGGCAAGTCAAAGTAAGGCAAAGCAAGGAAAGGCAAGTGTAACGGAAGGGACGGCAAGGCAAGGGAAGGAAAATGCAAGGCAGGGCAAGGCAAGGAAAGGCTCAGGCAAAGCAACGCAAGGCTAGGCAATGCACGGCAAGGCAAGGGAAGGGTAACGGAAGGCAAGGCAGCAAGGGAAGGAAAATGCAAGGCAGGGCAAGGCAAGGAAAGGCTCAGGCAAAGCAACGCAAGGCTAGGCAATGCACGGCAAGGCAAGGGAAGGGTAACGGAAGGCAAGGCAAGGCAAAGCAAGGCAAGGGAAGTGTAACGGAAGGCACGGCAAGGCAACGGAAGGATAAGGCAAGGCACGGCAAGGGAAGACAAGGCTAAGGCAAGGCAACGCAAGGCTAGGCAATGCACGGCAAGGCAAGGAAAGGGTAACGGAAGGGAAGGGAAAGCAAGAAAAGGCAAAGGTAACGGAAGGCACGGCACGGCCTTGTCAAGGCAAGGCCAAGGCAACACATGGCTGGGCAATGCACGGCAAGGCAAGGCAAGGGTAACAGAAGACACGGAAAGGCAAGACAACGGTAATGGAAGGCTCGGTAAGGCAAGGGAAGGACAAGGCAAGGCACGGCAAGGCAAGGCAAGGCTAAGGCAAGGCAACCCAAGGCTAGGAAATGTTACGGCAAGGCAAGGAAAGGGTAACGGAAGGCAAAGTACGGCAAGGCAATGCAAAAATGAGGACAGGCAACGCAAGTCAATGCAAAGTGAAGGCAACACAACCCACGCAAGGCTAAGGCAATGGGAGGCAAGGCAAGGGTAACGGAAGGTACGGCAAGGCAAGACAAGGGTAACTGAAGGCTCGGCAAGCAAGGGAAGGACAAGGCAAGGAACGGCAAGGCAAGACTAGGGTAACGGAATGCTCGGCAGGCAACGCAATGCTAGGCATTAAACGGCAATGCAAGGAAAGGGTAACGGAAGGCACGGAAGGAATGGAAAGGCTAAGGCTAGGCAACGCAAGGCTATGCAATGCAAGGGAAGGCAAGGAATGCGTAACGGAAGGCAAGGCAAGGCAAGGCTAAGGCACGACAACGCAAGGTTAGGCAATGGACGGCAAGGCAAGGAAAGGGTAACAGAAGGCAAGGCAAGGCAAGGCAACGCAAGGCAAGGCAAGGGTAAAGGAAGGCACGGCAAGGCAAGACAAGGGTAACGGAAGGTACGGCAAGGCAAGGGAAGGACAAGGCACGGCAAGCCAAGGGAAGGCAAGGCTAAGGCATGGCAATGCCATGCAAGGCCAGGTTAAAGGAAGGCAAGACAAGCAAGGCTAAGGCAACGGGAGACAAAGCTAATGCACGACAATGCAAAGCTAGGCAATGCACGGCAAGGCAAGGAAAGGGTAACAGAGGGCAAGGTAAGGCAAGGCAATGCCATGCAAGGCCAGGTTACGGGAGGGCAAGACAAGCAAGGCTAAGGCAAGGGGAGTCAGGGCTAAGGCACGACAACGCAAGGCTAGGCAATGCACGGCAAGGCAAGGAAAGGGTAACGGAAAGAAAGGAACGGCAAGGCAATGCAACGCTGAGGAAAGGAAACGCAAGGCAATGGAAAGTTAAGGCAAGGCAAGGAAAGCAATGCTAAGGCAAGGGGAGACAAGGCAAGGCAAGGGTAATGGAAAGCACGACAAGGCAAGACAAGGGTAACGGAAGGCTCGGCAGGGAAAGGGAAGACAAGTCTAAAGCACGACAACGCAAGGCGAGGCAATGCACGGCAAGGCAATGAATGGGTAACAGAAGGCAAGGCAATGCAAGGCAAAGCAAGGCAAGGAAAGGGTAACAGAAGGCACAGCAAGGCAAGGCAAGGGTAACTGAAGGCATGGCAAGGCAAGGGAAGGGTAAAGGAAGGCACGGGAAGGCAAGGAAAGCGTAACGCAAGGCAAGGCAAGGCAAGGCACGGCAAGGCAAGGCAAGGCTTACACAACGCAACGCAACGCAAGGCAACGCGAAGTTAAGGCAAGGAAAGGAATGGGTAAGAGAAGGCAAGACACGGAAAGGCAAGGAAAGGGTATCGGAAGGCAAGGCACGTAAAGGAAATGCAAGCCTAAGGCAAGTTAAGGCAAGGCTATGGCAAGGCAATGCTATGCAAGGCCAGGTTAATGGAAGGCAAGACAAGCAAGGCTAAGGCAAGGGGAGTCAAGGCTAAGGCACGACGACGCAAGGCTAGGCAAAGCAGGCAAGGCAAGGAAAGGGTAACAGAAGAAAAGGCAATGCAAGGTAAGGCAAGGCTAAGGCAAGGCAATGCCATGCAAGGCCAGGTTAAGGGAAGGCAAGACAAGCAAGGCTAAGGCAAGGGGAGTCAAGGCTAAGGCACGACGACGCAAGGCTAGGCAAAGCACGGCAAGGCAAGGAAAGGGTAACGGAAGGGAAGGCAACGCAAGACAAGGAATGGGTAACGGAAGGCATGGCAAGGAAAGGGCAGGACAAGGCAAGGCACGGCAAGGCAAGGCAAGGCTAAGGCAAGGCAACCCAAGGCTAGGAAATGTTACGGCAAGGCAAGGGAAGGGTAACGGAAGGCAAGGCAAGGCAAGGCAAAGCAAGGCAAGGCAAGTTAAGGCAAGGCTATGGCAAGACAATGCCATGCAAGGCCAGGTTAATGGAAGGCAAGACTAGCAAGGTTAAGGCAAGGGGAGACAAAGATAATGCACTACAACGCAAGGCTGGGCAATATACAGCAAGGCAAGGAAAGGGTAACAGAAGAAAAGGCAATGCAAGGTAAGGCAAGGCTAAGGCAAGGCAATGCCATGCAAGGCCAGTTTAAGGGAAGGCAAGACAAGCAATGCTAAGGCAAGGGGAGTCAAGGCTAAGGCACGACAACGCAAGGATAAGCAATGCACGGCAAGGCAAGGAAAGGGTAATGGAAGGGATTTCAAAGCAATAAAAGTCAAGGGTAACAGAAGGCACGGAACGGCAAGTCAAGGCAAGGCCATGGCAACACACGGCTGGGCAATGAACGGTAAGGCAAGGTAAGGGTGAGGGAAGGCACGGCAAGGCAAGTGAAGGACAAGGCAAGGCACGGCAAGGCAAGTGTAACGGAATGCATGGCAAGACAATGGTAACGGAAGGCAAGGAACGGCAAGGAAAGGCAAGGCTAAGGCAACGGAACGCAACGAAAGGCAACGCAAAGTTAAGGCAAGGCAAGGCAAGGGTAACGGTAAGGAAGGCACGGCAAGGCAAGGAATGGGTAACGGAATGCAAGGCAACGCAAGCTTAAGGCAAGGCAACGCAACGCAACGCAAAGTTAAGGCAAGGCAAGGAAAGGGTAACGGAAGGCAAGGCAAGGCACGGAAAAGCAAGGCAAGGCAAGGGTAAAGGAAGGCACCCCAAGGCAAGGCAACGCAAGGCTAGGCAATGCACGGCAAGGCAAGGAAAGGGTAACGGAAGGGAAGGGAAAGCAGGAAAAGGCAAGCGTAACGGAAGGCACGGCACGGCCTTGTCAAGGCAAGGCCAAGGCAACACATGGCTGGGCAATGCACGGCAAGGCAAGGCAAGGGTAACAGAAGACACGGAAAGGCAAGACAACGGTAACGGAAGGCTCGGTAAGGCAAGGGAAGGACAAGGCAAGGCACGGCAAGGCAAGGCAAGGCTAAGGCTAGGCAACCCAAGGCTAGGAAATGTTACGGCAAGGCAAGGAAAGGGTAACGGAAGGCAAAGTACGGCAAGGCAATGCAAAGATGAGGAAAGGCAACGCAAGTCAATGCAAAGTGAAGGCAACACAACCCACGCAAGGCTAAGGCAATGGGAGGAAAGGCAAGGGTAACGGAAGGTACGGCAAGGCAAGACAAGGGTAACGGAAGGCTCGGCAAGCAAGGGAAGGACAAGGCAAGGAACGGCAAGGCAAGACTAGGGTAACGGAATGCTCGGCAAGGCAACGCAAGGCTAGGCATTAAACGGCAATGCAAGGAAAGGGTAACGGAAGGCACGGAAGGAATGGAAAGGCTAAGGCTAGGCAACGCAAGGCTATGCAATGCAAGGGAAGGCAAGGAATGGGTAACGGAAGGCAAGGCAAGGCAAGGCAAGGCTAAGGCACGACAACGCAAGGTTAGGCAATGGACTGCAAGGCAAGGAAAGAGTAACAGAAGGCAAGGCAAGCAACGCAACGCAAGGCAAGGCAAGGGTAAAGGAAGGCACGGCAAGGCAAGACAAGGGTAACGGAAGGTACGGCAAGGCAAGGGAAGGACAAAGGCACGGCAAGCCAAGGTAAGGGAAGGCTAAGGCATGGCAATGCCATGCAAGGCCAGGTTAAAGGAAGGCAAGACAAGCAAGGCTAAGGCAACGGGAGACAAGGCTAATGCACGACAATGCAAAGCTAGGCAATGCACGGCAAGGCAAGGAAAGGGTAACAGAAGGCAAGGCAAGGCAAGGTAAGGCAAGGCTAAGGCAAGGCAATGCCATGCAAGGCCAGGTTAAGGGAGGGCAAGACAAGCAAGGCTAAGGCAAGGGGAGTCAGGCCTAAGGCACGACAACGCAAGGCTAGGCAATGCACGGCAAGGCAAGGAAAGGGATTACGGAAAGAAAGGAACGGCAAGGCAATGCAACGCTGAGGAAAGGAAACGCAAGGCAATGCAAAGTTAAGGCAAGGCAAACAAAGCAAGGCTAAGGCAAGGGGAGGCAAGGAAAGGCAAGGGTAACGGAAGGCACGACAAGGCAAGACAAGGGTAACCGAAGGCTCGGCAAGGAAAGGGAAGACAAGTGTAAAGCACGACAACGCAAGGCGAGGCAATGCACGGCAAGGCAATGAAAGGGTAACAGAAGGCAAGGCAATGCAAGGCAAAGCAAGGCAGGGAAAGGGTAACAGAAGGCACAGCAAGGCAAGGCAAGGTTAACTGAAGGCATGGCAAGGCAAGGGAAGGACAAAGCAAGGCACGGCAAGGCAAGGCAAGGCTTATACAACGCAATGCAACGCAAGTCAACCCGAAGTTCAGGCACGGCAAGGGAAGGGTAACGGAAGGCACGGCAAGGCAAGGAAAGCGTAACACAAGGCAAGGCAAGGCAAGGCACGGCAAGTCAAGGCAAGGCTTACAAAACGCAACGCAACCCAAGGCAACGGGAAATTAAGGCAAGGAAAGGAAAGGGTAACAGAAGGCAAGGCACGGAAAGGCAAGGAAAGGGTATCGTAAGGTAAGGCACTTCAAGGCAATGCAAGGGTAAGGCAAGGAAACCCAAGTCAACGCAAAGTTAAGGCAAGGCAAGGAAAGGGTAACAGAAAGCATGGCAATGCAAGGCAAAACAAGGCAGGAAAGGGTAATGGAAGGCAAGGCAAGGCAATCCAAAGGAAGGCAAGGCAAGTCAAAGTAAGGCAAAGCAAGGAAAGGTAAGTGTAACGGAAGGGACGGCAAGGCAAGAAAGGCTCAGGCAAAGCAACGCAAGGCTAGGCAATGCACGGCAAGGCAAGGGAAGGGTAACGGAAGGCAAGGCAAGGCAAGGCAAAGCAAGGCAAGTGAAGTGTAACGGAAGGCACGGCAAGACAACGGAAGGATGAGGCAAGGCATGGCAAGGGAAGACAAGGCTAAGGAAAGGCAACGCAAGGCTAGGCAATGCACGGCAAGGCAAGGAAAGGGTAACGGAAGGGAAGGGAAAGCTAGAAAAGGCAAGGGTAACGGAAGGCACGGCACGGCCTTGTCAAGGCAAGGCCAAGGCAACACATGGCTGGGCAATGCACGGCAAGACAAGGCAAGGGTAACAGAAGACACGGAAAGGCAAGACAACGGTAACGGAAGGCTCGGCAAGGCAAGGGAAGGACAAGGCAAGGCACGGCAAGGCAAGGCAAGGCTAAGGCAAGGCAACCCAAGGCTAGGAAATGTTACGGCAAGGCAAGGAAAGGGTAACGGAAGGCAAAGTATGGCAATGCAATGCAAAGATGAAGAAAGGCAACGCAAGTCAATGCAAAGTGAAGGCAACACAACCCACGCAAGGCTAAGGCAATGGGAGGCAAGCCAAGGGTAACGGAAGGTACGGCAAGGCAAGACAAGGGTAACGGAAGGCTCGGCAAGCAAGGGAAGGACAAGGCAAGGAACGGCAAGGCAAGACTAGGGTAACGGAATGCTCGGCAAGGCAACGCAAGGCTAGGCATTAAACGGCAATGCAAGGAAAGGGTAACGGAAGGCACGGCAAGGAATGGAAAGGCTAAGGCTAGGCAACGCAAGGCTATGCAATGCAAGGGAAGGCAAGGAATGGGTAACGGAAGGCAAGGCAAGGCAAGGCAAGGCTAAGGCACGACAACGCAAGGTTAGTCAATGGACGGCAAGGCAAGGAAAGGGTAACAGAAGGCAAGGCAAGGCAAGGCAACGCATGGCAAGACAAGGGTAAAGGAAGGCACGGCAAGGCAAGACAAGGGTAACGGAAGGTACGGCAAAGCAAGGGAAGGACAAGGCACGGCAAGCAAAGGCAACGCAAGGCTAAGGCAAGGCAACGCAACTCAACGCAAAGTAAAGGCAAGGCAAGGAAAGGGTAACAGAAAGCATGGCAATGCAAGGCAAAACAAGGCAGGAAAGGGTAATGGAAGGCAAGGCAAGGCAATTCAAAGGAAGGCAAGGCAAGTCAAAGTAAGGTAAAGCAAGGAAAGGCAAGTGTAACGGAAGGGACGGCAAGGGAATGGAAGGAAAATGCAAGGCAGGGCAAGGCAAGGAAAGGCTCAGGCAAAGCAACGCAAGGCTAGGCAATGCACGGCAAGGCAAGGGAAGGGTAACGGAAGGCAAGGCAAGGCAGGGCAAAGCAAGGCAAGGCAAGGGTAAAGGAAGGCACGGGAAGGCTAGACAAGGTTAACGGAAGACACGGCAAGGCAAGGGAGGGACATGGCAAGGCAAGGCAAGTTAAGGCAAGGCTATGGCAAGGCAATGCCATGCAAGGCCATGTTAAAGGAAGGAAAGACAAGCAAAGTTAAGGCAAAGGGAGACAAAGATAATGCACGACAACGCAAGGCTAGGCAATATACCGCAAGGCAAGGAAAGGGTAACAGAAGAAAGGGCAATGCAACGTAAGGCAAGGCTAAGGCAAGGCAATGCCATGCAAGGCCAGGTTAAGGGAAGGCAAGACAAGCAAGGCTAAGGCAAGGGGAGTCAAGGCTAAGGCACGACAACGCAAGGATAAGCAATGCACGGCAAGGCAAGGAAAGGGTAATGGAAAGGATGTCAAAGCAATAAAAGTCAAGGGTAACAGAAGGCACGGCACGGCAAGTCAAGGCAAGGCCATGGCAACACACAGCTGGGCAATGCACGGTAAGGCAAGGTAAGGGTGAGGGAAGGCACGGCAAGGCAAGTGAAGGACAAGGCAAGGCACGGCAAGGCAAGTGTAACGGAATGCATGGCAAGACAATGGTAACGGAAGGCAAGGAACGGCAAGGCAAGGCAATGCTAAGGCAACGGAACGCAACGCAAGGCAACGCAAAGTTAAGGCAAGGCAAGTCAAGGGTAACGGTAAGGAAGGCACGGCAAGGCAAGGAATGGGTAACGGAATGCAAGGCACGGCAAGGCAACGCAAGCTTAAGGAAAGGCAATGCAAGGCAACGCAAAGTTAAGGCAAGGCAAGGAAAGGGTAACGGAAGGCAAGGCAAGGCACGGCAAGGCAAGGCAAGGAAAGGGTAACAGAAGGCAAGGCAAGGCAAGGCAACGCAAGGCTAAGGCAAGGCAATGCAACTCAACGCAAAGTTAAGTCAACGCAAGGAAAGGGTAACAGAAAGCATGGCAATGCAAGGCAAAGCAAGGCAGGAAGGGGTAATGGAAGGCAAGGCAAGGCAATTCAAAGGAAGGCAAGGCAAGTCAAAGTAAGGCAAAGCAAGGAAAGGCAAGTGTAACGGAAGTCACGACAAGGCAAGGGAAGGAAAATGCAAGGCAGGGCAAGGCAAGGAAAGGCTCAGGCAAAGCAACGCAAGGCTAGGCAATGCACGGCAAGGCAAGGGAAGGGTAACGGAAGGCAAGGCAAGGCAAGGCAAGGCAAAGCAAGGCAAGGGAAGTGTAACGGAAGGCACGGCAAGGCAACGGAAGGATAAGGCAAGGCACGGCAAGGGAAGACAAGGCTAAGGCAAGGCAAGGCAAGGCTAGGCAATGCACGGCAAGGCAAGGAAAGGGTAACGGAAGGGAAGGGAAAGCAAGAAAAGGCAAGGGTAACGGAAGGCACGGCACGGCCTTGTCAAGGCAAGGCCAAGGCAACACATGGCTGGGCAATGCACGGCAAGGCAAGGCAAGGGTAACAGAAGACACGGAAAGGCAAGACAACGGTAACGGAAGGCTCGGTAAGGCAAGGGAAGGACAAGGCAAGGCACGGCAAGGCAAGGCAAGGCTAACGCAAGGCAACCCAAGGCTAGGAAATGTTACGGCAAGGCAAGGAAAGGGTAACGGAAGGCAAAGTACGGCAAGGCAATGCAAAGATGAGGAAAGGCAACGCAAGTCAATGCAAAGTGAAGGCAACACAACCCACGCAAGGCTAAGTCAATGGGAGGCAAGGCAAAGGTAACGGAAGGTACGGCAAGGCAAGACAAGAGTAACGGAAGGCTCGGCAAGAAAGGGAAGGACAAGGCAAGGAACGGCAAGGCAAGACTAGGGTAACGGAATGCTCGGCAAGGCAACGCAAGGCTAGGCATTAAACGGCAATGCAAGGAAAGGGTAACGGAAGGCACGGCAAGGAATGGAAAGGCTAAGGCTAGGCAACGCAAGGCTATGCAATGCAAGGGAAGGCAAGGAATGGGTAACGGAAGGCAAGGCAAGGCAAGGCAAGGCTAAGGCACGACAACGCAAGGCTAGGCAATGGACGGCAAGGCAAGGAAAGGGTAACAGAAGGCAAGGCAAGCAACGCAACGCAAGGCAAGGCAAGGGAAAAGGAAGGCACGGCAAGGCAAGACAAGGGTAACGGAAGATACGGCAAGGCAAGAGAAGGACAAGGCACGGCAAGCCAAGGTAAGGGAAGGCTAAGGCATGGCAATGCCATGCAAGGCCAGGTTAAAGGAATGCAAGACAAGCAAGGCTAAGGCAACGGGAGACAAAGCTAATGCACGACAATGCAAAGCTAGGCAATGCACGGCAAGGCAAGGAAAGGGTAACAGAATGCAAGGCAAGGCAAGGTAAGGCAAGGCTAAGGCAAGGCAATGCCATGCAAGGCCAGGTTAAGGGAGGGCAAGACAAGCAAGCCTAAGGCAAGGGGAGTCAGGGCTAAGGCACGACAACGCAAGGCTAGGCAATGCACGGCAAGACAAGGAAAGGGTAACGGAAAGAAAGGAACGGCAAGGCAATGCAACGCTGAGGAAAGGAAACGCAAGGCAATGCAAACTTAAGGCAAGGCAAGCAAAGCAAGGCTAAGGCAAGGGGAGGCAAGGCAAGGCAAGGGTAATGGAAGGCACGACAAGGCAAGACAAGGGTAACGGAAGGCTCGGCAAGGAAAGGGAAGACAAGTCTAAAGCACGACAACGCATGGCGAGGCAATGCACGGCAAGGCAATGAAAGTTTAACAGAAGGCAAGGCAATGCAAGGCAAAGCAAGGCAAGGAAAGGGTAACAGAAGGCACAGCAAGGCAAGGCAAGGGTAACTGAAGGCAAGGCAATGCAAGGGAAGGACAAAGCAAGGCACGGCAAGGCAAGGCAAGGCTTATACAACGCAATGCAACGCAAGGCAACCCGAAGTTAAGGCACGGCAAGGGAAGGGTAACGGAAGGCACGGGAAGGCAAGGAAAGTGTAACGCAAGGCAAGGCAAGGCAAGGCACGGCAAGGCAAGGCAAGGCTTACACAACGCAACGCAACGCAAGTCAACGCGAAGTTAAGGCAAGGAAAGGAAAGGGTAACAGAAGGCAAGGCACGGAAAGGCAAGGAAAGGGTATCGGAAGTTAAGGCACGGCAAGGCAATGCAAGGGTAAGGCAAGGAAACCCAAGTCAACGCAAAGTTAAGGCAAGGCAAGGAAAGGGTAACGGAAAGCAAGGCAAGGAAAAGCAAGGCAAGTCAAGTCAAATCAAGGCCAAGCAAGGCAAGGCAAGAGTAACCGAAGGGACGGTAAGGCATGGGAAGGACAAGGCAAGGCAGGGCAAGGCAAGGAAAGGCTAAGGCAAGGCAAGGAAAGGCTAGGCAATGCACGGCAAGGCAAGGGAAGGGTAACGGAAGGGAAGGCAAGGCAAGGCAAAGCAAGGCAAGGGACGTGTAACGGAACGCACGGCAAGGCAATGGAAGGACAAGGCAAGGCACGGCAAGGCAAGGCTAAGTCATGGCAATGCAAGGCTAGGCACGGGTAAAGGAAGGCCCGGCAAGGCAAGACAAGGAAAACGGAAGGCACGGCAAGGCAAGGGAAGAAAAAGGCAAGGCACGGCATGGCAAGGCAATGCTAAGGCAAGGCAACAAAAGGCTAGGCAATGTACGGCAAGGCAAGGAAAGGTAACATAAGGCAAGGCACGGCAAGGCAATGCAAAGATGAGGAAAGGCAATGCAAGGCAATGCAAAGTGAAAGCAACACAACCGACGCAAGGCTAAGGCAAAGGGAGGCTACGCAAGGCAACGGAAGGCACGGCAAGGCAAGACAAGAGTAACAGAGGGCACGGCAAGGCAAGGGAAGGACAAGGCAAGGCACGGGAAGGCAAGATAAGTGTAACGGAAGGCTCGACAAGGCAACGCAAGGCTGGGCAATGCACGACAATGCAAGGAAAGCGTAACTGAATGCAAGGCAAGGCTAAGGCAAGCCAATGCAAGGCTAGGCAATGCACGGATTAGGCAAGGAAAGGGTAACGGAAAGCAAGGCAAGGCAGGGCAAAGCAAGGCAAGGCAAGGGTAAAGGAAGGCACGGGAAGGCTAGACAAGGTTAACGGAAGACACGGCAAGGCAAGGGAGGGACATGGCAAGGCAAGGCAAGTTAAGGCAAGGCTATGGCAAGGCAATGCCATCTAACGCCAGGTTAAAGGAAGGCAAGACAAGCGAGGTTAAGGCAAGGGGAGACAAAGATAATGCACGACAACGCAAGGCTAGGCAATATACGGCAAGGCAAGGAAAGGGTAAAAGAAGAAAAGGCAATGCAACGTAAGGCAAGGCTAAGGCAAGGCAATGCCATGCAAGGCCAGGTTAAGGGAAGGCAAGACAAGCAAGGCTAAGGCAAGGGGAGTCAAGGCTAAGGCACGACAACGCAAGGATAAGCAATGCACGGCAAGGCAAGGAAAGGGTAATGGAAAGGATGTCAAAGCAATAAAAGTCAAGGGTAACAGAAGGCACGGCACGGCAAGTCAAGGCAAGGCCATGGCAACACACGGCTGGGCAATGCACGGTAAGGCAAGGTAAGGGTGAGGGAAGGCACGGCCAGGCAAGTGAAGGACAAGGCAAGGCACGGCAAGGCAAGTGTAACGGAATGCATGGCAAGACAATGGTAACGGAAGGCAAGGAACGGCAAGGCAAGGCAAGGCTAAGGCAACGGAACGCAACGCAAGGCAACGCAAAGTTAAGGCAAGGCAAGGCAAGGGTAACGGTAAGGAAGGCACGGCAAGGCAAGGAATGGGTAACGGAATGCAAGGCACGGCAAGGCAACGCAAGCCTAAGGCAAGGCAACGCAAGGCAACGCAAAGTTAAGGCAAGGCAAGGAAAGGGTAACGGAAGGCAAGGCAAGGCACGGAAAAGCAAGGCAAGGCAAGGGTAACGGAAGGCACCCCAAGGCAAGGCAACGCAAGGCTAAGGCAAGGCAACGCAACTCAACGCAAAGTTAAGGCAACGCAAGGAAAGGGTAACAGAAAGCATGGCAATGCAAGGCAAAGTGAGGCAGGAAGGGGTAATGGAAGGCAAGGCAAGGCAATTCAAAGGAAGGCAAGGCAAGTCAAAGTAAGGCAAAGCAAGGAAAGGCAAGTGTAACGGAAGGGACAGCAAGGGAATGGAAGGAAAATGCAAGGCAGGGCAAGGCAAGGAAAGGCTCAGGCAAAGCAACGCAAGGCTAGGCAATGCACGGCAAGGCAAGGGAAGGGTAACGGAAGGCAAGGCAAGGCAGGGCAAAGCAAGGCAAGGCAAGGGTAAAGGAAGGCACGGCAAGGCAACGGAAGGATAAGGCAAGGCACGGCAAGGGAAGACAAGGCTAAGGCAAGGCAACGCAAGGCTAGGCAATGCACGGCAAGGCAAGGAAAGGGTAACGGAAGGGAAGGGAAAGCAAGAAAAGGCAAGGGTAACGGAAGGCACCGAAAGGCAAGGGAAGGACAAGGCAAGGCACGGCAAGGCAAGGGAAGGCTAAGGCAAGGCAACCCAAGGCTAGGAAATGTTACGGCAAGGCAAGTAAAGGGTAACGGAAGGCAAAGTACGGCAAGGCAATGCAAAGATGAGGAAAGGCAACGCAAGTCAATGCAAAGTGAAGGCAACACAACCCACGCAAGGCTAAGGCAATGGGAGGCAAGCCAAGGGTAACGGAAGGTACGGCAAGGCAAGACAAGGGTAACGGAAAGCTCGGCAAGCAAGGGAAGGACAAGGCAAGGAACGGCAAGGCAAGACTAGGGTAACGGAATGCTCGGCAAGGCAACGCAAGGCTAGGCATTAAACGGCAATGCAAGTAAAGGGTAACGGAAGGCACGGCAAGGAATGGAAAGGCTAAGGCTAGGCAACGCAAGGCTATGCAATGCAAGGGAAGGCAAGGAATGGGTAACGGAAGGCAAGGCAAGGCAAGGCTAAGACACGACAACGCAAGGTTAGGCAATGGACGGCAAGGCAAGGAAAGGGTAACAGAAGGCAAGGCAAGGCAAGGCAACCCAAGGCAAGGCAAGGGTAAAGGAAGGCACGGCAAGGCAAGACAAGGGTAACGGAAGGTACGGCAAGGCAAGGGAAGGACAAGGCACGGCAAGCCAAGGTAAGGCAAGGCTAAGGCATGGCAATGCCATGCAAGGCCAGGTTAAAGGAAGGCAAGACAAGCAAGGCTAAGGCAACGGGAGACAAAGCTAATGCACGACAATGCAAAGCTAGGCAATGCACGGCAAGTCAAGGAAAGCATAACAGAAGGCAAGGTAAGGCAAGGCAATGCCATGCAAGGCCAGGTTACGGGAGGGCAAGACAAGCAAGGCTAAGGCAAGGGGAGTCAAGGCTAAGGCAAGACAACGCAAGGATAAGCAATGCACGGCAAGGCAAGGAAAGGGTAATGGAAGGGATGTCAAAGCAATAAAAGTCAAGGGTAACAGAAGGCACCGCACGGCAAGTCAAGGCAAGGCCATGGCAACACACGGCTGGGCAATGAACGGTAAGGCAAGGTAAGGGTGAGGGAAGGCACGGCAAGGCAAGGGAAGGACAAGGCAAGGCACGGCAAGGCAGGTGTTACGGAATGCATGGCAAGACAATAGTAACGGAAGGCAAGGAACGGCAAGGCAAGGCAAGGCTAAGGCAACGGAACGCAACGCAAGGCAATGCAAAGTTAAGGCAAGGCAAGGGTAACGGTAAGGAAGGCACGGCAAGGCAAGGAATGGGTAACGGAATGCAAGGCACGGCAAGGCAACGCAAGCCTAAGGCAAGGCAACGCAAGGCAACGCAAAGTTAAGGCAAGGCAAGGAAAGGGTAACGGAAGGCAAGGCAAGGCACGGAAAAGCAAGGCAAGGCAAGGGTAACGGAAGGCACCCCAAGGCAAGGCAACGCAAGGCTAAGGCAAGGCAACGCAACTCAACGCAAAGTTAAGGCAACGCAAGGAAAGGGTAACAGAAAGCATGGCAATGCAAGGCAAAGTGAGGCAGGAAGGGGTAATGGAAGGCAAGGCAAGGCAATTCAAAGGAAGGCAAGGCAAGTCAAAGTAAGGCAAAGCAAGGAAAGGCAACTGTAACGGAAGGGACAGCAAGGGAATGGAAGGAAAATGCAAGGCAGGGCAAGGCAAGGAAAGGCTCAGGCAAAGCAACGCAAGGCTAGGCAATGCACGGCAAGGCAAGGGAAGGGTAACGGAAGGCAAGGCAAGGCAGGGCAAAGCAAGGCAAGGCAAGGGTAAAGGAAGGCACGGGAAGGCTAGACAAGGTTAACGGAAGACACGGCAAGGCAAGGGAGGGACATGGCAAGGCAAGGCAAGTTAAGGCAAGGCTATGGCAAGGCAATGCCTTGCAAGGCCATGTTAAAGGAAGGAAAGACAAGCAAGGTTAAGGCAAGGGGAGACAAAGATAATGCACGACAACGCAAGGCTAGGCAATATACGGCAAGGCAAGGAAAGGGTAACAGAAGAAAGGGCAATGCAACGTAAGGCAAGGCTAAGGCAAGGCAATGCCATGCAAGGCCAGGTTAAGGGAAGGCAAGACAAGCAAGGCTAAGGCAAGGGGAGTCAAGGCTAAGGCACGACAATGCAAGGATAAGCAATGCACGGCAAGGCAAGGAAAGGGTAATGGAAAGGATGTCAAAGCAATAAAATTCAAGGGTAACAGAAGGCACGGCACGGCAAGTCAAGGCAAGGCCATGGCAACACACGGCTGGGCAATGCACGGTAAGGCAATGTAAGGGTGAGGGAAGGCACGGCAAGGCAAGTGAAGGACAAGGCAAGGCACGGCAAGGCAAGTGTAACGGAATGCATGGCAAGACAATGGTAACGGAAGGCATGGAACGGCAAGGCAAGGCAAGGCTAAGGCAATGGAACGCAACGCAAGGCAACGCAAAGTTAAGGCAAGGCAAGGCAAGGGTAACGGTAAGGAAGGCACGGCAAGGCAAGGAATGGGTAACGGAATGCAAGGCACGGCAAGGCAACGCAAGCCTAAGGCAAGGCAACGCAAGGCAATGCAAAGTTTACGCAAGGCAAGGAAAGGGTAACGGAAGGCAAGGCAAGGCACGGAAAAGCAAGGCAAGGCAAGGGTAACGGAAGGCACCCCAAGGCAAGGCAAAGCAAGGCTAAAGCAAGGCAACGCAACTCAACGCAAAGTAAAGTCAAGGCAAGGAAAGGGTAACAGAAAGCATGGCAATGCAAGGCAAAACAAGGCAGGAAAGGGTAATGGAAGGCAAGGCAAGGCAATTGAAAGGAAGGCAAGGCAAGTCAAAGTAAGGCAAAGCAAGGAAAGGCAAGTGTAACGGAAGGGACGGCAAGGCAAGGAAAGGCTCAGGCAAAGCAACGCAAGGCTAGGCAATGCACGGCAAGGCAAGGGAAGGGTAACGGAAGGCAAGGCAAGGCAAGGCAAAGCAAGGCAAGGGACGTGTAACGGAAGGCACGGCAAGGCAACGGAAGGATAAGGCAAGGCACGGCAAGGGAAGACAAGGCTAAGGCAAGGCAACGCAAGGCTAGGCAATGCACGGCAAGGCAAGGAAAGGGTAACGGAAGGGAAGGGAAAGCAAGAAAAGGCAAGGGTAACGGAAGGCACAGAAAGGCAAGGGAAGGACAAGGCAAGGCACGGCAAGGCAAGGGAAGGCTAAGGCAAGGCAACCCAAGGCTAGGAAATGTTACGGCAAGGCAAGGAAAGGGTAACGGAAGGCAAAGTACGGCAAGGCAATGCAAAGATGAGGAAAGGCAACGCAAGTCAATGCAAAGTGAAGGCAACACAACCCACGCAAGGCTAAGGCAATGGGAGGCAAGCCAAGGGTAACGGAAGGTACGGCAAGGCAAGACAAGGGTAACGGAAGGCTCGGCAAGCAAGGGAAGGACAAGGCAAGGAACGGCAAGGCAAGACTAGGGTAACGGAATGCTCGGCAAGGCAACGCAAGGCTAGGCATTAAACGGCAATGCAAGGAAAGGGTAACGGAAGGCACGGCAAGGAATGGAAAGGCTAAGGCTAGGCAACGCAAGGCTATGCAATGCAAGGGAAGGCAAGGAATGGGTAACGGAAGGCAAGGCAAGGCAAGGCAAGGCTAAGGCACGACAACGCAAGGTTAGGCAATGGACGGCAAGGCAAGGAAAGGGTAACAGAAGGCAAGGCAAGGCAAGGCAACGCAAGGCAAGGCAAGGGTAAAGGAAGGCACGGCAAGGCAAGACAAGGGTAACGGAAGGTACGGCAAGGCAAGGGAAGGACAAGGCACGGCAAGCCAAGGTAAGGCAAGGCGAAGGCATGGCAATGCCATGCAAGGCCAGGTTAAAGGAAGGCAAGACAAGCAAGGCTAAGGCAAGGGGAGTCAAGGCTAAGGCACGACAACGCAAGGATAAGCAATGCACGGCAAGGCAAGGAAAGGGTAATGGAAGGGATGTCAAAGCAATAAAAGTCAAGGGTAACAGAAGGCACGGCACGGCAAGTCAAGGCAAGGCCATGGCAACACACGGCTGGGCAATGAACGGTAAGGCAAGGTAAGGGTGAGGGAAGGCACGGCAAGGCAAGGGAAGGACAAGGCAAGGCACGGCAAGGCAAGTGTAACGGAATGCATGGCAAGACAATGGTAACGGAAGGCAAGGAACGGCAAGGCAAGGCAAGGCTAAGGCAACGGAACGCAACGCAAGGCAACGCAAAGTTAAGGCAAGGCAAGGGTAACGGTAAGGAAGGCACGGCAACGCAAGGAATGGGTAACGGAATGCAAGGCACGGCAAGGCAACGCAAGCCTAAGGCAAGGCAACGCAAGGCAACGCAAAGTTAAGGCAAGGCAAGGAAAGGGTAACGGAAGGCAAGGCAAGGCACGGAAAAGCAAGGCAAGGCAAGGGTAACGGAAGGCACCCCAAGGCAAGGCAACGCAAGGCTAAGGCAAGGCAACGCAACTCAACGCAAAGTTAAGGCAACGCAAGGAAAGGGTAACAGAAAGCATGGCAATGCAAGACAAAGTGAGGCAGGAAGGGGTAATGGAAGGCAAGGCAAGGCAATTCAAAGGAAGGCAAGGCAAGTCAAAGTAAGGCAAAGCAAGGAAAGGCAAGTGTAACGGAAGGGACGGCAAGGGAATGGAAGGAAAATGCAAGGCAGGGCAAGGCAAGGAAAGGCTCAGGCAAAGCAACGCAAGGCTAGGCAATGCACGGCAAGGCAAGGGAAGGGTAACGGAAGGCAAGGCAAGGCAGGGCAAAGCAAGGCAAGGCAAGGGTAAAGGAAGGCACGGGAAGGGTAGACAAGGTTAACGGAAGACACGGCAAGGCAAGGGAGGGACATGGCAAGGCAAGGCAAGTTAAGGCAAGGCTATGGTAAGGCAATGCCATTCAAGGCCATGTTAAAGGAAGGAAAGACAAGCAAGGTTAAGGCAAGGGGAGACAAAGATAATGCACGACAACGCAAGGCTAGGCAATATACGGCAAGGCAAGGAAAGGGTAACAGAAGAAAGGGCAATGCAACGTAAGGCAAGGCTAAGGCAAGGCAATGCCATGCAAGGCCAGGTTAAGGGAAGGCAAGACAAGCAAGGCTAAGGCAAGGGGAGTCAAGGCTAAGGCACGACAACGCAAGGATAAGCAATGCACGGCAAGGCAAGGAAAGGGTAATGGAAAGGATGTCAAAGCAATAAAAGTCAAGGGTAACAGAAGGCACGGCACGGCAAGTCAAGGCAAGGCCATGGCAACACACGGCTGGGCAATGCACGGTAAGGCAAGGTAAGGGTGAGGGAAGGCACGGCAAGGCAAGTGAAGGACAAGGCAAGGCACGGCAAGGCAAGTGTAACGGAATGCATGGCAAGACAATGGTAACGGAAGGCAAGGAACGGCAAGGCAAGGCAAGGCTAAGGCAACGGAACGCAACGCAAGGCAACGCAAAGTTAAGGCAAGGCAAGGCTAGGGTAACGGTAAGGAAGGCACGGCAAGGCAAGGAATGGGTAACGGAATGCAAGGCACGGCAAGGCAACACAAGCCTAAGGCAAGGAAACGCAAGGCAATGCAAAGTTTACGCAAGGCAAGGAAAGGGTAACGGAAGGCAAGGCAAGGCACGGAAAAGCAAGGCAAGGCAAGGGTAACGGAAGGCACCCCAAGGCAAGGCAAAGCAAGGCTAAAGCAAGGCAACGCAACTCAAAGCAAAGTAAAGGCAAGGCAAGGAAAGGGTAACAGAAAGCATGGCAATGCAAGGCAAAACAAGGCAGGAAAGGGTAATGGAAGGCAAGGCAAGGCAATTGAAAGGAAGGCAAGGCAAGTCAAAGTAAGGCAAAGCAAGGAAAGGCAAGTGTAACGGAAGGGACGGCAAGGCAAGGAAAGGCTCAGGCAAAGCAACGCAAGGCTAGGCAATGCACGGCAAGGCAAGGGAAGGGTAACGGAAGGCAAGGCAAGGCAAGGCAAAGCAAGGCAAGGGAAGTGTAACGGAAGGCACGGCAAGGCAACGGAAGGATAAGGCAAGGCACGGCAAGGGAAGACAAGGCTAAGGCAAGGCAACGCAAGGCTAGGCAATGCACGGCAAGGCAAGGAAAGGGTAACGGAAGGGAAGGGAAAGCAAGAAAAGGCAAGGGTAACGGAAGGCACAGAAAGGCAAGGGAAGGACAAGGCAAGGCACGGCAAGGCAAGGGAAGGCTAAGGCAAGGCAACCCAAGGCTAGGAAATGTTACGGCAAGGCAAGGAAAGGGTAACGGAAGGCAAAGTACGGCAAGGCAATGCAAAGATGAGGAAAGGCAACGCAAGTCAATGCAAAGTGAAGGCAACACAACCCACGCAAGGCTAAGGCAAGGGGAGCCAAGCCAAGGGTAACGGAAGGTACGGCAAGGCAAGACAAGGGTAACGGAAGGCTCGGCAAGCAAGGGAAGGACAAGGCAAGGAACGGCAAGGCAAGACTAGGGTAACGGAATGCTCGGCAAGGCAACGCAAGGCTAGGCATTAAACGGCAATGCAAGGAAAGGGTAACGGAAGGCACGGCAAGGAATGGAAAGGCTAAGGCTAGGCAACGCAAGGCTATGCAATGCAAGGGAAGGCAAGGAATGGGTAACGGAAGGCAAGGCAAGGCAAGGCAAGGCTAAGGCACGACAACGCAAGGTTAGGCAATGGACGGCAAGGCAAGGAAAGGGTAACAGAAGGCAAGGCAAGGCAAGGCAACACAAGGCAAGGCAAGGGTAAAGGAAGGCACGGCAAGGCAAGACAAGGGTAACGGAAGGTACGGCAAGGCAAGGGAAGGACAAGGCACGGCAAGCCAAGGTAAGGCAAGGCTAAGGCATGGCAATGCCATGCAAGGCCAGGTTAAAGGAAGGCAAGACAAGCAAGGCTAAGGCAAGGGGAGTCAAGGCTAATGCACGACAACGCAAGGATAAGCAATGCACGGCAAGGCAAGGAAAGGGTAATGGAAGGGATGTCAAAGCAATAAAAGTCAAGGGTAACAGAAGGCACGGCACGGCAAGTCAAGGCAAGGCCATGGCAACACACGGCTGGGCAATGAACGGAAAGGCAAGGTAAGGGTGTGGGAAGGCACGGCAAGGCAAGGGAAGGACAAGGCAAGGCACGGCAAGGCAAGTGTTACGGAATGCATGGCAAGACAATAGTAACGGAAGGCAAGGAACGGCAAGGCAAGGCAAGGCTAAGGCAACGGAACGCAACGCAAGGCAACGCAAAGTTAAGGCAAGGCAAGGGTAACGGTAAGGAAGGCACGGCAAGGCAAGGAATGGGTAACGGAATGCAAGGCACGGCAAGGCAACGCAAGCCTAAGGCAAGGCAACGGAAGGCAACGCAAAGTTAAGGCAAGGCAAGGAAAGGGTAACGGAAGGCAAGGCAAGGCACGGAAAAGCAAGGCAAGGCAAGGGTAACGGAAGGCACCCCAAGGCAAGGCAACGCAAGGCTAAGGCAAGGCAACGCAACTCAACGCAAAGTTAAGGCAACGCAAGGAAAGGGTAACAGAAAGCATGGCAATGCAAGGCAAAGTGAGGCAGGAAGGGGTAATGGAAGGCAAGGCAAGGCAATTCAAAGGAAGGCAAGGCAAGTCAAAGTAAGGCAAAGCAAGGAAAGGCAAGTGTAACGGAAGGGACGGCAAGGCAAGGGAAGGACAAGGCAAGGCACAGCAAGGCAAGGAAAGGCTAAGGCAAAGCAACGCAAGGCTAGGCAATGCATGGCAAGGCAAGGGAAGGGTACTGGAAGGCAAGGCAAGGCAGGGCAAAGCAAGGCAAGGGTAAAGGAAGGCACGGGAAGGCTAGACAAGGTTAACGGAAGACACGGCAAGGCAAGGGAGGGACATGGCAAGGCAAGGCAAGTTAAGGCAAGGCTATGGCAAGGCAATGCCATGCAAGGCCATGTTAAAGGAAGGTAAGACAAGCAAGGTTAAGGCAAGGGGAGACAAAGATAATGCACGACAACGCAAGGCTAGGCAATATACGGCAAGGCAAGGAAAGGGTAACAGAAGAAAGGGCAATGCAACGTAAGGCAAGTCTAAGGCAAGGCAATGCCATGCAAGGCCAGGTTAAGGGAAGGCAAGACAAGCAAGACTAAGGCAAGGGGAGTCAAGGCTAAGGCACGACAACGCAAGGATAAGCAATGCACGGCAAGGCAAGGAAAGGGTAATGGAAAGGATGTCAAAGCAATAAAAGTCAAGGGTAACAGAAGGCACGGCACGGCAAGTCAAGGCAAGGCCATGGCAACACACGGCTGGGCAATGCACGGTAAGGCAAGGTAAGGGTGAGGGAAGGCACGGCAAGGCAAGTGAAGGACAAGGCAAGGCACGGCAAGGCAAGTGTAACGGAATGCATGGCAAGACAATGGTAACGGAAGGCAAGGAACGGCAAGGCAAGGCAAGGCTAAGGCAACGGAACGCAACGCAAGGCAACGCAAAGTTAAGGCAAGGCAAGGCAAGGGTAACGGTAAGGAAGGCACGGCAAGGCAAGGAATGGGTAACGGAATGCAAGGCACGGCAAGGCAACGCAAGCCTAAGGCAAGGCAACGCAAGGCAATGCAAAGTTTACGCAAGGCAAGGAAAGGGTAACGGAAGGCAAGGCAAGGCACGGAAAAGCAAGGCAAGGCAAGGGTAACGGAAGGCACCCCAAGGCAAGGCAAAGCAAGGCTAAAGCAAGGCAACGCAACTCAACGCAAAGTAAAGGCAAGGCAAGGAAAGGGTAACAGAAAGCATGGCAATGCAAGGCAAAACAAGGCAGGAAAGGGTAATGGAAGGCAAGGCAAGGCATTTGAAAGGAAGGCAAGGCAAGTCAAAGTAAGGCAAATCAAGGAAAGGCAAGTGTAACGGAAGGGACGGCAAGGCAAGGAAAGGCTCAGGCAAAGCAACGCAAGGCTAGGCAATGCACGGCAAGGCAAGGGAAGGGTAACGGACGGCAAGGCAAGGCAAGGCAAAGCAAGGCAAGGGACGTGTAACGGAAGGCACGGCAAGGCAACGGAAGGATAAGGCAAGGCACGGCAAGGGAAGACAAGGCTAAGGCAAGGCAACGCAAGGCTAGGCAATGCACGACAAGGCAAGGAAAGGGTAACGGAAGGGAAGGGAAAGCAAGAAAAGGCAAGGGTAACGGAAAGCACAGAAAGGCAAGGGAAGGACAAGGCAAGGCACGGCAAGGCAAGGGAAGGCTAAGGCAAGGCAACCCAAGGCTAGGAAATGTTACGGCAAGGCAAGGAAATGGTAACGGAAGGCAAAGTACGGCAAGGCAATGCAAAGATGAGGAAAGACAACGCAAGTCAATGCAAAGTGAAGGCAACACAACCCACGCAAGGCTAAGGCAATGGGAGGCAAGCCAAGGGTAACGGAAGGTACGGCAAGGCAAGACAAGGGTAACGGAAGGCTCGGCAAGCAAGGGAAGGACAAGGCAAGGAACGGCAAGGCAAGACTAGGGTAACGGAATGCTCGGCAAGGCAACGCAAGGCTAGGCATTAAACGGCAATGCAAGGAAAGGGTAACGGAAGGCACGGCAAGGAATGGAAAGGCTAAGGCTAGGCAACGCAAGGCTATGCAATGCAAGGGAAGGCAAGGAATGGGTAACGGAAGGCAAGGCAAGGCAAGGCAAGGCTAAGGCACGACAACGCAAGGTTAGGCAATGGACGGCAAGGCAAGGAAAGGGTAACAGAAGGCAAGGCAAGACAAGGCAACCCAAGGCAAGGCAAGGGTAAAGGAAGGCACGGCAAGGCAAGACAAGGGTAACGGAAGGCATGGAAAGGCAAGACAATGGTAACGGAAGGGAAGGCACGGCAAGGTAAGGCAAGGCAAAGGCAACACAACGCAACGCAAGGCAATGCAAAGTTAAGGCAAGGCAAGGCAAGGCTAAGGCATGGCAATGCCATGCAAGGCCAGGTTAAAGGAAGGCAAGACAAGCAAGGCTAAGGCAACGGGAGACAAAGCTAATGCACGACAATGCAAAGCTAGGCAAAGCACGGCAAGGCAAGGAAAGGGTAACAGAAGGCAAGGTAAGGAAAGGAAATGCCATGCAAGGCCAGGTTACGGGAGGGCAAGACAAGCAATGCTAAGGCAAGGGGAGTCAAGGCTAAGGCACGACAACGCAAGGATAAGCAATGCACGGCAAGGCAAGGAAAGGGTAATTGAAGGGATGTCAAAGCAATAAAAGTCAAGGGTAACAGAAGGCACGGCACGGCAAGTCAAGGCAAGGCCATGGCAACACACGGCTGGGCAATGAACGGTAAGGCAAGGGAAGGGTGAGAGAAGGCACGGCAAGGCAAGGGAAGGACAAGGCAAGGCACGGCAAGGCAAGTGTAACGGAATGCATGGCAAGACAATAGTAACGGAAGGCAAGGAACGGCAAGGCAAGGCAAGGCTAAGGCAACGGAACGCAACGCAAGGCAACGCAAAGTTAAGGCAAGGCAAGGGTAACGGTAAGGAAGGCACGGCAAGGCAAGGAATGGGTAACGGAATGCAAGGCACGGCAAGGCAACGCAAGCCTAAGGCAAGGCAACGCAAGGCAACGCAAAGTTAAGGCAAGGCAAGGAAAGGGTAACGGAAGGCAAGGCAAGGCACGGAAAAGCAAGGCAAGGCAAGGGTAACGGAAGGCACCCCAAGGCAAGGCAACGCAAGGCTAAGGCAAGGCAACGCAACTCAACGCAAAGTTAAGGCAACGCAAGGAAAGAGTAACAGAAAGCATGGCAATGCAAGGCAAAGTGAGGCAGGAAGGGGTAATGGAAGGCAAGGCAAGGCAATTCAAAGGAAGGCAAGGCAAGTCAAAGTAAGGCAAAGCAAGGAAAGGCAAGTGTAACCGAAGGGACGGCAAGGGAATGGAAGGAAAATTCAAGGCAGGGCAAGGCAAGGAAAGGCTCAGGCAAAGCAACGCAAGGCTAGGCAATGCACGGCAAGGCAAGGGAAGGGTAACGGAAGGCAAGGCAAGGCAAGGCAAAGCAAGGCAAGGGAAGTGTAACGGAAGGGAAGGGAAAGCAAGAAAAGGCAAGGGTAACTGAAGGCATGGCAAGGCAAGGGAAGGACAAAGCAAGGCACGGCAAGGCAAGGCAAGGCTTATACAACGCAATGCAACGCAAGGCAACCCGAAGTTAATGCACGGCAAGGGAAGGGTAACGGAAGGCACGGGAAGGCAAGGAAAGCGTAACGCAAGGCAAGGCAATGCAAGGCACGGCAAGGCAAGGCAAGGCTTACACAACGCAACGCAACGCAAGGCAACGCGAAGTTAAGGCAAGGAAAGGAAAGGGTAACAGAAGGCAAGACACGGAAAGGCAAGGAAAGTGTATCGGAAGGCAAGGCACGGCAAGGCAATGCAAGGCTAAGGCAAGGAAACCCAAGTCAACGCAAAGTTAAGGCAAGGCAAGGAAAGGGTAACAGAAAGCAAGGGAATGGAAGGCAAAGCAAGGCAAGGAAAGGGTAACGGAAAGCAAGGCAAGGAAAAGCAAGGCAAGGCAAGTCAAATAAAGGCAAAGCAAGGGAAGGCAAGGGTAACCGAAGGGACGGCAAGGCATGGGAAGGAGAAGGCAAGGCAGGGCAAGGCAAGGAATGGCTAAGGCAATGCAACGCAAGGCTAGGCAATGCACGGCAAGGCAATGGAAGGGTAACGGAAGGCAAGGCAAGGCAAGGAAAAGCAAGGCAAGGGACGTGTAACGGAACGCACGGCAAGGCAAGGGAAGGACAAGGCAAGGCACGGCAAGGCAAGTGTAACGGAATGCATGGCAAGACAATAGTAACGGAAGGCAAGGAACGGCAAGGCAAGGCAAGGCTAAGGCAACGGAACGCAACGCAAGGCAACGCAAAGTTAAGGCAAGGCAAGGGTAACGGTAAGGAAGGCACGGCAAGGCAAGGAATGGGTAACGGAATGC
Organism: Macrotis lagotis; assembly: GCF_037893015.1. Lineage (NCBI taxonomy): Eukaryota > Metazoa > Chordata > Mammalia > Peramelemorphia > Peramelidae > Macrotis > Macrotis lagotis. The sequence continues at coordinate 122,564 of NW_027422032.1, forward strand.
AAGGCACGGCAAGGCAACGCAAGCCTAAGGCAAGGCAACGCAAGGCAACGCAAAGTTAAGGCAAGGCAAGGAAAGGGTAACGGAAGGCAAGGCAAGGCACGGAAAAGCAAGGCAAGGCAAGGGTAACGGAAGGCACCCCAAGGCAAGGCAACGCAAGGCTAAGGCAAGGCAACGCAACTCAACGCAAAGTTAAGGCAACGCAAGGAAAGAGTAACAGAAAGCATGGCAATGCAAGGCAAAGTGAGGCAGGAAGGGGTAATGGAAGGCAAGGCAAGGCAATTCAAAGGAAGGCAAGGCAAGTCAAAGTAAGGCAAAGCAAGGAAAGGCAAGTGTAACCGAAGGGACGGCAAGGGAATGGAAGGAAAATTCAAGGCAGGGCAAGGCAAGGAAAGGCTCAGGCAAAGCAACGCAAGGCTAGGCAATGCACGGCAAGGCAAGGGAAGGGTAACGGAAGGCAAGGCAAGGCAAGGCAAAGCAAGGCAAGGGAAGTGTAACGGAAGGCACGGCAAGGCAACGGAAGGATAAGGCAAGGCACGGCAAGGGAAGACAAGGCTAAGGCAAGGCAACGCAAGTCTAGGCAATGCACGGCAAGGCAAGGAAAGGGTAACGGAAGGGAAGGGAAAGCAAGAAAAGGCAAGGGTAACGGAAGGCACGGCACGGCAAGTCAAGGCAAGGCCAAGGCAACACATGGCTGGGCAATGCTCGGCAAGGCAAGGCAAGGGTAACAGAAGACACGGAAAGGCAAGACAACGGTAACGGAAGGCTCGGCAAGGCAAGGGAAGGACAAGGCAAGGCACGGCAAGGCAAGGCAAGGCTAAGGCAAGGCAACCCAAGGCTAGGAAATGTTACGGCAAGGCAAGGAAACGGTAACGGAAGGCAAAGTACGGCAAGGCAATGCAAAGATGAGGAAAGGCAACGCAAGTCAATGCAAAGTGAAGGCAACACAACCCACGCAAGGCTAAGGCAATGTGAGGCAAGGCAAGGGTAACGGAACGTACGGCAAGGCAAGGGAAGGACAAGGCAAGGCACGGCAAGGCAAGGAAAGGGTAACAGAAGAAAAGGCAATGCAACGTAAGGCAAGGCTAAGGCAAGGCAAAGCAAGGCAAGGGAAGTGTAACAGAAGGCACGGCAAGGCAACGTAAGGGTAAGGGAAGGCACGGCAAGGCAAGGGAAGGACAAGGCAAGGCACGGCAAGGCAAGGGTAACGGAAGGCATGGAAAGGCAAGACAATGGTAACGGAAGGCAAGGCACGGCAAGGTAAGGCAAGGCAAAGGCAACGCAACGCAACGCAAGGCAATGCAAAGTTAAGGCAAGGCAAGGCAAGGGTAACGGAAGGGAAGGCAAAGCAAGAAAAGGCAAGGGTAACGGACGGCACGGCACGTCAAGTCAAGGCAAGGCCAAGGCAACACATGGCTGTGCAATGCACGGCAAGGCATGGGAAGGACAAGGCAAGGCACGGCAAGGCAAGGCAGGGCTAAGTCAAGGCAATGCAAGGCTAGGCAATGCACGGCAAGGCAAGGAAAGGGTAACGGACGGGAAGGCACGGCAAGGCAAGGAAAGGGTAACGGAATGCAAGGCACGGCAAGGCAATGCTAAGGCAAGGCAACGCAAGGTAACGCAAAGTTAAGACAAGGCAAGGAAAGGGTAATGGAAGGCAAGGCAAGGCAAGGCAAAGCAAGGCAAGGCAAGGGTAACGGAAGGCACTGCAACGCAAGGGAAAGACAAGGCAAGGCAAGGCAAGGCAAGGCAAGGATAAGGCAAGGCAACGCAAAGCAAGGCAAGGTTAAGGCAAGGGAAGCCAAGCAAGGTTGAGGCAAGGGGAGACAAGTCTAAGGCACGACAACGCAAGGCTAGGCAATGCACGGCAAGGCAAGGAAAGGGTAAAAGAAGGCAAGGCAATGCAAGGCAAAGCAAGGCAAGGAAAGGGTAACGGAAGGCACAGCAAGGCAAGGAAAGGGTAACAGAAGGCAAGACAAGGCAAGGCAAAGCAATGCAAGCCAAGGCAAGGGAAGGACAAGGCAAGGCGAGGAAAGGGTAACAGAAAACAAGGCAAGGCAAGGTAAGGCAAGGCAAAAGCAAGGGAATGCCATTCAAGGCGAGGTTAAGGGAAGGCATGACCAGCAAGGCTATGGCAAAGGGAGGCAAGGCAAGGGTAACGGAAGGTACGGCAAGGCAAGACATGGGTAACGGAAGGCTCGGCAAGGCAAGGGAAGAACAAGGCAAGGCACGGCAAGGCAAGACTAGGGTAACGGAATGCTCGGCAAGGCAACGCAAGGCTAGGAATTAAACGGCAATGCAAGGAAAGGGTAACGGAAGGCACGGCAAGGAATGGAAAAGCTAAGGCTAGGCAACGCAAGGCTATGCAATGCAAGGGAAGGCAAGGAATGGGTAACGGAAGGCAAGGCAAGGCAAGGCAAGGCTAAGGCACGACAACGCAAGGTTAGGCAATGGACGGCAAGGCAAGGAAAGGGTAACGGAAGGCAAGGCAAGGCAGGGCAAAGCAAGGCAAGGCAAGGGTAAAGGAAGGCACGGGAAGGCTAGACAAGGTTAACGGAATACACGGCAAGGCAAGGTAGGGACATGGCAAGGCAAGGCAAGTTAAGGCAAGGCTATGGCAAGGCAATGCCATGCAACGCCAGGTTAAAGGAAGGCAAGACAAGCAAGGTTAAGGCAAGGGGAGACAAAGATAATGCACAACAACGCAAGGCTAGGCAATATACGGCAAGGCAAGGAAAGGGTAACAGAAGAAAAGGCAATGCAACGTAAGGCAAGGCTAAGGCAAGGCAATGCCATGCAAGGCCAGGTTAAGGGAAGGCAAGACAAGCAAGGCTAAGGCAAGGGGAGTCAAGGCTAAGGCACGACAACGCAAGGATAAGCAATGCACGGCAAGGCAAGGAAAGGGTAATGGAAAGGATGTCAAAGCAATAAAAGTCAAGGGAAACAGAAGGCACGGCACGGCAAGTCAAGGCAAGGCCATGGCAACACACGGCTGGGCAATGCACGGTAAGGCAAGGTAAGGGTGAGGGAAGGCACGGCAAGGCAAGTGAAGGACAAGGCAAGGCACGGCAAGGCAAGTGTAACGGAATGCATGGCAAGACAATGGTAACGGAAGGCAAGGAACGGCAAGGCAAGGCAAGGCTAAGGCAACGGAACGCAACGCAAGGCAACGCAAAGTTAAGGCAAGGCAAGGCAAGGGTAACGGTAAGGAAGGCACGGCAAGGCAAGGAATGGGTAACGGAATGCAAGGCACGGCAAGGCAACGCAAGCCTAAGGCAAGGCAACGCAAGGCAATGCAAAGTTTACGCAAGGCAAGGAAAGGGTAACGGAAGGCAAGGCAAGGCACGGAAAAGCAAGGCAAGGCAAGGGTAACGGAAGGCACCCCAAGGCAAGGCAAAGCAAGGCTAAGGCAAGGCAACGCAACTCAACGCAAAGTAAAGGCAAGACAAGGAAAGGGTAACAGAAAGCATGGCAATGCAAGGCAAAACAAGGCAGGAAAGGGTAATGGAAGGCAAGGCAAGGCAATTGAAAGGAAGGCAAGGCAAGTCAAAGTAAGGCAAAGCAAGGAAAGGCAAGTGTAACGGAAGGGACGGAAAGGCAAGGAAAGGCTGAGGCAAAGCAACGCAAGGCTAGGCAATGCACGGCAAGGCAAGGGAAGGGTAACGGAAGGCAAGGCAAGGCAAGGCAAAGCAAGGCAAGGGAAGTGTAACGGAAGGCACGGCAAGGCAACGGAAGGATAAGGCAAGGCACGGCAATGGAAGACAAGGCTAAGGCAAGGCAACGCAAGGCTAGGCAATGCACGGCAAGTCAAGGAAAGGGTAACGGAAGGGAAGGGAAAGCAAGAAAAGGCAAGGGTAACGGAAGGCACGGAAAGGCAAGACAACGGTAACAGAAGGCTCGGCAAGGCAAGGGAAGGAGAAGGCAAGGCACGGCAAGGCAAGGGAAGGCTAAGGCAAGGCAACCCAAGGCTAGGAAATGTTACGGCAAGGCAAGGAAAGGGTAACGGAAGGCAAAGTACGGCAAGGCAATGCAAAGATGAGGAAAGGCAACGCAAGTCAATGCAAAGTGAAGGCAACACAACCCACGCAAGGCTAAGGCAATGGGAGGCAAGCCAAGGGTAAAGGAAGGTACGGCAAGGCAAGACAAGGGTAACGGAAGGCTCGGCAAGCAAGGGAAGGACAAGGCAAGGAACGGCAAGGCAAGACTAGGGTAACGGAATGCTCGGCAAGGAAACGCAAGGCTAGGCATTAAACGGCAATGCAAGGAAAGGGTAACGGAAGGCACGGCAAGGAATGGAAAGGCTAAGGCTAGGCAACGCAAGGCTATGCAATGCAAGGGAAGGCAAGGAATGGGTAACGGAAGGCAAGGCAAGGCAAGGCAAGGCTAAGGCACGACAACGCATGGTTAGGCAATGGACGGCAAGACAAGGAAAGGGTAACAGAAGGCAAGGCAAGGCAAGGCAACGCAAGGCAAGGCAAGGGTAAAGGAAGGCACGGCAAGGCAAGACAAGGGTAACGGAAGGCTCGGCAAGGCAAGGGAAGGACAAGGCATGGCACGGCAAGGCAAGGCAAGGCTAAGGCAAGGCAACCCAAGGCTAGGAAATGTTACGGCAAGGCAAGGAAAGGGTAACGGAAGGCAAAGTACGGCAAGGCAATGCAAAGATGAGGAAAGGCAACGCAAGTCAATGCAAAGTGAAGGCAACACAACCCACGCAAGGCTAAGGCAAGGGGAGCCAAGCCAAGGGTAACGGAAGGTACGGCAAGGCAAGACAAGGGTAACGGAAGGCTCGGCAAGCAAGGGAAGGACAAGGCAAGGAACGGCAAGGCAAGACTAGGGTAACGGAATGCTCGGCAAGGCAACGCAAGGCTAGGCATTAAACGGCAATGCAAGGAAAGGGTAACGGAAGGCACGGCAAGGAATGGAAAGGCTAAGGCTAGGCAACGCAAGGCTATGCAATGCAAGGGAAGGCAAGGAATGGGTAACGGAAGGCAAGGCAAGGCAAGGCAAGGCTAAGGCACGACAACGCAAGGTTAGGCAATGGACGGCAAGGCAAGGAAAGGGTAACAGAAGGCAAGGCAAGGCAAGGCAACCCAAGGCAAGGCAAGGGTAAAGGAAGGCACGGCAAGGCAAGACAAGGGTAACGGAAGGCTCGGCAAGGCAAGGGAAGGACAAGGCAAGGCACGGCAAGGCAAGGCAAGGCTAAGGCAAGGCAACCCAAGGCTAGGAAATGTTACGGCAAGGCAAGGAAAGGGTAACGGAAGGCAAAGTACGGCAAGGCAATGCAAAGATGAGGAAAGGCAACGCAAGTCAATGCAAAGTGAAGGCAACACAACCCACGCAAGGCTAAGGCAAGGGGAGCCAAGCCAAGGGTAACGGAAGGTACGGCAAGGCAAGACAAGGGTAACGGAAGGCTCGGCAAGCAAGGGAAGGACAAGGCAAGGAACGGCAAGGCAAGACTAGGGTAACGGAATGCTCGGCAAGGCAACGCAAGGCTAGGCATTAAACGGCAATGCAAGGAAAGGGTAACGGAAGGCACGGCAAGGAATGGAAAGGCTAAGGCTAGGCAACGCAAGGCTATGCAATGCAAGGGAAGGCAAGGAATGGGTAACGGAAGGCAAGGCAAGGCAAGGCAAGGCTAAGGCACGACAACGCAAGGTTAGGCAATGGACGGCAAGGCAAGGAAAGGGTAACAGAAGGCAAGGCAAGGCAAGGCAACCCAAGGCAAGGCAAGGGTAAAGGAAGGCACGGCAAGGCAAGACAAGGGTAACGGAAGGTACGGCAAGGCAAGGGAAGGACAAGGCACGGCAAGCCAAGGTAAGGCAAGGCTAAGGCATGGCAATGCTATGCAAGGCCAGGTTAAAGGAAGGCAAGACAAGCAAGGCTAAGGCAACGGGAGACAAAGCTAATGCACGACAATGCAAAGCTAGGCAATGCACGACAAGGCAAGGAAAGGGTAACAGAAGGCAAGGTAAGGCAAGGCAATGCCATGCAAGGCCAGGTTAGGCGAGGGCAAGACAAGCAAGGCTAAGGCAAGGGGAGTCAGGGCTAAGGCACGACAACGCAAGGCTAGGCAATGCACGGCAAGACAAGGAAAGGGTAACGGAAAGAAAGGAACGGCAAGGCAATGCAACGCTGAGGAAAGGAAACGCAAGGCAATGCAAAGTTAAGGTAAGGCAAGCAAAGCAAGGCTAAGGCAAGGGGAGGCAAGGCAAGGCAAGGGTAACGGAAGGCACGACAAGGAAAGACAAGGGTAACGGAAGGCTCGGCAAGGAAAGGGAAGACAAGTCTAAAGCACGACAACGCAAGGCGAGGCAATGCACGGCAAGGCAATGAAAGGGTAACAGAAGGCAAGGCAATGCAAGGCAAAGCAAGGCAAGGAAAGAGTAACAGAAGGCACAGCAAGGCAAGGCAAGGGTAACTGAAGGCATGGCAAGGCAAGGGAAGGACAAAGCAAGGCACGGCAAGGCAAGGCAAGGCTTATACAACGCAATGCAACGCAAGGCAACCCGAAGTTAATGCACGGCAAGGGAAGGGTAACGGAAGGCACGGGAAGGCAAGGCAAGGCACGGCAAGGCAAGGCAAGGCTTACACAACGCAACGCAACGCAAGGCAACGCGAAGTTAAGGCAAGGAAAGGAAAGGGTAACAGAAGGCAAGACACGGAAAGGCAAGGAAAGGGTATCGGAAGGCAAGGCACGGCAAGGCAATGCAAGGCTAAGGCAAGGAAACCCAAGTCAACGCAAAGTTAAGGCAAGGCAAGGAAAGGGTAACAGAAAGCAAGGCAATGGAAGGCAAAGCAAGGCAAGGAAAGGGTAACGGAAAGCAAGGCAAGGAAAAGCAAGGCAAAGGCAAGTCAAATAAAGGCAAAGCAAGGGAAGGCAAGGGTAACCGAAGGGACGGCAAGGCATGGGAAGGAGAAGGCAAGGCAGGGCAAGGCAAGGAATGGCTAAGGCAATGCAACGCAAGGCTAGGCAATGCATGGCAAGACAATAGTAACGGAAGGCAAGGAACGGCAAGGCAAGGCAAGGCTAAGGCAACGGAACGCAACGCAAGGCAACGCAAAGTTAAGGCAAGGCAAGGGTAACGGTAAGGAAGGCACGGCAAGGCAAGGAATGGGTAACGGAATGCAAGGTAGGGCAAGGCAACGCAAGCCTAAGGCAAGGCAACGCAAGGCAACGCAAAGTTAAGGCAAGGCAAGGAAAGGGTAACGGAAGGCAAGGCAAGGCACGGAAAAGCAAGGCAAGGCAAGGGTAACGGAAGGCACCCCAAGGCAAGGCAACGCAAGGCTAAGGCAAGGCAACGCAACTCAACGCAAAGTTAAGGCAACGCAAGGAAAGAGTAACAGAAAGCATGGCAATGCAAGGCAAAGTGAGGCAGGAAGGGGTAATGGAAGGCAAGGCAAAGCAATTCAAAGGAAGGCAAGGCAAGTCAAAGTAAGGCAAAGCAAGGAAAGGCAAGTGTAACCGAAGGGACGGCAAGGCAAGGAAAGGCTCAGGCAAAGCAACGCAAGGCTAGGCAATGCACGGCAAGGCAAGGGAAGGGTAACGGAAGGCAAGGCAAGGCAAGGCAAAGCAAGGCAAGGGAAGTGTAACGGAAGGCACGGCAAGGCAACGGAAGGATAAGGCAAGGCACGGCAAGGGAAGACAAGGCTAAGGCAAGGCAACGCAAGTCTAGGCAATGCACGGCAAGGCAAGGAAAGGGTAACGGAAGGGAAGGGAAAGCAAGAAAAGGCAAGGGTAACGGAAGGCACGGCACGGCAAGTCAAGGCAAGGCCAAGGCAACACATGGCTGGGCAATGCTCGGCAAGGCAAGGCAAGGGTAACAGAAGACACGGAAAGGCAAGACAACGGTAACGGAAGGCTCGGCAAGGCAAGGGAAGGACAAGGCAAGGCACGGCAAGGCAAGGCAAGGCTAAGGCAAGGCAACCCAAGGCTAGGAAATGTTACGGCAAGGCAAGGAAACGGTAACGGAAGGCAAAGTACGGCAAGGCAATGCAAAGATGAGGAAAGGCAACGCAAGTCAATGCAAAGTGAAGGCAACACAACCCACGCAAGGCTAAGGCAATGTGAGGCAAGGCAAGGGTAACGGAAGGTACGGCAAGGCAAGGGAAGGACAAGGCAAGGCACGGCAAGGCAAGGAAAGGGTAACAGAAGAAAAGGCAATGCAACGTAAGGCAAGGCTAAGGCAAGGCAAAGCAAGGCAAGGGAAGTGTAACAGAAGGCACGGCAAGGCAACGTAAGGGTAAGGGAAGGCACGGCAAGGCAAGGGAAGGACAAGGCAAGGCACGGCAAGGCAAGGGTAACGGAAGGCATGGAAAGGCAAGACAATGGTAACGGAAGGCAAGGCACGGCAAGGTAAGGCAAGGCAAAGGCAACGCAACGCAACGGAAGACAATGCAAAGTTAAGGCAAGGCAAGGCAAGGGTAACGGAAGGGAAGGCAAAGCAAGAAAAGGTAAGGGTAACGGACGGCACGGCACGTCAAGTCAAGGCAAGGCCAAGGCAACACATGGCTGTGCAATGCACGGCAAGGCATGGGAAGGACAAGGCAAGGCACGGCAAGGCAAGGCAGGGCTAAGTCAAGGCAATGCAAGGCTAGGCAATGCACGGCAAGGCAAGGAAAGGGTAACGGACGGGAAGGCACGGCAAGGCAAGGAAAGGGTAACGGAATGCAAGGCACGGCAAGGCAATGCTAAGGCAAGGCAACGCAAGGTAACGCAAAGTTAAGACAAGGCAAGGAAAGGGTAATGGAAGGCAAGGCAAGGCAAGGCAAAGCAAGGCAATGCAAGGGTAACGGAAGGCACTGCAACGCAAGGGAAAGACAAGGCAAGGCAAGGCAAGGCAAGGCAAGGATAAGGCAAGGCAACGCAAAGCAAGGCAAGGTTAAGGCAAGGGAAGCCAAGCAAGGTTGAGGCAAGGGGAGACAAGTCTAAGGCACGACAACGCAAGGCTAGGCAATGCACGGCAAGGCAAGGAAAGGGTAAAAGAAGGCAAGGCAATGCAAGGCAAAGCAAGGCAAGGAAAGGGTAACGGAAGGCACAGCAAGGCAAGGAAAGGGTAACAGAAGGCAAGACAAGGCAAGGCAAAGCAATGCAAGCCAAGGCAAGGGAAGGACAAGGCAAGGCGAGGAAAGGGTAACAGAAAACAAGGCAAGGCAAGGTAAGGCAAGGCAAAAGCAAGGGAATGCCATTCAAGGCGAGGTTAAGGGAAGGCATGACCAGCAAGGCTATGGCAAAGGGAGGCAAGGCAAGGGTAACGGAAGGTACGGCAAGGCAAGACATGGGTAACGGAAGGCTCGGCAAGGCAAGGGAAGAACAAGGCAAGGCACGGCAAGGCAAGACTAGGGTAACGGAATGCTCGGCAAGGCAACGCAAGGCTAGGAATTAAACGGCAATGCAAGGAAAGGGTAACGGAAGGCACGGCAAGGAATGGAAAAGCTAAGGCTAGGCAACGCAAGGCTATGCAATGCAAGGGAAGGCAAGGAATGGGTAACGGAAGGCAAGGCAAGGCAAGGCAAGGCTAAGGCACGACAACGCAAGGTTAGGCAATGGACGGCAAGGCAAGGAAAGGGTAACGGAAGGCAAGGCAAGGCAGGGCAAAGCAAGGCAAGGCAAGGGTAAAGGAAGGCACGGGAAGGCTAGACAAGGTTAACGGAATACACGGCAAGGCAAGGTAGGGACATGGCAAGGCAAGGCAAGTTAAGGCAAGGCTATGGCAAGGCAATGCCATGCAACGCCAGGTTAAAGGAAGGCAAGACAAGCAAGGTTAAGGCAAGGGGAGACAAAGATAATGCACAACAACGCAAGGCTAGGCAATATACGGCAAGGCAAGGAAAGGGTAACAGAAGAAAAGGCAATGCAACGTAAGGCAAGGCTAAGGCAAGGCAATGCCATGCAAGGCCAGGTTAAGGGAAGGCAAGACAAGCAAGGCTAAGGCAAGGGGAGTCAAGGCTAAGGCACGACAACGCAAGGATAAGCAATGCACGGCAAGGCAAGGAAAGGGTAATGGAAAGGATGTCAAAGCAATAAAAGTCAAGGGAAACAGAAGGCACGGCACGGCAAGTCAAGGCAAGGCCATGGCAACACACGGCTGGGCAATGCACGGTAAGGCAAGGTAAGGGTGAGGGAAGGCACGGCAAGGCAAGTGAAGGACAAGGCAAGGCACGGCAAGGCAAGTGTAACGGAATGCATGGCAAGACAATGGTAACGGAAGGCAAGGAACGGCAAGGCAAGGCAAGGCTAAGGCAACGGAACGCAACGCAAGGCAACGCAAAGTTAAGGCAAGGCAAGGCAAGGGTAACGGTAAGGAAGGCACGGCAAGGCAAGGAATGGGTAACGGAATGCAAGGCACGGCAAGGCAACGCAAGCCTAAGGCAAGGCAACGCAAGGCAATGCAAAGTTTACGCAAGGCAAGGAAAGGGTAACGGAAGGCAAGGCAAGGCACGGAAAAGCAAGGCAAGGCAAGGGTAACGGAAGGCACCCCAAGGCAAGGCAAAGCAAGGCTAAGGCAAGGCAACGCAACTCAACGCAAAGTAAAGGCAAGACAAGGAAAGGGTAACAGAAAGCATGGCAATGCAAGGCAAAACAAGGCAGGAAAGGGTAATGGAAGGCAAGGCAAGGCAATTGAAAGGAAGGCAAGGCAAGTCAAAGTAAGGCAAAGCAAGGAAAGGCAAGTGTAACGGAAGGGACGGAAAGGCAAGGAAAGGCTGAGGCAAAGCAACGCAAGGCTAGGCAATGCACGGCAAGGCAAGGGAAGGGTAACGGAAGGCAAGGCAAGGCAAGGCAAAGCAAGGCAAGGGAAGTGTAACGGAAGGCACGGCAAGGCAACGGAAGGATAAGGCAAGGCACGGCAATGGAAGACAAGGCTAAGGCAAGGCAACGCAAGGCTAGGCAATGCACGGCAAGTCAAGGAAAGGGTAACGGAAGGGAAGGGAAAGCAAGAAAAGGCAAGGGTAACGGAAGGCACGGAAAGGCAAGACAACGGTAACAGAAGGCTCGGCAAGGCAAGGGAAGGAGAAGGCAAGGCACGGCAAGGCAAGGGAAGGCTAAGGCAAGGCAACCCAAGGCTAGGAAATGTTACGGCAAGGCAAGGAAAGGGTAACGGAAGGCAAAGTACGGCAAGGCAATGCAAAGATGAGGAAAGGCAACGCAAGTCAATGCAAAGTGAAGGCAACACAACCCACGCAAGGCTAAGGCAATGGGAGGCAAGCCAAGGGTAAAGGAAGGTACGGCAAGGCAAGACAAGGGTAACGGAAGGCTCGGCAAGCAAGGGAAGGACAAGGCAAGGAACGGCAAGGCAAGACTAGGGTAACGGAATGCTCGGCAAGGAAACGCAAGGCTAGGCATTAAACGGCAATGCAAGGAAAGGGTAACGGAAGGCACGGCAAGGAATGGAAAGGCTAAGGCTAGGCAACGCAAGGCTATGCAATGCAAGGGAAGGCAAGGAATGGGTAACGGAAGGCAAGGCAAGGCAAGGCAAGGCTAAGGCACGACAACAGGGTAACAGAAGGCAAGGCAAGCATGGTTAGGCAATGGACGGCAAGACAAGGAAAGGGTAACAGAAGGCAAGGCAAGGCAAGGCAACGCAAGGCAAGGCAAGGGTAAAGGAAGGCACGGCAAGGCAAGACAAGGGTAACGGAAGGCTCGGCAAGGCAAGGGAAGGACAAGGCAAGGCACGGCAAGGCAAGGCAAGGCTAAGGCAAGGCAACCCAAGGCTAGGAAATGTTACGGCAAGGCAAGGAAAGGGTAACGGAAGGCAAAGTACGGCAAGGCAATGCAAAGATGAGGAAAGGCAACGCAAGTCAATGCAAAGTGAAGGCAACACAACCCACGCAAGGCTAAGGCAAGGGGAGCCAAGCCAAGGGTAACGGAAGGTACGGCAAGGCAAGACAAGGGTAACGGAAGGCTCGGCAAGCAAGGGAAGGACAAGGCAAGGAACGGCAAGGCAAGACTAGGGTAACGGAATGCTCGGCAAGGAAACGCAAGGCTAGGCATTAAACGGCAATGCAAGGAAAGGGTAACGGAAGGCACGGCAAGGAATGGAAAGGCTAAGGCTAGGCAACGCAAGGCTATGCAATGCAAGGGAAGGCAAGGAATGGGTAACGGAAGGCAAGGCAAGGCAAGGCAAGGCTAAGGCACGACAACGCATGGTTAGGCAATGGACGGCAAGGCAAGGAAAGGGTAACAGAAGGCAAGGCAAGGCAAGGCAACCCAAGGCAAGGCAAGGGTAAAGGAAGGCACGGCAAGGCAAGACAAGGGTAACGGAAGGCTCGGCAAGGCAAGGGAAGGACAAGGCAAGGCACGGCAAGGCAAGGCAAGGCTAAGGCAAGGCAACCCAAGGCTAGGAAATGTTACGGCAAGGCAAGGAAAGGGTAACGGAAGGCAAAGTACGGCAAGGCAATGCAAAGATGAGGAAAGGCAACGCAAGTCAATGCAAAGTGAAGGCAACACAACCCACGCAAGGCTAAGGCAAGGGGAGCCAAGCCAAGGGTAACGGAAGGTACGGCAAGGCAAGACAAGGGTAACAGAAGGCTCGGCAAGCAAGGGAAGGACAAGGCAAGGAACGGCAAGGCAAGACTAGGGTAACGGAATGCTCGGCAAGGCAACGCAAGGCTAGGCATTAAACGGCAATGCAAGGAAAGGGTAACGGAAGGCACGGCAAGGAATGGAAAGGCTAAGGCTAGGCAACGCAAGGCTATGCAATGCAAGGGAAGGCAAGGAATGGGTAACGGAAGGCAAGGCAAGGCAAGGCAAGGCTAAGGCACGACAACGCAAGGTTAGGCAATGGACGGCAAGGCAAGGAAAGGGTAACAGAAGGCAAGGCAAGGCAAGGCAACCCAAGGCAAGGCAAGGGTAAAGGAAGGCACGGCAAGGCAAGACAAGGGTAACGGAAGGTACGGCAAGGCAAGGGAAGGACAAGGCACGGCAAGCCAAGGTAAGGCAAGGCTAAGGCATGGCAATGCTATGCAAGGCCAGGTTAAAGGAAGGCAAGACAAGCAAGGCTAAGGCAACGGGAGACAAAGCTAATGCACGACAATGCAAAGCTAGGCAATGCACGACAAGGCAAGGAAAGGGTAACAGAAGGCAAGGTAAGGCAAGGCAATGCCATGCAAGGCCAGGTTAGGCGAGGGCAAGACAAGCAAGGCTAAGGCAAGGGGAGTCAGGGCTAAGGCACGACAACGCAAGGCTAGGCAATGCACGGCAAGACAAGGAAAGGGTAACGGAAAGAAAGGAACGGCAAGGCAATGCAACGCTGAGGAAAGGAAACGCAAGGCAATGCAAAGTTAAGGTAAGGCAAGCAAAGCAAGGCTAAGGCAAGGGGAGGCAAGGCAAGGCAAGGGTAACGGAAGGCACGACAAGGAAAGACAAGGGTAACGGAAGGCTCGGCAAGGAAAGGGAAGACAAGTCTAAAGCACGACAACGCAAGGCGAGGCAATGCACGGCAAGGCAATGAAAGGGTAACAGAAGGCAAGGCAATGCAAGGCAAAGCAAGGCAAGGAAAGAGTAACAGAAGGCACAGCAAGGCAAGGCAAGGGTAACTGAAGGCATGGCAAGGCAAGGGAAGGACAAAGCAAGGCACGGCAAGGCAAGGCAAGGCTTATACAACGCAATGCAACGCAAGGCAACCCGAAGTTAATGCACGGCAAGGGAAGGGTAACGGAAGGCACGGGAAGGCAAGGAAAGCGTAACGCAAGGCAAGGCAATGCAAGGCACGGCAAGGCAAGGCAAGGCTTACACAACGCAACGCAACGCAAGGCAACGCGAAGTTAAGGCAAGGAAAGGAAAGGGTAACAGAAGGCAAGACACGGAAAGGCAAGGAAAGTGTATCGGAAGGCAAGGCACGGCAAGGCAATGCAAGGCTAAGGCAAGGAAACCCAAGTCAACGCAAAGTTAAGGCAAGGCAAGGAAAGGGTAACAGAAAGCAAGGGAATGGAAGGCAAAGCAAGGCAAGGAAAGGGTAACGGAAAGCAAGGCAAGGAAAAGCAAGGCAAGGCAAGTCAAATAAAGGCAAAGCAAGGGAAGGCAAGGGTAACCGAAGGGACGGCAAGGCATGGGAAGGAGAAGGCAAGGCAGGGCAAGGCAAGGAATGGCTAAGGCAATGCAACGCAAGGCTAGGCAATGCACGGCAAGGCAAGGGAAGGGTAACGGAAGGCAAGGCAAGGCAAGGCAATGCAAGGCAAGGGAAGTGTAACGGAAGGCACGGCAAGGCAACGGAAGGATAAGGCAAGGCACGGCAAGGGAAGACAAGGCTAAGGCAAGGCAACGCAAGTCTAGGCAATGCACGGCAAGGCAAGGAAAGGGTAACGGAAGGGAAGGGAAAGCAAGAAAAGGCAAGGGTAACGGAAGGCACGGCACGGCAAGTCAAGGCAAGGCCAAGGCAACACATGGCTGGGCAATGCTCGGCAAGGCAAGGCAAGGGTAACAGAAGACACGGAAAGGCAAGACAACGGTAACGGAAGGCTCGGCAAGGCAAGGGAAGGACAAGGCAAGGCACGGCAAGGCAAGGCAAGGCTAAGGCAAGGCAACCCAAGGCTAGGAAATGTTACGGCAAGGCAAGGAAACGGTAACGGAAGGCAAAGTACGGCAAGGCAATGCAAAGATGAGGAAAGGCAACGCAAGTCAATGCAAAGTGAAGGCAACACAACCCACGCAAGGCTAAGGCAATGTGAGGCAAGGCAAGGGTAACGGAAGGTACGGCAAGGCAAGGGAAGGACAAGGCAAGGCACGGCAAGGCAAGGAAAGGGTAACAGAAGAAAAGGCAATGCAACGTAAGGCAAGGCTAAGGCAAGGCAAAGCAAGGCAAGGGAAGTGTAACAGAAGGCACGGCAAGGCAACGTAAGGGTAAGGGAAGGCACGGCAAGGCAAGGGAAGGACAAGGCAAGGCACGGCAAGGCAAGGGTAACGGAAGGCATGGAAAGGCAAGACAATGGTAACGGAAGGCAAGGCACGGCAAGGAAAGGCAAGGCAAAGGCAACGCAACGCAACGCAAGGCAATGCAAAGTTAAGGCAAGGCAAGGCAAGGGTAACGGAAGGGAAGGCAAAGCAAGAAAAGGTAAGGGTAACGGACGGCACGGCACGTCAAGTCAAGGCAAGGCCAAGGCAACACATGGCTGTGCAATGCACGGCAAGGCATGGGAAGGACAAGGCAAGGCACGGCAAGGCAAGGCAGGGCTAAGTCAAGGCAATGCAAGGCTAGGCAATGCACGGCAAGGCAAGGAAAGGGTAATGGACGGGAAGGCACGGCAAGGCAAGGAAAGGGTAACGGAATGCAAGGCACGGCAAGGCAATGCTAAGGCAAGGCAACGCAAGGTAACGCAAAGTTAAGACAAGGCAAGGAAAGGGTAATGGAAGGCAAGGCAAGGCAAGGCAAAGCAAGGCAATGCAAGGGTAACGGAAGGCACTGCAACGCAAGGGAAAGACAAGGCAAGGCAAGGCAAGGCAAGGCAAGGATAAGGCAAGGCAACGCAAAGCAAGGCAAGGTTAAGGCAAGGGAAGCCAAGCAAGGTTGAGGCAAGGGGAGACAAGTCTAAGGCACGACAACGCAAGGCTAGGCAATGCACGGCAAGGCAAGGAAAGGGTAAAAGAAGGCAAGGCAATGCAAGGCAAAGCAAGGCAAGGAAAGGGTAACGGAAGGCACAGCAAGGCAAGGAAAGGGTAACAGAAGGCAAGACAAGGCAAGGCAAAGCAATGCAAGCCAAGGCAAGGGAAGGACAAGGCAAGGCGAGGAAAGGGTAACAGAAAACAAGGCAAGGCAAGGTAAGGCAAGGCAAAAGCAAGGGAATGCCATTCAAGGCGAGGTTAAGGGAAGGCATGACCAGCAAGGCTATGGCAAAGGGAGGCAAGGCAAGGGTAACGGAAGGTACGGCAAGGCAAGACATGGGTAACGGAAGGCTCGGCAAGGCAAGGGAAGAACAAGGCAAGGCACGGCAAGGCAAGACTAGGGTAACGGAATGCTCGGCAAGGCAACGCAAGGCTAGGAATTAAACGGCAATGCAAGGAAAGGGTAACGGAAGGCACGGCAAGGAATGGAAAAGCTAAGGCTAGGCAACGCAAGGCTATGCAATGCAAGGGAAGGCAAGGAATGGGTAACGGAAGGCAAGGCAAGGCAAGGCAAGGCTAAGGCACGACAACGCAAGGTTAGGCAATGGACGGCAAGGCAAGGAAAGGGTAACGGAAGGCAAGGCAAGGCAGGGCAAAGCAAGGCAAGGCAAGGGTAAAGGAAGGCACGGGAAGGCTAGACAAGGTTAACGGAATACACGGCAAGGCAAGGTAGGGACATGGCAAGGCAAGGCAAGTTAAGGCAAGGCTATGGCAAGGCAATGCCATGCAACGCCAGGTTAAAGGAAGGCAAGACAAGCAAGGTTAAGGCAAGGGGAGACAAAGATAATGCACAACAACGCAAGGCTAGGCAATATACGGCAAGGCAAGGAAAGGGTAACAGAAGAAAAGGCAATGCAACGTAAGGCAAGGCTAAGGCAAGGCAATGCCATGCAAGGCCAGGTTAAGGGAAGGCAAGACAAGCAAGGCTAAGGCAAGGGGAGTCAAGGCTAAGGCACGACAACGCAAGGATAAGCAATGCACGGCAAGGCAAGGAAAGGGTAATGGAAAGGATGTCAAAGCAATAAAAGTCAAGGGAAACAGAAGGCACGGCACGGCAAGTCAAGGCAAGGCCATGGCAACACACGGCTGGGCAATGCACGGTAAGGCAAGGTAAGGGTGAGGGAAGGCACGGCAAGGCAAGTGAAGGACAAGGCAAGGCACGGCAAGGCAAGTGTAACGGAATGCATGGCAAGACAATGGTAACGGAAGGCAAGGAACGGCAAGGCAAGGCAAGGCTAAGGCAACGGAACGCAACGCAAGGCAACGCAAAGTTAAGGCAAGGCAAGGCAAGGGTAACGGTAAGGAAGGTACGGCAAGGCAAGGAATGGGTAACGGAATGCAAGGCACGGCAAGGCAACGCAAGCCTAAGGCAAGGCAACGCAAGGCAATGCAAAGTTTACGCAAGGCAAGGAAAGGGTAACGGAAGGCAAGGCAAGGCACGGAAAAGCAAGGCAAGGCAAGGGTAACGGAAGGCACCCCAAGGCAAGGCAAAGCAAGGCTAAGGCAAGGCAACGCAACTCAACGCAAAGTAAAGGCAAGACAAGGAAAGGGTAACAGAAAGCATGGCAATGCAAGGCAAAACAAGGCAGGAAAGGGTAATGGAAGGCAAGGCAAGGCAATTGAAAGGAAGGCAAGGCAAGTCAAAGTAAGGCAAAGCAAGGAAAGGCAAGTGTAACGGAAGGGACGGAAAGGCAAGGAAAGGCTGAGGCAAAGCAACGCAAGGCTAGGCAATGCACGGCAAGGCAAGGGAAGGGTAACGGAAGGCAAGGCAAGGCAAGGCAAAGCAAGGCAAGGGAAGTGTAACGGAAGGCACGGCAAGGCAACGGAAGGATAAGGCAAGGCACGGCAATGGAAGACAAGGCTAAGGCAAGGCAACGCAAGGCTAGGCAATGCACGGCAAGTCAAGGAAAGGGTAACGGAAGGGAAGGGAAAGCAAGAAAAGGCAAGGGTAACGGAAGGCACGGAAAGGAAAGACAACGGTAACAGAAGGCTCGGCAAGGCAAGGGAAGGAGAAGGCAAGGCACGGCAAGGCAAGGGAAGGCTAAGGCAAGGCAACCCAAGGCTAGGAAATGTTACGGCAAGGCAAGGAAAGGGTAACGGAAGGCAAAGTACGGCAAGGCAATGCAAAGATGAGGAAAGGCAACGCAAGTCAATGCAAAGTGAAGGCAACACAACCCACGCAAGGCTAAGGCAATGGGAGGCAAGCCAAGGGTAAAGGAAGGTACGGCAAGGCAAGACAAGGGTAACGGAAGGCTCGGCAAGCAAGGGAAGGACAAGGCAAGGAACGGCAAGGCAAGACTAGGGTAACGGAATGCTCGGCAAGGCAACGCAAGGCTAGGCATTAAACGGCAATGCAAGGAAAGGGTAACGGAAGGCACGGCAAGGAATGGAAAGGCTAAGGCTAGGCAACGCAAGGCTATGCAATGCAAGGGAAGGCAAGGAATGGGTAACAAGGCAAGGCACGGCAAGGCAAGGCAAGGCTAAGGCACGACAACACATGGTTAGGCAATGGACGGCAAGACAAGGAAAGGGTAACGGAAAGAAAGGAACGGCAAGGCAATGCAACGCTGAGGAAAGGAAACGCAAGGCAATGCAAAGTTAAGGTAAGGCAAGCAAAGCAAGGCTAAGGCAAGGGGAGGCAAGGCAAGGCAAGGGTAACGGAAGGCACGACAAGGAAAGACAAGGGTAACGGAAGGCTCGGCAAGGAAAGGGAAGACAAGTCTAAAGCACGACAACGCAAGGCGAGGCAATGCACGGCAAGGCAATGAAAGGGTAACAGAAGGCAAGGCAATGCAAGGCAAAGCAAGGCAAGGAAAGAGTAACAGAAGGCACAGCAAGGCAAGGCAAGGGTAACTGAAGGCATGGCAAGGCAAGGGAAGGACAAAGCAAGGCACGGCAAGGCAAGGCAAGGCTTATACAACGCAATGCAACGCAAGGCAACCCGAAGTTAATGCACGGCAAGGGAAGGGTAACGGAAGGCACGGGAAGGCAAGGAAAGCGTAACGCAAGGCAAGGCAATGCAAGGCACGGCAAGGCAAGGCAAGGCTTACACAACGCAACGCAACGCAAGGCAACGCGAAGTTAAGGCAAGGAAAGGAAAGGGTAACAGAAGGCAAGACACGGAAAGGCAAGGAAAGTGTATCGGAAGGCAAGGCACGGCAAGGCAATGCAAGGCTAAGGCAAGGAAACCCAAGTCAACGCAAAGTTAAGGCAAGGCAAGGAAAGGGTAACAGAAAGCAAGGGAATGGAAGGCAAAGCAAGGCAAGGAAAGGGTAACGGAAAGCAAGGCAAGGAAAAGCAAGGCAAGGCAAGTCAAATAAAGGCAAAGCAAGGGAAGGCAAGGGTAACCGAAGGGACGGCAAGGCATGGGAAGGAGAAGGCAAGGCAGGGCAAGGCAAGGAATGGCTAAGGCAATGCAACGCAAGGCTAGGCAATGCACGGCAAGGCAAGGGAAGGGTAACGGAAGGCAAGGCAAGGCAAGGCAAAGCAAGGCAAGGGAAGTGTAACGGAAGGCACGGCAAGGCAACGGAAGGATAAGGCAAGGCACGGCAAGGGAAGACAAGGCTAAGGCAAGGCAACGCAAGTCTAGGCAATGCACGGCAAGGCAAGGAAAGGGTAACGGAAGGGAAGGGAAAGCAAGAAAAGGCAAGGGTAACGGAAGGCACGGCACGGCAAGTCAAGGCAAGGCCAAGGCAACACATGGCTGGGCAATGCTCGGCAAGGCAAGGCAAGGGTAACAGAAGACACGGAAAGGCAAGACAACGGTAACGGAAGGCTCGGCAAGGCAAGGGAAGGACAAGGCAAGGCACGGCAAGGCAAGGCAAGGCTAAGGCAAGGCAACCCAAGGCTAGGAAATGTTACGGCAAGGCAAGGAAACGGTAACGGAAGGCAAAGTACGGCAAGGCAATGCAAAGATGAGGAAAGGCAACGCAAGTCAATGCAAAGTGAAGGCAACACAACCCACGCAAGGCTAAGGCAATGTGAGGCAAGGCAAGGGTAACGGAAGGTACGGCAAGGCAAGGGAAGGACAAGGCAAGGCACGGCAAGGCAAGGAAAGGGTAACAGAAGAAAAGGCAATGCAACGTAAGGCAAGGCTAAGGCAAGGCAAAGCAAGGCAAGGGAAGTGTAACAGAAGGCACGGCAAGGCAACGTAAGGGTAAGGGAAGGCACGGCAAGGCAAGGGAAGGACAAGGCAAGGCACGGCAAGGCAAGGGTAACGGAAGGCATGGAAAGGCAAGACAATGGTAACGGAAGGCAAGGCACGGCAAGGTAAGGCAAGGCAAAGGCAACGCAACGCAACGCAAGACAATGCAAAGTTAAGGCAAGGCAAGGCAAGGGTAACGGAAGGGAAGGCAAAGCAAGAAAAGGTAAGGGTAACGGACGGCACGGCACGTCAAGTCAAGGCAAGGCCAAGGCAACACATGGCTGTGCAATTCACGGCAAGGCATGGGAAGGACAAGGCAAGGCACGGCAAGGCAAGGCAGGGCTAAGTCAAGGCAATGCAAGGCTAGGCAATGCACGGCAAGGCAAGGAAAGGGTAACGGACGGGAAGGCACGGCAAGGCAAGGAAAGGGTAACGGAATGCAAGGCACGGCAAGGCAATGCTAAGGCAAGGCAACGCAAGGTAACGCAAAGTTAAGACAAGGCAAGGAAAGGGTAATGGAAGGCAAGGCAAGGCAAGGCAAAGCAAGGCAATGCAAGGGTAACGGAAGGCACTGCAACGCAAGGGAAAGACAAGGCAAGGCAAGGCAAGGCAAGGCAAGGATAAGGCAAGGCAACGCAAAGCAAGGCAAGGTTAAGGCAAGGGAAGCCAAGCAAGGTTGAGGCAAGGGGAGACAAGTCTAAGGCACGACAACGCAAGGCTAGGCAATGCACGGCAAGGCAAGGAAAGGGTAAAAGAAGGCAAGGCAATGCAAGGCAAAGCAAGGCAAGGAAAGGGTAACGGAAGGCACAGCAAGGCAAGGAAAGGGTAACAGAAGGCAAGACAAGGCAAGGCAAAGCAATGCAAGCCAAGGCAAGGGAAGGACAAGGCAAGGCGAGGAAAGGGTAACAGAAAACAAGGCAAGGCAAGGTAAGGCAAGGCAAAAGCAAGGGAATGCCATTCAAGGCGAGGTTAAGGGAAGGCATGACCAGCAAGGCTATGGCAAAGGGAGGCAAGGCAAGGGTAACGGAAGGTACGGCAAGGCAAGACATGGGTAACGGAAGGCTCGGCAAGGCAAGGGAAGAACAAGGCAAGGCACGGCAAGGCAAGACTAGGGTAACGGAATGCTCGGCAAGGCAACGCAAGGCTAGGAATTAAACGGCAATGCAAGGAAAGGGTAACGGAAGGCACGGCAAGGAATGGAAAAGCTAAGGCTAGGCAACGCAAGGCTATGCAATGCAAGGGAAGGCAAGGAATGGGTAACGGAAGGCAAGGCAAGGCAAGGCAAGGCTAAGGCACGACAACGCAAGGTTAGGCAATGGACGGCAAGGCAAGGAAAGGGTAACGGAAGGCAAGGCAAGGCAGGGCAAAGCAAGGCAATGCAAGGGTAAAGGAAGGCACGGGAAGGCTAGACAAGGTTAACGGAATACACGGCAAGGCAAGGTAGGGACATGGCAAGGCAAGGCAAGTTAAGGCAAGGCTATGGCAAGGCAATGCCATGCAACGCCAGGTTAAAGGAAGGCAAGACAAGCAAGGTTAAGGCAAGGGGAGACAAAGATAATGCACAACAACGCAAGGCTAGGCAATATACGGCAAGGCAAGGAAAGGGTAACAGAAGAAAAGGCAATGCAACGTAAGGCAAGGCTAAGGCAAGGCAATGCCATGCAAGGCCAGGTTAAGGGAAGGCAAGACAAGCAAGGCTAAGGCAAGGGGAGTCAAGGCTAAGGCACGACAACGCAAGGATAAGCAATGCACGGCAAGGCAAGGAAAGGGTAATGGAAAGGATGTCAAAGCAATAAAAGTCAAGGGAAACAGAAGGCACGGCACGGCAAGTCAAGGCAAGGCCATGGCAACACACGGCTGGGCAATGCACGGTAAGGCAAGGTAAGGGTGAGGGAAGGCACGGCAAGGCAAGTGAAGGACAAGGCAAGGCACGGCAAGGCAAGTGTAACGGAATGCATGGCAAGACAATGGTAACGGAAGGCAAGGAACGGCAAGGCAAGGCAAGGCTAAGGCAACGGAACGCAACGCAAGGCAACGCAAAGTTAAGGCAAGGCAAGGCAAGGGTAACGGTAAGGAAGGCACGGCAAGGCAAGGAATGGGTAACGGAATGCAAGGCACGGCAAGGCAACGCAAGCCTAAGGCAAGGCAACGCAAGGCAATGCAAAGTTTACGCAAGGCAAGGAAAGGGTAACGGAAGGCAAGGCAAGGCACGGAAAAGCAAGGCAAGGCAAGGGTAACGGAAGGCACCCCAAGGCAAGGCAAAGCAAGGCTAAGGCAAGGCAACGCAACTCAACGCAAAGTAAAGGCAAGACAAGGAAAGGGTCACCGAAAGCATGGCAATGCAAGGCAAAACAAGGCAGGAAAGGGTAATGGAAGGCAAGGCAAGGCAATTGAAAGGAAGGCAAGGCAAGTCAAAGTAAGGCAAAGCAAGGAAAGGCAAGTGTAACGGAAGGGACGGAAAGGCAAGGAAAGGCTGAGGCAAAGCAACGCAAGGCTAGGCAATGCACGGCAAGGCAAGGGAAGGGTAACGGAAGGCAAGGCAAGGCAAGGCAAAGCAAGGCAAGGGAAGTGTAACGGAAGGCACGGCAAGGCAACGGAAGGATAAGGCAAGGCACGGCAATGGAAGACAAGGCTAAGGCAAGGCAACGCAAGGCTAGGCAATGCACGGCAAGTCAAGGAAAGGGTAACGGAAGGGAAGGGAAAGCAAGAAAAGGCAAGGGTAACGGAAGGCACGGAAAGGCAAGACAACGGTAACAGAAGGCTCGGCAAGGCAAGGGAAGGAGAAGGCAAGGCACGGCAAGGCAAGGGAAGGCTAAGGCAAGGCAACCCAAGGCTAGGAAATGTTACGGCAAGGCAAGGAAAGGGTAACGGAAGGCAAAGTACGGCAAGGCAATGCAAAGATGAGGAAAGGCAACGCAAGTCAATGCAAAGTGAAGGCAACACAACCCACGCAAGGCTAAGGCAATGGGAGGCAAGCCAAGGGTAACGGAAGGTACGGCAAGGCAAGACAAGGGTAACGGAAGGCTCGGCAAGCAAGGGAAGGACAAGGCAAGGAACGGCAAGGCAAGACTAGGGTAACGGAATGCTCGGCAAGGAAACGCAAGGCTAGGCATTAAACGGCAATGCAAGGAAAGGGTAACGGAAGGCACGGCAAGGAATGGAAAGGCTAAGGCTAGGCAACGCAAGGCTATGCAATGCAAGGGAAGGCAAGGAATGGGTAACGGAAGGCAAGGCAAGGCAAGGCAAGGCTAAGGCACGACAACGCAAGGTTAGGCAATGGACGGCAAGGCAAGGAAAGGGTAACGGAAGGCAAGGCAAGGCAGGGCAAAGCAAGGCAAGGCAAGGGTAAAGGAAGGCACGGGAAGGCTAGACAAGGTTAACGGAATACACGGCAAGGCAAGGTAGGGACATGGCAAGGCAAGGCAAGTTAAGGCAAGGCTATGGCAAGGCAATGCCATGCAACGCCAGGTTAAAGGAAGGCAAGACAAGCAAGGTTAAGGCAAGGGGAGACAAAGATAATGCACAACAACGCAAGGCTAGGCAATATACGGCAAGGCAAGGAAAGGGTAACAGAAGAAAAGGCAATGCAACGTAAGGCAAGGCTAAGGCAAGGCAATGCCATGCAAGGCCAGGTTAAGGGAAGGCAAGACAAGCAAGGCTAAGGCAAGGGGAGTCAAGGCTAAGGCACGACAACGCAAGGATAAGCAATGCACGGCAAGGCAAGGAAAGGGTAATGGAAAGGATGTCAAAGCAATAAAAGTCAAGGGAAACAGAAGGCACGGCACGGCAAGTCAAGGCAAGGCCATGGCAACACACGGCTGGGCAATGCACGGTAAGGCAAGGTAAGGGTGAGGGAAGGCACGGCAAGGCAAGTGAAGGACAAGGCAAGGCACGGCAAGGCAAGTGTAACGGAATGCATGGCAAGACAATGGTAACGGAAGGCAAGGAACGGCAAGGCAAGGCAAGGCTAAGGCAACGGAACGCAACGCAAGGCAACGCAAAGTTAAGGCAAGGCAAGGCAAGGGTAACGGTAAGGAAGGTACGGCAAGGCAAGGAATGGGTAACGGAATGCAAGGCACGGCAAGGCAACGCAAGCCTAAGGCAAGGCAACGCAAGGCAATGCAAAGTTTACGCAAGGCAAGGAAAGGGTAACGGAAGGCAAGGCAAGGCACGGAAAAGCAAGGCAAGGCAAGGGTAACGGAAGGCACCCCAAGGCAAGGCAAAGCAAGGCTAAGGCAAGGCAACGCAACTCAACGCAAAGTAAAGGCAAGACAAGGAAAGGGTAACAGAAAGCATGGCAATGCAAGGCAAAACAAGGCAGGAAAGGGTAATGGAAGGCAAGGCAAGGCAATTGAAAGGAAGGCAAGGCAAGTCAAAGTAAGGCAAAGCAAGGAAAGGCAAGTGTAACGGAAGGGACGGAAAGGCAAGGAAAGGCTGAGGCAAAGCAACGCAAGGCTAGGCAATGCACGGCAAGGCAAGGGAAGGGTAACGGAAGGCAAGGCAAGGCAAGGCAAAGCAAGGCAAGGGAAGTGTAACGGAAGGCACGGCAAGGCAACGGAAGGATAAGGCAAGGCACGGCAATGGAAGACAAGGCTAAGGCAAGGCAACGCAAGGCTAGGCAATGCACGGCAAGTCAAGGAAAGGGTAACGGAAGGGAAGGGAAAGCAAGAAAAGGCAAGGGTAACGGAAGGCACGGAAAGGAAAGACAACGGTAACAGAAGGCTCGGCAAGGCAAGGGAAGGAGAAGGCAAGGCACGGCAAGGCAAGGGAAGGCTAAGGCAAGGCAACCCAAGGCTAGGAAATGTTACGGCAAGGCAAGGAAAGGGTAACGGAAGGCAAAGTACGGCAAGGCAATGCAAAGATGAGGAAAGGCAACGCAAGTCAATGCAAAGTGAAGGCAACACAACCCACGCAAGGCTAAGGCAATGGGAGGCAAGCCAAGGGTAAAGGAAGGTACGGCAAGGCAAGACAAGGGTAACGGAAGGCTCGGCAAGCAAGGGAAGGACAAGGCAAGGAACGGCAAGGCAAGACTAGGGTAACGGAATGCTCGGCAAGGCAACGCAAGGCTAGGCATTAAACGGCAATGCAAGGAAAGGGTAACGGAAGGCACGGCAAGGAATGGAAAGGCTAAGGCTAGGCAACGCAAGGCTATGCAATGCAAGGGAAGGCAAGGAATGGGTAACGGAAGGCAAGGCAAGGCAAGGCAAGGCTAAGGCACGACAACACATGGTTAGGCAATGGACGGCAAGACAAGGAAAGGGTAACGGAAAGAAAGGAACGGCAAGGCAATGCAACGCTGAGGAAAGGAAACGCAAGGCAATGCAAAGTTAAGGTAAGGCAAGCAAAGCAAGGCTAAGGCAAGGGGAGGCAAGGCAAGGCAAGGGTAACGGAAGGCACGACAAGGAAAGACAAGGGTAACGGAAGGCTCGGCAAGGAAAGGGAAGACAAGTCTAAAGCACGACAACGCAAGGCGAGGCAATGCACGGCAAGGCAATGAAAGGGTAACAGAAGGCAAGGCAATGCAAGGCAAAGCAAGGCAAGGAAAGAGTAACAGAAGGCACAGCAAGGCAAGGCAAGGGTAACTGAAGGCATGGCAAGGCAAGGGAAGGACAAAGCAAGGCACGGCAAGGCAAGGCAAGGCTTATACAACGCAATGCAACGCAAGGCAACCCGAAGTTAATGCACGGCAAGGGAAGGGTAACGGAAGGCACGGGAAGGCAAGGAAAGCGTAACGCAAGGCAAGGCAATGCAAGGCACGGCAAGGCAAGGCAAGGCTTACACAACGCAACGCAACGCAAGGCAACGCGAAGTTAAGGCAAGGAAAGGAAAGGGTAACAGAAGGCAAGACACGGAAAGGCAAGGAAAGTGTATCGGAAGGCAAGGCACGGCAAGGCAATGCAAGGCTAAGGCAAGGAAACCCAAGTCAACGCAAAGTTAAGGCAAGGCAAGGAAAGGGTAACAGAAAGCAAGGGAATGGAAGGCAAAGCAAGGCAAGGAAAGGGTAACGGAAAGCAAGGCAAGGAAAAGCAAGGCAAGGCAAGTCAAATAAAGGCAAAGCAAGGGAAGGCAAGGGTAACCGAAGGGACGGCAAGGCATGGGAAGGAGAAGGCAAGGCAGGGCAAGGCAAGGAATGGCTAAGGCAATGCAACGCAAGGCTAGGCAATGCACGGCAAGGCAAGGGAAGGGTAACGGAAGGCAAGGCAAGGCAAGGCAAAGCAAGGCAAGGGAAGTGTAACGGAAGGCACGGCAAGGCAACGGAAGGATAAGGCAAGGCACGGCAAGGGAAGACAAGGCTAAGGCAAGGCAACGCAAGTCTAGGCAATGCACGGCAAGGCAAGGAAAGGGTAACGGAAGGGAAGGGAAAGCAAGAAAAGGCAAGGGTAACGGAAGGCACGGCACGGCAAGTCAAGGCAAGGCCAAGGCAACACATGGCTGGGCAATGCTCGGCAAGGCAAGGCAAGGGTAACAGAAGACACGGAAAGGCAAGACAACGGTAACGGAAGGCTCGGCAAGGCAAGGGAAGGACAAGGCAAGGCACGGCAAGGCAAGGCAAGGCTAAGGCAAGGCAACCCAAGGCTAGGAAATGTTACGGCAAGGCAAGGAAACGGTAACGGAAGGCAAAGTACGGCAAGGCAATGCAAAGATGAGGAAAGGCAACGCAAGTCAATGCAAAGTGAAGGCAACACAACCCACGCAAGGCTAAGGCAATGTGAGGCAAGGCAAGGGTAACGGAAGGTACGGCAAGGCAAGGGAAGGACAAGGCAAGGCACGGCAAGGCAAGGAAAGGGTAACAGAAGAAAAGGCAATGCAACGTAAGGCAAGGCTAAGGCAAGGCAAAGCAAGGCAAGGGAAGTGTAACAGAAGGCACGGCAAGGCAACGTAAGGGTAAGGGAAGGCACGGCAAGGCAAGGGAAGGACAAGGCAAGGCACGGCAAGGCAAGGGTAACGGAAGGCATGGAAAGGCAAGACAATGGTAACGGAAGGCAAGGCACGGCAAGGTAAGGCAAGGCAAAGGCAACGCAACGCAACGCAAGACAATGCAAAGTTAAGGCAAGGCAAGGCAAGGGTAACGGAAGGGAAGGCAAAGCAAGAAAAGGTAAGGGTAACGGACGGCACGGCACGTCAAGTCAAGGCAAGGCCAAGGCAACACATGGCTGTGCAATTCACGGCAAGGCATGGGAAGGACAAGGCAAGGCACGGCAAGGCAAGGCAGGGCTAAGTCAAGGCAATGCAAGGCTAGGCAATGCACGGCAAGGCAAGGAAAGGGTAACGGACGGGAAGGCACGGCAAGGCAAGGAAAGGGTAACGGAATGCAAGGCACGGCAAGGCAATGCTAAGGCAAGGCAACGCAAGGTAACGCAAAGTTAAGACAAGGCAAGGAAAGGGTAATGGAAGGCAAGGCAAGGCAAGGCAAAGCAAGGCAATGCAAGGGTAACGGAAGGCACTGCAACGCAAGGGAAAGACAAGGCAAGGCAAGGCAAGGCAAGGCAAGGATAAGGCAAGGCAACGCAAAGCAAGGCAAGGTTAAGGCAAGGGAAGCCAAGCAAGGTTGAGGCAAGGGGAGACAAGTCTAAGGCACGACAACGCAAGGCTAGGCAATGCACGGCAAGGCAAGGAAAGGGTAAAAGAAGGCAAGGCAATGCAAGGCAAAGCAAGGCAAGGAAAGGGTAACGGAAGGCACAGCAAGGCAAGGAAAGGGTAACAGAAGGCAAGACAAGGCAAGGCAAAGCAATGCAAGCCAAGGCAAGGGAAGGACAAGGCAAGGCGAGGAAAGGGTAACAGAAAACAAGGCAAGGCAAGGTAAGGCAAGGCAAAAGCAAGGGAATGCCATTCAAGGCGAGGTTAAGGGAAGGCATGACCAGCAAGGCTATGGCAAAGGGAGGCAAGGCAAGGGTAACGGAAGGTACGGCAAGGCAAGACATGGGTAACGGAAGGCTCGGCAAGGCAAGGGAAGAACAAGGCAAGGCACGGCAAGGCAAGACTAGGGTAACGGAATGCTCGGCAAGGCAACGCAAGGCTAGGAATTAAACGGCAATGCAAGGAAAGGGTAACGGAAGGCACGGCAAGGAATGGAAAAGCTAAGGCTAGGCAACGCAAGGCTATGCAATGCAAGGGAAGGCAAGGAATGGGTAACGGAAGGCAAGGCAAGGCAAGGCAAGGCTAAGGCACGACAACGCAAGGTTAGGCAATGGACGGCAAGGCAAGGAAAGGGTAACGGAAGGCAAGGCAAGGCAGGGCAAAGCAAGGCAATGCAAGGGTAAAGGAAGGCACGGGAAGGCTAGACAAGGTTAACGGAATACACGGCAAGGCAAGGTAGGGACATGGCAAGGCAAGGCAAGTTAAGGCAAGGCTATGGCAAGGCAATGCCATGCAACGCCAGGTTAAAGGAAGGCAAGACAAGCAAGGTTAAGGCAAGGGGAGACAAAGATAATGCACAACAACGCAAGGCTAGGCAATATACGGCAAGGCAAGGAAAGGGTAACAGAAGAAAAGGCAATGCAACGTAAGGCAAGGCTAAGGCAAGGCAATGCCATGCAAGGCCAGGTTAAGGGAAGGCAAGACAAGCAAGGCTAAGGCAAGGGGAGTCAAGGCTAAGGCACGACAACGCAAGGATAAGCAATGCACGGCAAGGCAAGGAAAGGGTAATGGAAAGGATGTCAAAGCAATAAAAGTCAAGGGAAACAGAAGGCACGGCACGGCAAGTCAAGGCAAGGCCATGGCAACACACGGCTGGGCAATGCACGGTAAGGCAAGGTAAGGGTGAGGGAAGGCACGGCAAGGCAAGTGAAGGACAAGGCAAGGCACGGCAAGGCAAGTGTAACGGAATGCATGGCAAGACAATGGTAACGGAAGGCAAGGAACGGCAAGGCAAGGCAAGGCTAAGGCAACGGAACGCAACGCAAGGCAACGCAAAGTTAAGGCAAGGCAAGGCAAGGGTAACGGTAAGGAAGGCACGGCAAGGCAAGGAATGGGTAACGGAATGCAAGGCACGGCAAGGCAACGCAAGCCTAAGGCAAGGCAACGCAAGGCAATGCAAAGTTTACGCAAGGCAAGGAAAGGGTAACGGAAGGCAAGGCAAGGCACGGAAAAGCAAGGCAAGGCAAGGGTAACGGAAGGCACCCCAAGGCAAGGCAAAGCAAGGCTAAGGCAAGGCAACGCAACTCAACGCAAAGTAAAGGCAAGACAAGGAAAGGGTCACCGAAAGCATGGCAATGCAAGGCAAAACAAGGCAGGAAAGGGTAATGGAAGGCAAGGCAAGGCAATTGAAAGGAAGGCAAGGCAAGTCAAAGTAAGGCAAAGCAAGGAAAGGCAAGTGTAACGGAAGGGACGGAAAGGCAAGGAAAGGCTGAGGCAAAGCAACGCAAGGCTAGGCAATGCACGGCAAGGCAAGGGAAGGGTAACGGAAGGCAAGGCAAGGCAAGGCAAAGCAAGGCAAGGGAAGTGTAACGGAAGGCACGGCAAGGCAACGGAAGGATAAGGCAAGGCACGGCAATGGAAGACAAGGCTAAGGCAAGGCAACGCAAGGCTAGGCAATGCACGGGAAGGCAAGGAAAGGGTAACGGAAGGGAAGGGAAAGCAAGAAAAGGCAAGGGTAACGGAAGGCACGGCAAGGCAAGACAACGGTAACAGAAGGCTCGGCAAGGCAAGGGAAGGAGAAGGCAAGGCACGGCAAGGCAAGGGAAGGCTAAGGCAAGGCAACCCAAGGCTAGGAAATGTTACGGCAAGGCAAGGAAAGGGTAACGGAAGGCAAAGTACGGCAAGGCAATGCAAAGATGAGGAAAGGCAACGCAAGTCAATGCAAAGTGAAGGCAACACAACCCACGCAAGGCTAAGGCAATGGGAGGCAAGCCAAGGGTAACGGAAGGTACGGCAAGGCAAGACAAGGGTAACGGAAGGCTCGGCAAGCAAGGGAAGGACAAGGCAAGGAACGGCAAGGCAAGACTAGGGTAACGGAATGCTCGGCAAGGCAACGCAAGGCTAGGCATTAAACGGCAATGCAAGGAAAGGGTAACGGAAGGCACGGCAAGGAATGGAAAGGCTAAGGCTAGGCAACGCAAGGCTATGCAATGCAAGGGAAGGCAAGGAATGGGTAACGGAAGGCAAGGCAAGGCAAGGCAAGGCTAAGGCACGACAACGCAAGGTTAGGCAATGGACGGCAAGGCAAGGAAAGGGTAATGGAAAGGATGTCAAAGCAATAACAGTCAAGGGAAACAGAAGGCACGGCACGGCAAGTCAAGGCAAGGCCATGGCAACACACGGCTGGGCAATGCACGGTAAGGCAAGGTAAGGGTGAGGGAAGGCACGGCAAGGCAAGTGAAGGACAAGGCAAGGCACGGCAAGGCAAGTGTAACGGAATGCATGGCAAGACAATGGTAACGGAAGGCAAGGAACGGCAAGGCAAGGCAAGGCTAAGGCAACGGAACGCAACGCAAGGCAACGCAAAGTTAAGGCAAGGCAAGGCAAGGGTAACGGTAAGGAAGGCACGGCAAGGCAAGGAATGGGTAACGGAATGCAAGGCACGGCAAGGCAACGCAAGCCTAAGGCAAGGCAACGCAAGGCAATGCAAAGTTTACGCAAGGCAAGGAAAGGGTAACGGAAGGCAAGGCAAGGCACGGAAAAGCAAGGCAAGGCAAGGGTAACGGAAGGCACCCCAAGGCAAGGCAAAGCAAGGCTAAGGCAAGGCAACGCAACTCAACGCAAAGTAAAGGCAAGACAAGGAAAGGGTAACAGAAAGCATGGCAATGCAAGGCAAAACAAGGCAGGAAAGGGTAATGGAAGGCAAGGCAAGGCAATTGAAAGGAAGGCAAGGCAAGTCAAAGTAAGGCAAAGCAAGGAAAGGCAAGTGTAACGGAAGGGACGGAAAGGCAAGGAAAGGCTGAGGCAAAGCAACGCAAGGCTAGGCAATGCACGGCAAGGCAAGGGAAGGGTAACGGAAGGCAAGGCAAGGCAAGGCAAAGCAAGGCAAGGGAAGTGTAACGGAAGGCACGGCAAGGCAACGGAAGGATAAGGCAAGGCACGGCAATGGAAGACAAGGCTAAGGCAAGGCAACGCAAGGCTAGGCAATGCACGGCAAGTCAAGGAAAGGGTAACGGAAGGGAAGGGAAAGCAAGAAAAGGCAAGGGTAACGGAAGGCACGGAAAGGAAAGACAACGGTAACAGAAGGCTCGGCAAGGCAAGGGAAGGAGAAGGCAAGGCACGGCAAGGCAAGGGAAGGCTAAGGCAAGGCAACCCAAGGCTAGGAAATGTTACGGCAAGGCAAGGAAAGGGTAACGGAAGGCAAAGTACGGCAAGGCAATGCAAAGATGAGGAAAGGCAACGCAAGTCAATGCAAAGTGAAGGCAACACAACCCACGCAAGGCTAAGGCAATGGGAGGCAAGCCAAGGGTAAAGGAAGGTACGGCAAGGCAAGACAAGGGTAACGGAAGGCTCGGCAAGCAAGGGAAGGACAAGGCAAGGAACGGCAAGGCAAGACTAGGGTAACGGAATGCTCGGCAAGGCAACGCAAGGCTAGGCATTAAACGGCAATGCAAGGAAAGGGTAACGGAAGGCACGGCAAGGAATGGAAAGGCTAAGGCTAGGCAACGCAAGGCTATGCAATGCAAGGGAAGGCAAGGAATGGGTAACGGAAGGCAAGGCAAGGCAAGGCAAGGCTAAGGCACGACAACACATGGTTAGGCAATGGACGGCAAGACAAGGAAAGGGTAACGGAAAGAAAGGAACGGCAAGGCAATGCAACGCTGAGGAAAGGAAACGCAAGGCAATGCAAAGTTAAGGTAAGGCAAGCAAAGCAAGGCTAAGGCAAGGGGAGGCAAGGCAAGGCAAGGGTAACGGAAGGCACGACAAGGAAAGACAAGGGTAACGGAAGGCTCGGCAAGGAAAGGGAAGACAAGTCTAAAGCACGACAACGCAAGGCGAGGCAATGCACGGCAAGGCAATGAAAGGGTAACAGAAGGCAAGGCAATGCAAGGCAAAGCAAGGCAAGGAAAGAGTAACAGAAGGCACAGCAAGGCAAGGCAAGGGTAACTGAAGGCATGGCAAGGCAAGGGAAGGACAAAGCAAGGCACGGCAAGGCAAGGCAAGGCTTATACAACGCAATGCAACGCAAGGCAACCCGAAGTTAATGCACGGCAAGGGAAGGGTAACGGAAGGCACGGGAAGGCAAGGAAAGCGTAACGCAAGGCAAGGCAATGCAAGGCAC
Source organism: Macrotis lagotis (assembly GCF_037893015.1). Taxonomy (NCBI): domain Eukaryota; kingdom Metazoa; phylum Chordata; class Mammalia; order Peramelemorphia; family Peramelidae; genus Macrotis; species Macrotis lagotis. The sequence continues at coordinate 154,499 of NW_027422032.1, forward strand.
GGCAAGGCAAGGCAAGGCTTACACAACGCAACGCAACGCAAGGCAACGCGAAGTTAAGGCAAGGAAAGGAAAGGGTAACAGAAGGCAAGACACGGAAAGGCAAGGAAAGTGTATCGGAAGGCAAGGCACGGCAAGGCAATGCAAGGCTAAGGCAAGGAAACCCAAGTCAACGCAAAGTTAAGGCAAGGCAAGGAAAGGGTAACAGAAAGCAAGGGAATGGAAGGCAAAGCAAGGCAAGGAAAGGGTAACGGAAAGCAAGGCAAGGAAAAGCAAGGCAAGGCAAGTCAAATAAAGGCAAAGCAAGGGAAGGCAAGGGTAACCGAAGGGACGGCAAGGCATGGGAAGGAGAAGGCAAGGCAGGGCAAGGCAAGGAATGGCTAAGGCAATGCAACGCAAGGCTAGGCAATGCACGGCAAGGCAAGGGAAGGGTAACGGAAGGCAAGGCAAGGCAAGGCAAAGCAAGGCAAGGGAAGTGTAACGGAAGGCACGGCAAGGCAACGGAAGGATAAGGCAAGGCACGGCAAGGGAAGACAAGGCTAAGGCAAGGCAACGCAAGTCTAGGCAATGCACGGCAAGGCAAGGAAAGGGTAACGGAAGGGAAGGGAAAGCAAGAAAAGGCAAGGGTAACGGAAGGCACGGCACGGCAAGTCAAGGCAAGGCCAAGGCAACACATGGCTGGGCAATGCTCGGCAAGGCAAGGCAAGGGTAACAGAAGACACGGAAAGGCAAGACAACGGTAACGGAAGGCTCGGCAAGGCAAGGGAAGGACAAGGCAAGGCACGGCAAGGCAAGGCAAGGCTAAGGCAAGGCAACCCAAGGCTAGGAAATGTTACGGCAAGGCAAGGAAACGGTAACGGAAGGCAAAGTACGGCAAGGCAATGCAAAGATGAGGAAAGGCAACGCAAGTCAATGCAAAGTGAAGGCAACACAACCCACGCAAGGCTAAGGCAATGTGAGGCAAGGCAAGGGTAACGGAAGGTACGGCAAGGCAAGGGAAGGACAAGGCAAGGCACGGCAAGGCAAGGAAAGGGTAACAGAAGAAAAGGCAATGCAACGTAAGGCAAGGCTAAGGCAAGGCAAAGCAAGGCAAGGGAAGTGTAACAGAAGGCACGGCAAGGCAACGTAAGGGTAAGGGAAGGCACGGCAAGGCAAGGGAAGGACAAGGCAAGGCACGGCAAGGCAAGGGTAACGGAAGGCATGGAAAGGCAAGACAATGGTAACGGAAGGCAAGGCACGGCAAGGTAAGGCAAGGCAAAGGCAACGCAACGCAACGCAAGACAATGCAAAGTTAAGGCAAGGCAAGGCAAGGGTAACGGAAGGGAAGGCAAAGCAAGAAAAGGTAAGGGTAACGGACGGCACGGCACGTCAAGTCAAGGCAAGGCCAAGGCAACACATGGCTGTGCAATTCACGGCAAGGCATGGGAAGGACAAGGCAAGGCACGGCAAGGCAAGGCAGGGCTAAGTCAAGGCAATGCAAGGCTAGGCAATGCACGGCAAGGCAAGGAAAGGGTAACGGACGGGAAGGCACGGCAAGGCAAGGAAAGGGTAACGGAATGCAAGGCACGGCAAGGCAATGCTAAGGCAAGGCAACGCAAGGTAACGCAAAGTTAAGACAAGGCAAGGAAAGGGTAATGGAAGGCAAGGCAAGGCAAGGCAAAGCAAGGCAATGCAAGGGTAACGGAAGGCACTGCAACGCAAGGGAAAGACAAGGCAAGGCAAGGCAAGGCAAGGCAAGGATAAGGCAAGGCAACGCAAAGCAAGGCAAGGTTAAGGCAAGGGAAGCCAAGCAAGGTTGAGGCAAGGGGAGACAAGTCTAAGGCACGACAACGCAAGGCTAGGCAATGCACGGCAAGGCAAGGAAAGGGTAAAAGAAGGCAAGGCAATGCAAGGCAAAGCAAGGCAAGGAAAGGGTAACGGAAGGCACAGCAAGGCAAGGAAAGGGTAACAGAAGGCAAGACAAGGCAAGGCAAAGCAATGCAAGCCAAGGCAAGGGAAGGACAAGGCAAGGCGAGGAAAGGGTAACAGAAAACAAGGCAAGGCAAGGTAAGGCAAGGCAAAAGCAAGGGAATGCCATTCAAGGCGAGGTTAAGGGAAGGCATGACCAGCAAGGCTATGGCAAAGGGAGGCAAGGCAAGGGTAACGGAAGGTACGGCAAGGCAAGACATGGGTAACGGAAGGCTCGGCAAGGCAAGGGAAGAACAAGGCAAGGCACGGCAAGGCAAGACTAGGGTAACGGAATGCTCGGCAAGGCAACGCAAGGCTAGGAATTAAACGGCAATGCAAGGAAAGGGTAACGGAAGGCACGGCAAGGAATGGAAAAGCTAAGGCTAGGCAACGCAAGGCTATGCAATGCAAGGGAAGGCAAGGAATGGGTAACGGAAGGCAAGGCAAGGCAAGGCAAGGCTAAGGCACGACAACGCAAGGTTAGGCAATGGACGGCAAGGCAAGGAAAGGGTAACGGAAGGCAAGGCAAGGCAGGGCAAAGCAAGGCAATGCAAGGGTAAAGGAAGGCACGGGAAGGCTAGACAAGGTTAACGGAATACACGGCAAGGCAAGGTAGGGACATGGCAAGGCAAGGCAAGTTAAGGCAAGGCTATGGCAAGGCAATGCCATGCAACGCCAGGTTAAAGGAAGGCAAGACAAGCAAGGTTAAGGCAAGGGGAGACAAAGATAATGCACAACAACGCAAGGCTAGGCAATATACGGCAAGGCAAGGAAAGGGTAACAGAAGAAAAGGCAATGCAACGTAAGGCAAGGCTAAGGCAAGGCAATGCCATGCAAGGCCAGGTTAAGGGAAGGCAAGACAAGCAAGGCTAAGGCAAGGGGAGTCAAGGCTAAGGCACGACAACGCAAGGATAAGCAATGCACGGCAAGGCAAGGAAAGGGTAATGGAAAGGATGTCAAAGCAATAAAAGTCAAGGGAAACAGAAGGCACGGCACGGCAAGTCAAGGCAAGGCCATGGCAACACACGGCTGGGCAATGCACGGTAAGGCAAGGTAAGGGTGAGGGAAGGCACGGCAAGGCAAGTGAAGGACAAGGCAAGGCACGGCAAGGCAAGTGTAACGGAATGCATGGCAAGACAATGGTAACGGAAGGCAAGGAACGGCAAGGCAAGGCAAGGCTAAGGCAACGGAACGCAACGCAAGGCAACGCAAAGTTAAGGCAAGGCAAGGCAAGGGTAACGGTAAGGAAGGCACGGCAAGGCAAGGAATGGGTAACGGAATGCAAGGCACGGCAAGGCAACGCAAGCCTAAGGCAAGGCAACGCAAGGCAATGCAAAGTTTACGCAAGGCAAGGAAAGGGTAACGGAAGGCAAGGCAAGGCACGGAAAAGCAAGGCAAGGCAAGGGTAACGGAAGGCACCCCAAGGCAAGGCAAAGCAAGGCTAAGGCAAGGCAACGCAACTCAACGCAAAGTAAAGGCAAGACAAGGAAAGGGTCACCGAAAGCATGGCAATGCAAGGCAAAACAAGGCAGGAAAGGGTAATGGAAGGCAAGGCAAGGCAATTGAAAGGAAGGCAAGGCAAGTCAAAGTAAGGCAAAGCAAGGAAAGGCAAGTGTAACGGAAGGGACGGAAAGGCAAGGAAAGGCTGAGGCAAAGCAACGCAAGGCTAGGCAATGCACGGCAAGGCAAGGGAAGGGTAACGGAAGGCAAGGCAAGGCAAGGCAAAGCAAGGCAAGGGAAGTGTAACGGAAGGCACGGCAAGGCAACGGAAGGATAAGGCAAGGCACGGCAATGGAAGACAAGGCTAAGGCAAGGCAACGCAAGGCTAGGCAATGCACGGCAAGTCAAGGAAAGGGTAACGGAAGGGAAGGGAAAGCAAGAAAAGGCAAGGGTAACGGAAGGCACGGAAAGGCAAGACAACGGTAACAGAAGGCTCGGCAAGGCAAGGGAAGGACAAGGCAAGGCACGGCAAGGCAAGGCAAGGCTAAGGCAAGGCAACCCAAGGCTAGGAAATGTTACGGCAAGGCAAGGAAAGGGTAACGGAAGGCAAAGTACGGCAAGGCAATGCAAAGATGAGGAAAGGCAACGCAAGTCAATGCAAAGTGAAGGCAACACAACCCACGCAAGGCTAAGGCAATGGGAGGCAAGCCAAGGGTAAAGGAAGGTACGGCAAGGCAAGACAAGGGTAACGGAAGGCTCGGCAAGCAAGGGAAGGACAAGGCAAGGAACGGCAAGGCAAGACTAGGGTAACGGAATGCTCGGCAAGGAAACGCAAGGCTAGGCATTAAACGGCAATGCAAGGAAAGGGTAACGGAAGGCACGGCAAGGAATGGAAAGGCTAAGGCTAGGCAACGCAAGGCTATGCAATGCAAGGGAAGGCAAGGAATGGGTAACGGAAGGCAAGGCAAGGCAAGGCAAGGCTAAGGCACGACAACGCAAGGTTAGGCAATGGACGGCAAGGCAAGGAAAGGGTAATGGAAAGGATGTCAAAGCAATAACAGTCAAGGGAAACAGAAGGCACGGCACGGCAAGTCAAGGCAAGGCCATGGCAACACACGGCTGGGCAATGCACGGTAAGGCAAGGTAAGGGTGAGGGAAGGCACGGCAAGGCAAGTGAAGGACAAAGCAAGGCACGGCAAGGCAAGTGTAACGGAATGCATGGCAAGACAATGGTAACGGAAGGCAAGGAACGGCAAGGCAAGGCAAGGCTAAGGCAACGGAACGCAACGCAAGGCAACGCAAAGTTAAGGCAAGGCAAGGCAAGGGTAACGGTAAGGAAGGCACGGCAAGGCAAGGAATGGGTAACGGAATGCAAGGCACGGCAAGGCAACGCAAGCCTAAGGCAAGGCAACGCAAGGCAATGCAAAGTTTACGCAAGGCAAGGAAAGGGTAACGGAAGGCAAGGCAAGGCACGGAAAAGCAAGGCAAGGCAAGGGTAACGGAAGGCACCCCAAGGCAAGGCAAAGCAAGGCTAAGGCAAGGCAACGCAACTCAACGCAAAGTAAAGGCAAGACAAGGAAAGGGTAACAGAAAGCATGGCAATGCAAGGCAAAACAAGGCAGGAAAGGGTAATGGAAGGCAAGGCAAGGCAATTGAAAGGAAGGCAAGGCAAGTCAAAGTAAGGCAAAGCAAGGAAAGGCAAGTGTAACGGAAGGGACGGAAAGGCAAGGAAAGGCTGAGGCAAAGCAACGCAAGGCTAGGCAATGCACGGCAAGGCAAGGGAAGGGTAACGGAAGGCAAGGCAAGGCAAGGCAAAGCAAGGCAAGGGAAGTGTAACGGAAGGCACGGCAAGGCAACAGAAGGATAAGGCAAGGCACGGCAATGGAAGACAAGGCTAAGGCAAGGCAACGCAAGGCTAGGCAATGCACGGCAAGTCAAGGAAAGGGTAACGGAAGGGAAGGGAAAGCAAGAAAAGGCAAGGGTAACGGAAGGCACGGAAAGGCAAGACAACGGTAACAGAAGGCTCGGCAAGGCAAGGGAAGGAGAAGGCAAGGCACGGCAAGGCAAGGGAAGGCTAAGGCAAGGCAACCCAAGGCTAGGAAATGTTACGGCAAGGCAAGGAAAGGGTAACGGAAGGCAAAGTACGGCAAGGCAATGCAAAGATGAGGAAAGGCAACGCAAGTCAATGCAAAGTGAAGGCAACACAACCCACGCAAGGCTAAGGCAATGGGAGGCAAGCCAAGGGTAAAGGAAGGTACGGCAAGGCAAGACAAGGGTAACGGAAGGCTCGGCAAGCAAGGGAAGGACAAGGCAAGGAACGGCAAGGCAAGACTAGGGTAACGGAATGCTCGGCAAGGAAACGCAAGGCTAGGCATTAAACGGCAATGCAAGGAAAGGGTAACGGACGGCACGGCAAGGAATGGAAAGGCTAAGGCTAGGCAACGCAAGGCTATGCAATGCAAGGGAAGGCAAGGAATGGGTAACGGAAGGCAAGGCAAGGCAAGGCAAGGCTAAGGCACGACAACGCATGGTTAGGCAATGGACGGCAAGACAAGGAAAGGGTAACAGAAGGCAAGGCAAGGCAAGGCAACGCAAGGCAAGGCAAGGGTAAAGGAAGGCACGGCAAGGCAAGACAAGGGTAACGGAAGGCTCGGCAAGGCAAGGGAAGGACAAGGCATGGCACGGCAAGGCAAGGCAAGGCTAAGGCAAGGCAACCCTAGGCTAGGAAATGTTACGGCAAGGCAAGGAAAGGGTAACGGAAGGCAAAGTACGGCAAGGCAATGCAAAGATGAGGAAAGGCAACGCAAGTCAATGCAAAGTGAAGGCAACACAACCCACGCAAGGCTAAGGCAAGGGGAGCCAAGCCAAGGGTAACGGAAGGTACGGCAAGGCAAGACAAGGGTAACGGAAGGCTCGGCAAGCAAGGGAAGGACAAGGCAAGGAACGGCAAGGCAAGACTAGGGTAACGGAATGCTCGGCAAGGCAACGCAAGGCTAGGCATTAAACGGCAATGCAAGGAAAGGGTAACGGAAGGCACGGAAGGAATGGAAAGGCTAAGGCTAGGGAACGCAAGGCTATGCAATGCAAGGGAAGGCAAGGAATGGTTAACGGAAGGCAAGGCAAGGCAAGGCAAGGCTAAGGCACGACAACGCATGGTTAGGCAATGGACGGCAAGGCAAGGAAAGGGTAACAGAAGGCAAGGCAAGGCAAGGCAACCCAAGGCAAGGCAAGGGTAAAGGAAGGCACGGCAAGGCAAGACAAGGGTAACGGAAGGCTCGGCAAGGCAAGGGAAGGACAAGGCAAGGCACGGCAAGGCAAGGCAAGGCTAAGGCAAGGCAACCCAAGGCTAGGAAATGTTACGGCAAGGCAAGGAAAGGGTAACGGAAGGCAAAGTACGGCAAGGCAATGCAAAGATGAGGAAAGGCAACGCAAGTCAATGCAAAGTGAAGGCAACACAACCCACGCAAGGCTAAGGCAAGGGGAGCCAAGCCAAGGGTAACGGAAGGTACGGCAAGGCAAGACAAGGGTAACGGAAGGCTCGGCAAGCAAGGGAAGGACAAGGCAAGGAACGGCAAGGCAAGACTAGGGTAACGGAATGCTCGGCAAGGCAACGCAAGGCTAGGCATTAAACGGCAATGCAAGGAAAGGGTAACGGAAGGCACGGCAAGGAATGGAAAGGCTAAGGCTAGGCAACGCAAGGCTATGCAATGCAAGGGAAGGCAAGGAATGGGTAACGGAAGGCAAGGCAAGGCAAGGCAAGGCTAAGGCACGACAACGCAAGGTTAGGCAATGGACGGCAAGGCAAGGAAAGGGTAACAGAAGGCAAGGCAAGGCAAGGCAACCCAAGGCAAGGCAAGGGTAAAGGAAGGCACGGCAAGGCAAGACAAGGGTAACGGAAGGTACGGCAAGGCAAGGGAAGGACAAGGCACGGCAAGCCAAGGTAATGCAAGGCTAAGGCATGGCAATGCTATGCAAGGCCAGGTTAAAGGAAGGCAAGACAAGCAAGGCTAAGGCAACGGGAGACAAAGCTAATGCACGACAATGCAAAGCTAGGCAATGCACGACAAGGCAAGGAAAGGGTAACAGAAGGCAAGGTAAGGCAAGGCAATGCCATGCAAGGCCAGGTTAGGCGAGGGCAAGACAAGCAAGGCTAAGGCAAGGGGAGTCAGGGCTAAGGCACGACAACGCAAGGCTAGGCAATGCACGGCAAGACAAGGAAAGGGTAACGGAAAGAAAGGAACGGCAAGGCAATGCAACGCTGAGGAAAGGAAACGCAAGGCAATGCAAAGTTAAGGTAAGGCAAGCAAAGCAAGGCTAAGGCAAGGGGAGGCAAGGCAAGGCAAGGGTAACGGAAGGCACGACAAGGAAAGACAAGGGTAACGGAAGGCTCGGCAAGGAAAGGGAAGACAAGTCTAAAGCACGACAACGCAAGGCGAGGCAATGCACGGCAAGGCAATGAAAGGGTAACAGAAGGCAAGGCAATGCAAGGCAAAGCAAGGCAAGGAAAGAGTAACAGAAGGCACAGCAAGGCAAGGCAAGGGTAACTGAAGGCATGGCAAGGCAAGGGAAGGACAAAGCAAGGCACGGCAAGGCAAGGCAAGGCTTATAAAACGCAATGCAACGCAAGGCAACCCGAAGTTAATGCACGGCAAGGGAAGGGTAACGGAAGGCACGGGAAGGCAAGGAAAGCGTAACGCAAGGCAAGGCAATGCAAGGCACGGCAAGGCAAGGCAAGGCTTACACAACGCAACGCAACGCAAGGCAACGCGAAGTTAAGGCAAGGAAAGGAAAGGGTAACAGAAGGCAAGACACGGAAAGGCAAGGAAAGTGTATCGGAAGGCAAGGCACGGCAAGGCAATGCAAGGCTAAGGCAAGGAAACCCAAGTCAACGCAAAGTTAAGGCAAGGCAAGGAAAGGGTAACAGAAAGCAAGGGAATGGAAGGCAAAGCAAGGCAAGGAAAGGGTAACGGAAAGCAAGGCAAGGAAAAGCAAGGCAAGGCAAGTCAAATAAAGGCAAAGCAAGGGAAGGCAAGGGTAACCGAAGGGACGGCAAGGCATGGGAAGGAGAAGGCAAGGCAGGGCAAGGCAAGGAATGGCTAAGGCAATGCAACGCAAGGCTAGGCAATGCACGGCAAGGCAAGGGAAGGGTAACGGAAGGCAAGGCAAGGCAAGGCAATGCAAGGCAAGGGAAGTGTAACGGAAGGCACGGCAAGGCAACGGAAGGATAAGGCAAGGCACGGCAAGGGAAGACAAGGCTAAGGCAAGGCAACGCAAGTCTAGGCAATGCACGGCAAGGCAAGGAAAGGGTAACGGAAGGGAAGGGAAAGCAAGAAAAGGCAAGGGTAACGGAAGGCACGGCACGGCAAGTCAAGGCAAGGCCAAGGCAACACATGGCTGGGCAATGCTCGGCAAGGCAAGGCAAGGGTAACAGAAGACACGGAAAGGCAAGACAACGGTAACGGAAGGCTCGGCAAGGCAAGGGAAGGACAAGGCAAGGCACGGCAAGGCAAGGCAAGGCCAAGGCAAGGCAACCCAAGGCTAGGAAATGTTACGGCAAGGCAAGGAAACGGTAACGGAAGGCAAAGTACGGCAAGGCAATGCAAAGATGAGGAAAGGCAACGCAAGTCAATGCAAAGTGAAGGCAACACAACCCACGCAAGGCTAAGGCAATGTGAGGCAAGGCAAGGGTAACGGAAGGTACGGCAAGGCAAGGGAAGGACAAGGCAAGGCACGGCAAGGCAAGGAAAGGGTAACAGAAGAAAAGGCAATGCAACGTAAGGCAAGGCTAAGGCAAGGCAAAGCAAGGCAAGGGAAGTGTAACGGAAGGCACGGCAAGGCAACGGAAGGATAAGGCAAGGCACGGCAAGGGAAGACAAGGCTAAGGCAAGGCAACGCAAGTCTAGGCAATGCACGGCAAGGCAAGGAAAGGGTAACGGAAGGGAAGGGAAAGCAAGAAAAGGCAAGGGTAACGGAAGGCACGGCACGGCAAGTCAAGCCAAGGCCAAGGCAACACATGGCTGGGCAATGCTCGGCAAGGCAAGGCAAGGGTAACAGAAGACACGGAAAGGCAAGACAACGGTAACGGAAGGCTCGGCAAGGCAAGGGAAGGACAAGGCAAGGCACGGCAAGGCAAGGCAAGGCTAAGGCAAGGCAACCCAAGGCTAGGAAATGTTACGGCAAGGCAAGGAAACGGTAACGGAAGGCAAAGTACGGCAAGGCAATGCAAAGATGAGGAAAGGCAACGCAAGTCAATGCAAAGTGAAGGCAACACAACCCACGCAAGGCTAAGGCAACGGGCGAAAAGCCAAGGGTAACGGAAGGTACGGCAAGGCAAGACAAGGGTAACGGAAGGCTCGGCAAGCAAGGGAAGGACAAGGCAAGGAACGGCAAGGCAAGACTAGGGTAACGGAATGCTCGGCAAGGCAACGCAAGGCTAGGCATTAAACGGCAATGCAAGGAAAGGGTAACGGAAGGCACGGCAAGGAATGGAAAGGCTAAGGCTAGGCAACGCAAGGCTATGCAATGCAAGGGAAGGCAAGGAATGGGTAACGGAAGGCAAGGCAAGGCAAGGCAAGGCTAAGGCACGACAACGCAAGGTTAGGCAATGGACGGCAAGGCAAGGAAAGGGTAACAGAAGGCAAGGCAAGGCAAGGCAACCCAAGGCAAGGCAAGGGTAAAGGAAGGCACGGCAAGGCAAGACAAGGGTAACGGAAGGCTCGGCAAGGCAAGGGAAGGACAAGGCAAGGCACGGCAAGGCAAGGCAAGGCTAAGGCAAGGCAACCCAAGGCTAGGAAATGTTACGGCAAGGCAAGGAAAGGGTAACGGAAGGCAAAGTACGGCAAGGCAATGCAAAGATGAGGAAAGGCAACGCAAGTCAATGCAAAGTGAAGGCAACACAACCCACGCAAGGCTAAGGCAAGGGGAGCCAAGCCAAGGGTAACGGAAGGTACGGCAAGGCAAGACAAGGGTAACGGAAAGCTCGGCAAGCAAGGGAAGGACAAGGCAAGGAACGGCAAGGCAAGACTAGGGTAACGGAATGCTCGGCAAGGCAACGCAAGGCTAGGCATTAAACGGCAATGCAAGGAAAGGGTAACGGAAGGCACGGCAAGGAATGGAAAGGCTAAGGCTAGGCAACGCAAGGCTATGCAATGCAAGGGAAGGCAAGGAATGGGTAACGGAAGGCAAGGCAAGGCAAGGCAAGGCTAAGGCACGACAACGCAAGGTTAGGCAATGGACGGCAAGGCAAGGAAAGGGTAACAGAAGGCAAGGCAAGGCAAGGCAACCCAAGGCAAGGCAAGGGTAAAGGAAGGCACGGCAAGGCAAGACAAGGGTAACGGAAGGTACGGCAAGGCAAGGGAAGGACAAGGCACGGCAAGCCAAGGTAAGGCAAGGCTAAGGCATGGCAATGCTATGCAAGGCCAGGTTAAAGGAAGGCAAGACAAGCAAGGCTAAGGCAACGGGAGACAAAGCTAATGCACGACAATGCAAAGCTAGGCAATGCACGACAAGGCAAGGAAAGGGTAACAGAAGGCAAGGTAAGGCAAGGCAATGCCATGCAAGGCCAGGTTAGGCGAGGGCAAGACAAGCAAGGCTAAGGCAAGGGGAGTCAGGGCTAAGGCACGACAACGCAAGGCTAGGCAATGCACGGCAAGACAAGGAAAGGGTAACGGAAAGAAAGGAACGGCAAGGCAATGCAACGCTGAGGAAAGGAAACGCAAGGCAATGCAAAGTTAAGGTAAGGCAAGCAAAGCAAGGCTAAGGCAAGGGGAGGCAAGGCAAGGCAAGGGTAACGGAAGGCACGACAAGGAAAGACAAGGGTAACGGAAGGCTCGGCAAGGAAAGGGAAGACAAGTCTAAAGCACGACAACGCAAGGCGAGGCAATGCACGGCAAGGCAATGAAAGGGTAACAGAAGGCAAGGCAATGCAAGGCAAAGCAAGGCAAGGAAAGAGTAACAGAAGGCACAGCAAGGCAAGGCAAGGGTAACTGAAGGCATGGCAAGGCAAGGGAAGGACAAAGCAAGGCACGGCAAGGCAAGGCAAGGCTTATACAACGCAATGCAACGCAAGGCAACCCGAAGTTAATGCACGGCAAGGGAAGGGTAACGGAAGGCACGGGAAGGCAAGGAAAGCGTAACGCAAGGCAAGGCAATGCAAGGCACGGCAAGGCAAGGCAAGGCTTACACAACGCAACGCAACGCAAGGCAACGCGAAGTTAAGGCAAGGAAAGGAAAGGGTAACAGAAGGCAAGACACGGAAAGGCAAGGAAAGTGTATCGGAAGGCAAGGCACGGCAAGGCAATGCAAGGCTAAGGCAAGGAAACCCAAGTCAACGCAAAGTTAAGGCAAGGCAAGGAAAGGGTAACAGAAAGCAAGGGAATGGAAGGCAAAGCAAGGCAAGGAAAGGGTAACGGAAAGCAAGGCAAGGAAAAGCAAGGCAAGGCAAGTCAAATAAAGGCAAAGCAAGGGAAGGCAAGGGTAACCGAAGGGACGGCAAGGCATGGGAAGGAGAAGGCAAGGCAGGGCAAGGCAAGGAATGGCTAAGGCAATGCAACGCAAGGCTAGGCAATGCACGGCAAGGCAAGGGAAGGGTAACGGAAGGCAAGGCAAGGCAAGGCAAAGCAAGGCAAGGGAAGTGTAACGGAAGGCACGGCAAGGCAACGGAAGGATAAGGCAAGGCACGGCAAGGGAAGACAAGGCTAAGGCAAGGCAACGCAAGTCTAGGCAATGCACGGCAAGGCAAGGAAAGGGTAACGGAAGGGAAGGGAAAGCAAGAAAAGGCAAGGGTAACGGAAGGCACGGCACGGCAAGTCAAGGCAAGGCCAAGGCAACACATGGCTGGGCAATGCTCGGCAAGGCAAGGCAAGGGTAACAGAAGACACGGAAAGGCAAGACAACGGTAACGGAAGGCTCGGCAAGGCAAGGGAAGGACAAGGCAAGGCACGGCAAGGCAAGGCAAGGCTAAGGCAAGGCAACCCAAGGCTAGGAAATGTTACGGCAAGGCAAGGAAACGGTAACGGAAGGCAAAGTACGGCAAGGCAATGCAAAGATGAGGAAAGGCAACGCAAGTCAATGCAAAGTGAAGGCAACACAACCCACGCAAGGCTAAGGCAATGTGAGGCAAGGCAAGGGTAACGGAAGGTACGGCAAAGCAAGGGAAGGACAAGGCAAGGCACGGCAAGGCAAGGAAAGGGTAACAGAAGAAAAGGCAATGCAACGTAAGGCAAGGCTAAGGCAAGGCAAAGCAAGGCAAGGGAAGTGTAACAGAAGGCACGGCAAGGCAACGTAAGGGTAAGGGAAGGCACGGCAAGGCAAGGGAAGGACAAGGCAAGGCACGGCAAGGCAAGGGTAACGGAAGGCATGGAAAGGCAAGACAATGGTAACGGAAGGCAAGGCACGGCAAGGTAAGGCAAGGCAAAGGCAACGCAACGCAACGCAAGACAATGCAAAGTTAAGGCAAGGCAAGGCAAGGGTAACGGAAGGGAAGGCAAAGCAAGAAAAGGTAAGGGTAACGGACGGCACGGCACGTCAAGTCAAGGCAAGGCCAAGGCAACACATGGCTGTGCAATTCACGGCAAGGCATGGGAAGGACAAGGCAAGGCACGGCAAGGCAAGGCAGGGCTAAGTCAAGGCAATGCAAGGCTAGGCAATGCACGGCAAGGCAAGGAAAGGGTAACGGACGGGAAGGCACGGCAAGGCAAGGAAAGGGTAACGGAATGCAAGGCACGGCAAGGCAATGCTAAGGCAAGGCAACGCAAGGTAACGCAAAGTTAAGACAAGGCAAGGAAAGGGTAATGGAAGGCAAGGCAAGGCAAGGCAAAGCAAGGCAATGCAAGGGTAACGGAAGGCACTGCAACGCAAGGGAAAGACAAGGCAAGGCAAGGCAAGGCAAGGCAAGGATAAGGCAAGGCAACGCAAAGCAAGGCAAGGTTAAGGCAAGGGAAGCCAAGCAAGGTTGAGGCAAGGGGAGACAAGTCTAAGGCACGACAACGCAAGGCTAGGCAATGCACGGCAAGGCAAGGAAAGGGTAAAAGAAGGCAAGGCAATGCAAGGCAAAGCAAGGCAAGGAAAGGGTAACGGAAGGCACAGCAAGGCAAGGAAAGGGTAACAGAAGGCAAGACAAGGCAAGGCAAAGCAATGCAAGCCAAGGCAAGGGAAGGACAAGGCAAGGCGAGGAAAGGGTAACAGAAAACAAGGCAAGGCAAGGTAAGGCAAGGCAAAAGCAAGGGAATGCCATTCAAGGCGAGGTTAAGGGAAGGCATGACCAGCAAGGCTATGGCAAAGGGAGGCAAGGCAAGGGTAACGGAAGGTACGGCAAGGCAAGACATGGGTAACGGAAGGCTCGGCAAGGCAAGGGAAGAACAAGGCAAGGCACGGCAAGGCAAGACTAGGGTAACGGAATGCTCGGCAAGGCAACGCAAGGCTAGGAATTAAACGGCAATGCAAGGAAAGGGTAACGGAAGGCACGGCAAGGAATGGAAAAGCTAAGGCTAGGCAACGCAAGGCTATGCAATGCAAGGGAAGGCAAGGAATGGGTAACGGAAGGCAAGGCAAGGCAAGGCAAGGCTAAGGCACGACAACGCAAGGTTAGGCAATGGACGGCAAGGCAAGGAAAGGGTAACGGAAGGCAAGGCAAGGCAGGGCAAAGCAAGGCAAGGCAAGGGTAAAGGAAGGCACGGGAAGGCTAGACAAGGTTAACGGAATACACGGCAAGGCAAGGTAGGGACATGGCAAGGCAAGGCAAGTTAAGGCAAGGCTATGGCAAGGCAATGCCATGCAACGCCAGGTTAAAGGAAGGCAAGACAAGCAAGGTTAAGGCAAGGGGAGACAAAGATAATGCACAACAACGCAAGGCTAGGCAATATACGGCAAGGCAAGGAAAGGGTAACAGAAGAAAAGGCAATGCAACGTAAGGCAAGGCTAAGGCAAGGCAATGCCATGCAAGGCCAGGTTAAGGGAAGGCAAGACAAGCAAGGCTAAGGCAAGGGGAGTCAAGGCTAAGGCACGACAACGCAAGGATAAGCAATGCACGGCAAGGCAAGGAAAGGGTAATGGAAAGGATGTCAAAGCAATAAAAGTCAAGGGAAACAGAAGGCACGGCACGGCAAGTCAAGGCAAGGCCATGGCAACACACGGCTGGGCAATGCACGGTAAGGCAAGGTAAGGGTGAGGGAAGGCACGGCAAGGCAAGTGAAGGACAAGGCAAGGCACGGCAAGGCAAGTGTAACGGAATGCATGGCAAGACAATGGTAACGGAAGGCAAGGAACGGCAAGGCAAGGCAAGGCTAAGGCAACGGAACGCAACGCAAGGCAACGCAAAGTTAAGGCAAGGCAAGGCAAGGGTAACGGTAAGGAAGGCACGGCAAGGCAAGGAATGGGTAACGGAATGCAAGGCACGGCAAGGCAACGCAAGCCTAAGGCAAGGCAACGCAAGGCAATGCAAAGTTTACGCAAGGCAAGGAAAGGGTAACGGAAGGCAAGGCAAGGCACGGAAAAGCAAGGCAAGGCAAGGGTAACGGAAGGCACCCCAAGGCAAGGCAAAGCAAGGCTAAGGCAAGGCAACGCAACTCAACGCAAAGTAAAGGCAAGACAAGGAAAGGGTAACAGAAAGCATGGCAATGCAAGGCAAAACAAGGCAGGAAAGGGTAATGGAAGGCAAGGCAAGGCAATTGAAAGGAAGGCAAGGCAAGTCAAAGTAAGGCAAAGCAAGGAAAGGCAAGTGTAACGGAAGGGACGGAAAGGCAAGGAAAGGCTGAGGCAAAGCAACGCAAGGCTAGGCAATGCACGGCAAGGCAAGGGAAGGGTAACGGAAGGCAAGGCAAGGCAAGGCAAAGCAAGGCAAGGGAAGTGTAACGGAAGGCACGGCAAGGCAACGGAAGGATAAGGCAAGGCACGGCAATGGAAGACAAGGCTAAGGCAAGGCAACGCAAGGCTACAAGGAACGGGTGGAAGGCAAGGCAAGGCAATTGAAAGGAAGGCAAGGCAAGGCAAGTGTAACGGAAGGGACGGAAAGGCAAGGAAAGGCTGAGGCAAAGCAACGCAAGGCTAGGCAATGCACGGCAAGGCAAGGGAAGGGTAACGGAAGGCAAGGCAAGGCAAGGCAAAGCAAGGCAACGGAAGGATAAGGCAAGGCACGGCAATGGAA
The DNA here is from genome assembly GCF_037893015.1 of Macrotis lagotis. Taxonomy (NCBI): domain Eukaryota; kingdom Metazoa; phylum Chordata; class Mammalia; order Peramelemorphia; family Peramelidae; genus Macrotis; species Macrotis lagotis. Next base: position 170,025 of record NW_027422032.1, read on the forward strand.
GACAAGGCTAAGGCAAGGCAACGCAAGGCTAGGCAATGCACGGCAAGTCAAGGAAAGGGTAACGGAAGGGAAGGGAAAGCAAGAAAAGGCAAGGGTAACGGAAGGCACGGAAAGGCAAGACAACGGTAACGGAAGGCTCGGCAAGGCAAGGAAAGGGTAACGGAAGGCACGGCAAGGAATGGAAAGGCTAAGGCTAGGCAACGCAAGGCTATGCAATGCAAGGGAAGGCAAGGAATGGGTAACGGAAGGCAAGGCAAGGCAAGGCAAGGCTAAGGCACGACAACGCAAGGTTAGGCAATGGACGGCAAGGCAAGGAAAGGGTAACAGAAGGCAAGGCAAGGCAAGGCAACCCAAGGCAAGGCAAGGGTAAAGGAAGGCACGGCAAGGCAAGACAAGGGTAACGGAAGGTACGGCAAGGCAAGGGAAGGACAAGGCACGGCAAGCCAAGGTAATGCAAGGCTAAGGCATGGCAATGCTATGCAAGGCCAGGTTAAAGGAAGGCAAGACAAGCAAGGCTAAGGCAACGGGAGACAAAGCTAATGCACGACAATGCAAAGCTAGGCAATGCACGACAAGGCAAGGAAAGGGTAACAGAAGGCAAGGTAAGGCAAGGCAATGCCATGCAAGGCCAGGTTAGGCGAGGGCAAGACAAGCAAGGCTAAGGCAAGGGGAGTCAGGGCTAAGGCACGACAACGCAAGGCTAGGCAATGCACGGCAAGACAAGGAAAGGGTAACGGAATGAAAGGAACGGCAAGGCAATGCAACGCTGAGGAAAGGAAACGCAAGGCAATGCAAAGTTAAGGTAAGGCAAGCAAAGCAAGGCTAAGGCAAGGGGAGGCAAGGCAAGGCAAGGGTAACGGAAGGCACGACAAGGAAAGACAAGGGTAACGGAAGGCTCGGCAAGGAAAGGGAAGACAAGTCTAAAGCACGACAACGCAAGGCGAGGCAATGCACGGCAAGGCAATGAAAGGGTAACAGAAGGCAAGGCAATGCAAGGCAAAGCAAGGCAAGGAAAGAGTAACAGAAGGCACAGCAAGGCAAGGCAAGGGTAACTGAAGGCATGGCAAGGCAAGGGAAGGACAAAGCAAGGCACGGCAAGGCAAGGCAAGGCTTATACAACGCAATGCAACGCAAGGCAACCCGAAGTTAATGCACGGCAAGGGAAGGGTAACGGAAGGCACGGGAAGGCAAGGAAAGCGTAACGCAAGGCAAGGCAATGCAAGGCACGGCAAGGCAAGGCAAGGCTTACACAACGCAACGCAACGCAAGGCAACGCGAAGTTAAGGCAAGGAAAGGAAAGGGTAACAGAAGGCAAGACACGGAAAGGCAAGGAAAGTGTATCGGAAGGCAAGGCACGGCAAGGCAATGCAAGGCTAAGGCAAGGAAACCCAAGTCAACGCAAAGTTAAGGCAAGGCAAGGAAAGGGTAACAGAAAGCAAGGGAATGGAAGGCAAAGCAAGGCAAGGAAAGGGTAACGGAAAGCAAGGCAAGGAAAAGCAAGGCAAGGCAAGTCAAATAAAGGCAAAGCAAGGGAAGGCAAGGGTAACCGAAGGGACGGCAAGGCATGGGAAGGAGAAGGCAAGGCAGGGCAAGGCAAGGAATGGCTAAGGCAATGCAACGCAAGGCTAGGCAATGCACGGCAAGGCAAGGGAAGGGTAACGGAAGGCAAGGCAAGGCAAGGCAAAGCAAGGCAAGGGAAGTGTAACGGAAGGCACGGCAAGGCAACGGAAGGATAAGGCAAGGCACGGCAAGGGAAGACAAGGCTAAGGCAAGGCAACGCAAGTCTAGGCAATGCACGGCAAGGCAAGGAAAGGGTAACGGAAGGGAAGGGAAAGCAAGAAAAGGCAAGGGTAACGGAAGGCACGGCACGGCAAGTCAAGGCAAGGCCAAGGCAACACATGGCTGGGCAATGCTCGGCAAGGCAAGGCAAGGGTAACAGAAGACACGGAAAGGCAAGACAACGGTAACGGAAGGCTCGGCAAGGCAAGGGAAGGACAAGGCAAGGCACGGCAAGGCAAGGCAAGGCTAAGGCAAGGCAACCCAAGGCTAGGAAATGTTACGGCAAGGCAAGGAAACGGTAACGGAAGGCAAAGTACGGCAAGGCAATGCAAAGATGAGGAAAGGCAACGCAAGTCAATGCAAAGTGAAGGCAACACAACCCACGCAAGGCTAAGGCAATGTGAGGCAAGGCAAGGGTAACGGAAGGTACGGCAAGGCAAGGGAAGGACAAGGCAAGGCACGGCAAGGCAAGGAAAGGGTAACAGAAGAAAAGGCAATGCAACGTAAGGCAAGGCTAAGGCAAGGCAAAGCAAGGCAAGGGAAGTGTAACGGAAGGCACGGCAAGGCAACGGAAGGATAAGGCAAGGCACGGCAAGGGAAGACAAGGCTAAGGCAAGGCAACGCAAGGCTAGGCAATGCACGGCAAGGCAAGGAAAGGGTAACGGAAGGGAAGGGAAAGCAAGAAAAGGCAAGGGTAACGGAAGGCACGGCACGGCAAGTCAAGCCAAGGCCAAGGCAACACATGGCTGGGCAATGCTCGGCAAGGCAAGGCAAGGGTAACAGAAGACACGGAAAGGCAAGACAACGGTAACGGAAGGCTCGGCAAGGCAAGGGAAGGACAAGGCAAGGCACGGCAAGGCAAGGCAAGGCTAAGGCAAGGCAACCCAAGGCTAGGAAATGTTACGGCAAGGCAAGGAAACGGTAACGGAAGGCAAAGTACGGCAAGGCAATGCAAAGATGAGGAAAGGCAACGCAAGTCAATGCAAAGTGAAGGCAACACAACCCACGCAAGGCTAAGGCAATTTGAGGCAAGGCAAGGGTAACGGAAGGTACGGCAAGGCAAGGGAAGGACAAGGCAAGGCACGGCAAGGCAAGGAAAGGGTAACAGAAGAAAAGGCAATGCAACGTAAGGCAAGGCTAAGGCAAGGCAAAGCAAGGCAAGGGAAGTGTAACAGAAGGCACGGCAAGGCAACGTAAGTGTAAGGGAAGGCACGGCAAGGCAAGGGAAGGACAAGGCAAGGCACGGCAAGGCAAGGGTAACGGAAGGCATGGAAAGGCAAGACAATGGTAACGGAAGGCAAGGCACGGCAAGGAAAGGCAAGGCAAAGGCAACGCAACGCAACGCAAGGCAATGCAAAGTTAAGGCAAGGCAAGGCAAGGGTAACGGAAGGGAAGGCAAAGCAAGAAAAGGTAAGGGTAACGGACGGCACGGCACGTCAAGTCAAGGCAAGGCCAAGGCAACACATGGCTGTGCAATGCACGGCAAGGCATGGGAAGGACAAGGCAAGGCACGGCAAGGCAAGGCAGGGCTAAGTCAAGGCAATGCAAGGCTAGGCAATGCACGGCAAGGCAAGGAAAGGGTAATGGACGGGAAGGCACGGCAAGGCAAGGAAAGGGTAACGGAATGCAAGGCACGGCAAGGCAATGCTAAGGCAAGGCAACGCAAGGTAACGCAAAGTTAAGACAAGGCAAGGAAAGGGTAATGGAAGGCAAGGCAAGGCAAGGCAAAGCAAGGCAATGCAAGGGTAACGGAAGGCACTGCAACGCAAGGGAAAGACAAGGCAAGACAAGGCAAGGCAAGGCAAGGATAAGGCAAGGCAACGCAAAGCAAGGCAAGGTTAAGGCAAGGGAAGCCAAGCAAGGTTGAGGCAAGGGGAGACAAGTCTAAGGCACGACAACGCAAGGCTAGGCAATGCACGGCAAGGCAAGGAAAGGGTAAAAGAAGGCAAGGCAATGCAAGGCAAAGCAAGGCAAGGAAAGGGTAACGGAAGGCACAGCAAGGCAAGGAAAGGGTAACAGAAGGCAAGACAAGGCAAGGCAAAGCAATGCAAGCCAAGGCAAGGGAAGGACAAGGCAAGGCGAGGAAAGGGTAACAGAAAACAAGGCAAGGCAAGGTAAGGCAAGGCAAAAGCAAGGGAATGCCATTCAAGGCGAGGTTAAGGGAAGGCATGACCAGCAAGGCTATGGCAAAGGGAGGCAAGGCAAGGGTAACGGAAGGTACGGCAAGGCAAGACATGGGTAACGGAAGGCTCGGCAAGGCAAGGGAAGAACAAGGCAAGGCACGGCAAGGCAAGACTAGGGTAACGGAATGCTCGGCAAGGCAACGCAAGGCTAGGAATTAAACGGCAATGCAAGGAAAGGGTAACGGAAGGCACGGCAAGGAATGGAAAAGCTAAGGCTAGGCAACGCAAGGCTATGCAATGCAAGGGAAGGCAAGGAATGGGTAACGGAAGGCAAGGCAAGGCAAGGCAAGGCTAAGGCACGACAACGCAAGGTTAGGCAATGGACGGCAAGGCAAGGAAAGGGTAACGGAAGGCAAGGCAAGGCAGGGCAAAGCAAGGCAAGGCAAGGGTAAAGGAAGGCACGGGAAGGCTAGACAAGGTTAACGGAATACACGGCAAGGCAAGGTAGGGACATGGCAAGGCAAGGCAAGTTAAGGCAAGGCTATGGCAAGGCAATGCCATGCAACGCCAGGTTAAAGGAAGGCAAGACAAGCAAGGTTAAGGCAAGGGGAGACAAAGATAATGCACAACAACGCAAGGCTAGGCAATATACGGCAAGGCAAGGAAAGGGTAACAGAAGAAAAGGCAATGCAACGTAAGGCAAGGCTAAGGCAAGGCAATGCCATGCAAGGCCAGGTTAAGGGAAGGCAAGACAAGCAAGGCTAAGGCAAGGGGAGTCAAGGCTAAGGCACGACAACGCAAGGATAAGCAATGCACGGCAAGGCAAGGAAAGGGTAATGGAAAGGATGTCAAAGCAATAAAAGTCAAGGGAAACAGAAGGCACGGCACGGCAAGTCAAGGCAAGGCCATGGCAACACACGGCTGGGCAATGCACGGTAAGGCAAGGTAAGGGTGAGGGAAGGCACGGCAAGGCAAGTGAAGGACAAGGCAAGGCACGGCAAGGCAAGTGTAACGGAATGCATGGCAAGACAATGGTAACGGAAGGCAAGGAACGGCAAGGCAAGGCAAGGCTAAGGCAACGGAACGCAACGCAAGGCAACGCAAAGTTAAGGCAAGGCAAGGCAAGGGTAACGGTAAGGAAGGTACGGCAAGGCAAGGAATGGGTAACGGAATGCAAGGCACGGCAAGGCAACGCAAGCCTAAGGCAAGGCAACGCAAGGCAATGCAAAGTTTACGCAAGGCAAGGAAAGGGTAACGGAAGGCAAGGCAAGGCACGGAAAAGCAAGGCAAGGCAAGGGTAACGGAAGGCACCCCAAGGCAAGGCAAAGCAAGGCTAAGGCAAGGCAACGCAACTCAACGCAAAGTAAAGGCAAGACAAGGAAAGGGTAACAGAAAGCATGGCAATGCAAGGCAAAACAAGGCAGGAAAGGGTAATGGAAGGCAAGGCAAGGCAATTGAAAGGAAGGCAAGGCAAGTCAAAGTAAGGCAAAGCAAGGAAAGGCAAGTGTAACGGAAGGGACGGAAAGGCAAGGAAAGGCTGAGGCAAAGCAACGCAAGGCTAGGCAATGCACGGCAAGGCAAGGGAAGGGTAACGGAAGGCAAGGCAAGGCAAGGCAAAGCAAGGCAAGGGAAGTGTAACGGAAGGCACGGCAAGGCAACGGAAGGATAAGGCAAGGCACGGCAATGGAAGACAAGGCTAAGGCAAGGCAACGCAAGGCTAGGCAATGCACGGCAAGTCAAGGAAAGGGTAACGGAAGGGAAGGGAAAGCAAGAAAAGGCAAGGGTAACGGAAGGCACGGAAAGGAAAGACAACGGTAACAGAAGGCTCGGCAAGGCAAGGGAAGGAGAAGGCAAGGCACGGCAAGGCAAGGGAAGGCTAAGGCAAGGCAACCCAAGGCTAGGAAATGTTACGGCAAGGCAAGGAAAGGGTAACGGAAGGCAAAGTACGGCAAGGCAATGCAAAGATGAGGAAAGGCAACGCAAGTCAATGCAAAGTGAAGGCAACACAACCCACGCAAGGCTAAGGCAATGGGAGGCAAGCCAAGGGTAAAGGAAGGTACGGCAAGGCAAGACAAGGGTAACGGAAGGCTCGGCAAGCAAGGGAAGGACAAGGCAAGGAACGGCAAGGCAAGACTAGGGTAACGGAATGCTCGGCAAGGCAACGCAAGGCTAGGCATTAAACGGCAATGCAAGGAAAGGGTAACGGAAGGCACGGCAAGGAATGGAAAGGCTAAGGCTAGGCAACGCAAGGCTATGCAATGCAAGGGAAGGCAAGGAATGGGTAACGGAAGGCAAGGCAAGGCAAGGCAAGGCTAAGGCACGACAACACATGGTTAGGCAATGGACGGCAAGACAAGGAAAGGGTAACGGAAAGAAAGGAACGGCAAGGCAATGCAACGCTGAGGAAAGGAAACGCAAGGCAATGCAAAGTTAAGGTAAGGCAAGCAAAGCAAGGCTAAGGCAAGGGGAGGCAAGGCAAGGCAAGGGTAACGGAAGGCACGACAAGGAAAGACAAGGGTAACGGAAGGCTCGGCAAGGAAAGGGAAGACAAGTCTAAAGCACGACAACGCAAGGCGAGGCAATGCACGGCAAGGCAATGAAAGGGTAACAGAAGGCAAGGCAATGCAAGGCAAAGCAAGGCAAGGAAAGAGTAACAGAAGGCACAGCAAGGCAAGGCAAGGGTAACTGAAGGCATGGCAAGGCAAGGGAAGGACAAAGCAAGGCACGGCAAGGCAAGGCAAGGCTTATACAACGCAATGCAACGCAAGGCAACCCGAAGTTAATGCACGGCAAGGGAAGGGTAACGGAAGGCACGGGAAGGCAAGGAAAGCGTAACGCAAGGCAAGGCAATGCAAGGCACGGCAAGGCAAGGCAAGGCTTACACAACGCAACGCAACGCAAGGCAACGCGAAGTTAAGGCAAGGAAAGGAAAGGGTAACAGAAGGCAAGACACGGAAAGGCAAGGAAAGTGTATCGGAAGGCAAGGCACGGCAAGGCAATGCAAGGCTAAGGCAAGGAAACCCAAGTCAACGCAAAGTTAAGGCAAGGCAAGGAAAGGGTAACAGAAAGCAAGGGAATGGAAGGCAAAGCAAGGCAAGGAAAGGGTAACGGAAAGCAAGGCAAGGAAAAGCAAGGCAAGGCAAGTCAAATAAAGGCAAAGCAAGGGAAGGCAAGGGTAACCGAAGGGACGGCAAGGCATGGGAAGGAGAAGGCAAGGCAGGGCAAGGCAAGGAATGGCTAAGGCAATGCAACGCAAGGCTAGGCAATGCACGGCAAGGCAAGGGAAGGGTAACGGAAGGCAAGGCAAGGCAAGGCAAAGCAAGGCAAGGGAAGTGTAACGGAAGGCACGGCAAGGCAACGGAAGGATAAGGCAAGGCACGGCAAGGGAAGACAAGGCTAAGGCAAGGCAACGCAAGTCTAGGCAATGCACGGCAAGGCAAGGAAAGGGTAACGGAAGGGAAGGGAAAGCAAGAAAAGGCAAGGGTAACGGAAGGCACGGCACGGCAAGTCAAGGCAAGGCCAAGGCAACACATGGCTGGGCAATGCTCGGCAAGGCAAGGCAAGGGTAACAGAAGACACGGAAAGGCAAGACAACGGTAACGGAAGGCTCGGCAAGGCAAGGGAAGGACAAGGCAAGGCACGGCAAGGCAAGGCAAGGCTAAGGCAAGGCAACCCAAGGCTAGGAAATGTTACGGCAAGGCAAGGAAACGGTAACGGAAGGCAAAGTACGGCAAGGCAATGCAAAGATGAGGAAAGGCAACGCAAGTCAATGCAAAGTGAAGGCAACACAACCCACGCAAGGCTAAGGCAATGTGAGGCAAGGCAAGGGTAACGGAAGGTACGGCAAGGCAAGGGAAGGACAAGGCAAGGCACGGCAAGGCAAGGAAAGGGTAACAGAAGAAAAGGCAATGCAACGTAAGGCAAGGCTAAGGCAAGGCAAAGCAAGGCAAGGGAAGTGTAACAGAAGGCACGGCAAGGCAACGTAAGGGTAAGGGAAGGCACGGCAAGGCAAGGGAAGGACAAGGCAAGGCACGGCAAGGCAAGGGTAACGGAAGGCATGGAAAGGCAAGACAATGGTAACGGAAGGCAAGGCACGGCAAGGTAAGGCAAGGCAAAGGCAACGCAACGCAACGCAAGACAATGCAAAGTTAAGGCAAGGCAAGGCAAGGGTAACGGAAGGGAAGGCAAAGCAAGAAAAGGTAAGGGTAACGGACGGCACGGCACGTCAAGTCAAGGCAAGGCCAAGGCAACACATGGCTGTGCAATTCACGGCAAGGCATGGGAAGGACAAGGCAAGGCACGGCAAGGCAAGGCAGGGCTAAGTCAAGGCAATGCAAGGCTAGGCAATGCACGGCAAGGCAAGGAAAGGGTAACGGACGGGAAGGCACGGCAAGGCAAGGAAAGGGTAACGGAATGCAAGGCACGGCAAGGCAATGCTAAGGCAAGGCAACGCAAGGTAACGCAAAGTTAAGACAAGGCAAGGAAAGGGTAATGGAAGGCAAGGCAAGGCAAGGCAAAGCAAGGCAATGCAAGGGTAACGGAAGGCACTGCAACGCAAGGGAAAGACAAGGCAAGGCAAGGCAAGGCAAGGCAAGGATAAGGCAAGGCAACGCAAAGCAAGGCAAGGTTAAGGCAAGGGAAGCCAAGCAAGGTTGAGGCAAGGGGAGACAAGTCTAAGGCACGACAACGCAAGGCTAGGCAATGCACGGCAAGGCAAGGAAAGGGTAAAAGAAGGCAAGGCAATGCAAGGCAAAGCAAGGCAAGGAAAGGGTAACGGAAGGCACAGCAAGGCAAGGAAAGGGTAACAGAAGGCAAGACAAGGCAAGGCAAAGCAATGCAAGCCAAGGCAAGGGAAGGACAAGGCAAGGCGAGGAAAGGGTAACAGAAAACAAGGCAAGGCAAGGTAAGGCAAGGCAAAAGCAAGGGAATGCCATTCAAGGCGAGGTTAAGGGAAGGCATGACCAGCAAGGCTATGGCAAAGGGAGGCAAGGCAAGGGTAACGGAAGGTACGGCAAGGCAAGACATGGGTAACGGAAGGCTCGGCAAGGCAAGGGAAGAACAAGGCAAGGCACGGCAAGGCAAGACTAGGGTAACGGAATGCTCGGCAAGGCAACGCAAGGCTAGGAATTAAACGGCAATGCAAGGAAAGGGTAACGGAAGGCACGGCAAGGAATGGAAAAGCTAAGGCTAGGCAACGCAAGGCTATGCAATGCAAGGGAAGGCAAGGAATGGGTAACGGAAGGCAAGGCAAGGCAAGGCAAGGCTAAGGCACGACAACGCAAGGTTAGGCAATGGACGGCAAGGCAAGGAAAGGGTAACGGAAGGCAAGGCAAGGCAGGGCAAAGCAAGGCAATGCAAGGGTAAAGGAAGGCACGGGAAGGCTAGACAAGGTTAACGGAATACACGGCAAGGCAAGGTAGGGACATGGCAAGGCAAGGCAAGTTAAGGCAAGGCTATGGCAAGGCAATGCCATGCAACGCCAGGTTAAAGGAAGGCAAGACAAGCAAGGTTAAGGCAAGGGGAGACAAAGATAATGCACAACAACGCAAGGCTAGGCAATATACGGCAAGGCAAGGAAAGGGTAACAGAAGAAAAGGCAATGCAACGTAAGGCAAGGCTAAGGCAAGGCAATGCCATGCAAGGCCAGGTTAAGGGAAGGCAAGACAAGCAAGGCTAAGGCAAGGGGAGTCAAGGCTAAGGCACGACAACGCAAGGATAAGCAATGCACGGCAAGGCAAGGAAAGGGTAATGGAAAGGATGTCAAAGCAATAAAAGTCAAGGGAAACAGAAGGCACGGCACGGCAAGTCAAGGCAAGGCCATGGCAACACACGGCTGGGCAATGCACGGTAAGGCAAGGTAAGGGTGAGGGAAGGCACGGCAAGGCAAGTGAAGGACAAGGCAAGGCACGGCAAGGCAAGTGTAACGGAATGCATGGCAAGACAATGGTAACGGAAGGCAAGGAACGGCAAGGCAAGGCAAGGCTAAGGCAACGGAACGCAACGCAAGGCAACGCAAAGTTAAGGCAAGGCAAGGCAAGGGTAACGGTAAGGAAGGCACGGCAAGGCAAGGAATGGGTAACGGAATGCAAGGCACGGCAAGGCAACGCAAGCCTAAGGCAAGGCAACGCAAGGCAATGCAAAGTTTACGCAAGGCAAGGAAAGGGTAACGGAAGGCAAGGCAAGGCACGGAAAAGCAAGGCAAGGCAAGGGTAACGGAAGGCACCCCAAGGCAAGGCAAAGCAAGGCTAAGGCAAGGCAACGCAACTCAACGCAAAGTAAAGGCAAGACAAGGAAAGGGTCACCGAAAGCATGGCAATGCAAGGCAAAACAAGGCAGGAAAGGGTAATGGAAGGCAAGGCAAGGCAATTGAAAGGAAGGCAAGGCAAGTCAAAGTAAGGCAAAGCAAGGAAAGGCAAGTGTAACGGAAGGGACGGAAAGGCAAGGAAAGGCTGAGGCAAAGCAACGCAAGGCTAGGCAATGCACGGCAAGGCAAGGGAAGGGTAACGGAAGGCAAGGCAAGGCAAGGCAAAGCAAGGCAAGGGAAGTGTAACGGAAGGCACGGCAAGGCAACGGAAGGATAAGGCAAGGCACGGCAATGGAAGACAAGGCTAAGGCAAGGCAACGCAAGGCTAGGCAATGCACGGCAAGTCAAGGAAAGGGTAACGGAAGGGAAGGGAAAGCAAGAAAAGGCAAGGGTAACGGAAGGCACGGAAAGGCAAGACAACGGTAACAGAAGGCTCGGCAAGGCAAGGGAAGGAGAAGGCAAGGCACGGCAAGGCAAGGGAAGGCTAAGGCAAGGCAACCCAAGGCTAGGAAATGTTACGGCAAGGCAAGGAAAGGGTAACGGAAGGCAAAGTACGGCAAGGCAATGCAAAGATGAGGAAAGGCAACGCAAGTCAATGCAAAGTGAAGGCAACACAACCCACGCAAGGCTAAGGCAATGGGAGGCAAGCCAAGGGTAAAGGAAGGTACGGCAAGGCAAGACAAGGGTAACGGAAGGCTCGGCAAGCAAGGGAAGGACAAGGCAAGGAACGGCAAGGCAAGACTAGGGTAACGGAATGCTCGGCAAGGAAACGCAAGGCTAGGCATTAAACGGCAATGCAAGGAAAGGGTAACGGAAGGCACGGCAAGGAATGGAAAGGCTAAGGCTAGGCAACGCAAGGCTATGCAATGCAAGGGAAGGCAAGGAATGGGTAACGGAAGGCAAGGCAAGGCAAGGCAAGGCTAAGGCACGACAACGCAAGGTTAGGCAATGGACGGCAAGGCAAGGAAAGGGTAATGGAAAGGATGTCAAAGCAATAACAGTCAAGGGAAACAGAAGGCACGGCACGGCAAGTCAAGGCAAGGCCATGGCAACACACGGCTGGGCAATGCACGGTAAGGCAAGGTAAGGGTGAGGGAAGGCACGGCAAGGCAAGTGAAGGACAAAGCAAGGCACGGCAAGGCAAGTGTAACGGAATGCATGGCAAGACAATGGTAACGGAAGGCAAGGAACGGCAAGGCAAGGCAAGGCTAAGGCAACGGAACGCAACGCAAGGCAACGCAAAGTTAAGGCAAGGCAAGGCAAGGGTAACTGTAAGGAAGGCACGGCAAGGCAAGGAATGGGTAACGGAATGCAAGGCACGGCAAGGCAACGCAAGCCTAAGGCAAGGCAACGCAAGGCAATGCAAAGTTTACGCAAGGCAAGGAAAGGGTAACGGAAGGCAAGGCAAGGCACGGAAAAGCAAGGCAAGGCAAGGGTAACGGAAGGCACCCCAAGGCAAGGCAAAGCAAGGCTAAGGCAAGGCAACGCAACTCAACGCAAAGTAAAGGCAAGACAAGGAAAGGGTAACAGAAAGCATGGCAATGCAAGGCAAAACAAGGCAGGAAAGGGTAATGGAAGGCAAGGCAAGGCAATTGAAAGGAAGGCAAGGCAAGTCAAAGTAAGGCAAAGCAAGGAAAGGCAAGTGTAACGGAAGGGACGGAAAGGCAAGGAAAGGCTGAGGCAAAGCAACGCAAGGCTAGGCAATGCACGGCAAGGCAAGGGAAGGGTAACGGAAGGCAAGGCAAGGCAAGGCAAAGCAAGGCAAGGGAAGTGTAACGGAAGGCACGGCAAGGCAACAGAAGGATAAGGCAAGGCACGGCAATGGAAGACAAGGCTAAGGCAAGGCAACGCAAGGCTAGGCAATGCACGGCAAGTCAAGGAAAGGGTAACGGAAGGGAAGGGAAAGCAAGAAAAGGCAAGGGTAACGGAAGGCACGGAAAGGCAAGACAACGGTAACAGAAGGCTCGGCAAGGCAAGGGAAGGAGAAGGCAAGGCACGGCAAGGCAAGGGAAGGCTAAGGCAAGGCAACCCAAGGCTAGGAAATGTTACGGCAAGGCAAGGAAAGGGTAACGGAAGGCAAAGTACGGCAAGGCAATGCAAAGATGAGGAAAGGCAACGCAAGTCAATGCAAAGTGAAGGCAACACAACCCACGCAAGGCTAAGGCAATGGGAGGCAAGCCAAGGGTAAAGGAAGGTACGGCAAGGCAAGACAAGGGTAACGGAAGGCTCGGCAAGCAAGGGAAGGACAAGGCAAGGAACGGCAAGGCAAGACTAGGGTAACGGAATGCTCGGCAAGGAAACGCAAGGCTAGGCATTAAACGGCAATGCAAGGAAAGGGTAACGGACGGCACGGCAAGGAATGGAAAGGCTAAGGCTAGGCAACGCAAGGCTATGCAATGCAAGGGAAGGCAAGGAATGGGTAACGGAAGGCAAGGCAAGGCAAGGCAAGGCTAAGGCACGACAACGCATGGTTAGGCAATGGACGGCAAGACAAGGAAAGGGTAACAGAAGGCAAGGCAAGGCAAGGCAACGCAAGGCAAGGCAAGGGTAAAGGAAGGCACGGCAAGGCAAGACAAGGGTAACGGAAGGCTCGGCAAGGCAAGGGAAGGACAAGGCATGGCACGGCAAGGCAAGGCAAGGCTAAGGCAAGGCAACCCTAGGCTAGGAAATGTTACGGCAAGGCAAGGAAAGGGTAACGGAAGGCAAAGTACGGCAAGGCAATGCAAAGATGAGGAAAGGCAACGCAAGTCAATGCAAAGTGAAGGCAACACAACCCACGCAAGGCTAAGGCAAGGGGAGCCAAGCCAAGGGTAACGGAAGGTACGGCAAGGCAAGACAAGGGTAACGGAAGGCTCGGCAAGCAAGGGAAGGACAAGGCAAGGAACGGCAAGGCAAGACTAGGGTAACGGAATGCTCGGCAAGGCAACGCAAGGCTAGGCATTAAACGGCAATGCAAGGAAAGGGTAACGGAAGGCACGGCAAGGAATGGAAAGGCTAAGGCTAGGCAACGCAAGGCTATGCAATGCAAGGGAAGGCAAGGAATGGGTAACGGAAGGCAAGGCAAGGCAAGGCAAGGCTAAGGCACGACAACGCATGGTTAGGCAATGGACGGCAAGGCAAGGAAAGGGTAACAGAAGGCAAGGCAAGGCAAGGCAACCCAAGGCAAGGCAAGGGTAAAGGAAGGCACGGCAAGGCAAGACAAGGGTAACGGAAGGCTCGGCAAGGCAAGGGAAGGACAAGGCAAGGCACGGCAAGGCAAGGCAAGGCTAAGGCAAGGCAACCCAAGGCTAGGAAATGTTACGGCAAGGCAAGGAAAGGGTAACGGAAGGCAAAGTACGGCAAGGCAATGCAAAGATGAGGAAAGGCAACGCAAGTCAATGCAAAGTGAAGGCAACACAACCCACGCAAGGCTAAGGCAAGGGGAGCCAAGCCAAGGGTAACGGAAGGTACGGCAAGGCAAGACAAGGGTAACGGAAGGCTCGGCAAGCAAGGGAAGGACAAGGCAAGGAACGGCAAGGCAAGACTAGGGTAACGGAATGCTCGGCAAGGCAACGCAAGGCTAGGCATTAAACGGCAATGCAAGGAAAGGGTAACGGAAGGCACGGCAAGGAATGGAAAGGCTAAGGCTAGGCAACGCAAGGCTATGCAATGCAAGGGAAGGCAAGGAATGGGTAACGGAAGGCAAGGCAAGGCAAGGCAAGGCTAAGGCACGACAACGCAAGGTTAGGCAATGGACGGCAAGGCAAGGAAAGGGTAACAGAAGGCAAGGCAAGGCAAGGCAACCCAAGGCAAGGCAAGGGTAAAGGAAGGCACGGCAAGGCAAGACAAGGGTAACGGAAGGTACGGCAAGGCAAGGGAAGGACAAGGCACGGCAAGCCAAGGTAATGCAAGGCTAAGGCATGGCAATGCTATGCAAGGCCAGGTTAAAGGAAGGCAAGACAAGCAAGGCTAAGGCAACGGGAGACAAAGCTAATGCACGACAATGCAAAGCTAGGCAATGCACGACAAGGCAAGGAAAGGGTAACAGAAGGCAAGGTAAGGCAAGGCAATGCCATGCAAGGCCAGGTTAGGCGAGGGCAAGACAAGCAAGGCTAAGGCAAGGGGAGTCAGGGCTAAGGCACGACAACGCAAGGCTAGGCAATGCACGGCAAGACAAGGAAAGGGTAACGGAAAGAAAGGAACGGCAAGGCAATGCAACGCTGAGGAAAGGAAACGCAAGGCAATGCAAAGTTAAGGTAAGGCAAGCAAAGCAAGGCTAAGGCAAGGGGAGGCAAGGCAAGGCAAGGGTAACGGAAGGCACGACAAGGAAAGACAAGGGTAACGGAAGGCTCGGCAAGGAAAGGGAAGACAAGTCTAAAGCACGACAACGCAAGGCGAGGCAATGCACGGCAAGGCAATGAAAGGGTAACAGAAGGCAAGGCAATGCAAGGCAAAGCAAGGCAAGGAAAGAGTAACAGAAGGCACAGCAAGGCAAGGCAAGGGTAACTGAAGGCATGGCAAGGCAAGGGAAGGACAAAGCAAGGCACGGCAAGGCAAGGCAAGGCTTATAAAACGCAATGCAACGCAAGGCAACCCGAAGTTAATGCACGGCAAGGGAAGGGTAACGGAAGGCACGGGAAGGCAAGGAAAGCGTAACGCAAGGCAAGGCAATGCAAGGCACGGCAAGGCAAGGCAAGGCTTACACAACGCAACGCAACGCAAGGCAACGCGAAGTTAAGGCAAGGAAAGGAAAGGGTAACAGAAGGCAAGACACGGAAAGGCAAGGAAAGTGTATCGGAAGGCAAGGCACGGCAAGGCAATGCAAGGCTAAGGCAAGGAAACCCAAGTCAACGCAAAGTTAAGGCAAGGCAAGGAAAGGGTAACAGAAAGCAAGGGAATGGAAGGCAAAGCAAGGCAAGGAAAGGGTAACGGAAAGCAAGGCAAGGAAAAGCAAGGCAAGGCAAGTCAAATAAAGGCAAAGCAAGGGAAGGCAAGGGTAACCGAAGGGACGGCTCAAATAAAGGCAAAGCAAGGGAAGGCAAGGGTAACCGAAGGGACGGCAAGGCATGGGAAGGAGAAGGCAAGGCAGGGCAAGGCAAGGAATGGCTAAGGCAATGCAACGCAAGGCTAGGCAATGCACGGCAAGGCAAGGGAAGGGTAACGGAAGGCAAGGCAAGGCAAGGCAATGCAAGGCAAGGGAAGTGTAACGGAAGGCACGGCAAGGCAACGGAAGGATAAGGCAAGGCACGGCAAGGGAAGACAAGGCTAAGGCAAGGCAACGCAAGTCTAGGCAATGCACGGCAAGGCAAGGAAAGGGTAACGGAAGGGAAGGGAAAGCAAGAAAAGGCAAGGGTAACGGAAGGCACGGCACGGCAAGTCAAGGCAAGGCCAAGGCAACACATGGCTGGGCAATGCTCGGCAAGGCAAGGCAAGGGTAACAGAAGACACGGAAAGGCAAGACAACGGTAACGGAAGGCTCGGCAAGGCAAGGGAAGGACAAGGCAAGGCACGGCAAGGCAAGGCAAGGCTAAGGCAAGGCAACCCAAGGCTAGGAAATGTTACGGCAAGGCAAGGAAACGGTAACGGAAGGCAAAGTACGGCAAGGCAATGCAAAGATGAGGAAAGGCAACGCAAGTCAATGCAAAGTGAAGGCAACACAACCCACGCAAGGCTAAGGCAATGTGAGGCAAGGCAAGGGTAACGGAAGGTACGGCAAGGCAAGGGAAGGACAAGGCAAGGCACGGCAAGGCAAGGAAAGGGTAACAGAAGAAAAGGCAATGCAACGTAAGGCAAGGCTAAGGCAAGGCAAAGCAAGGCAAGGGAAGTGTAACAGAAGGCACGGCAAGGCAACGTAAGTGTAAGGGAAGGCACGGCAAGGCAAGGGAAGGACAAGGCAAGGCACGGCAAGGCAAGGGTAACGGAAGGCATGGAAAGGCAAGACAATGGTAACGGAAGGCAAGGCACGGCAAGGAAAGGCAAGGCAAAGGCAACGCAACGCAACGCAAGGCAATGCAAAGTTAAGGCAAGGCAAGGCAAGGGTAACGGAAGGGAAGGCAAAGCAAGAAAAGGTAAGGGTAACGGACGGCACGGCACGTCAAGTCAAGGCAAGGCCAAGGCAACACATGGCTGTGCAATGCACGGCAAGGCATGGGAAGGACAAGGCAAGGCACGGCAAGGCAAGGCAGGGCTAAGTCAAGGCAATGCAAGGCTAGGCAATGCACGGCAAGGCAAGGAAAGGGTAATGGACGGGAAGGCACGGCAAGGCAAGGAAAGGGTAACGGAATGCAAGGCACGGCAAGGCAATGCTAAGGCAAGGCAACGCAAGGTAACGCAAAGTTAAGACAAGGCAAGGAAAGGGTAATGGAAGGCAAGGCAAGGCAAGGCAAAGCAAGGCAATGCAAGGGTAACGGAAGGCACTGCAACGCAAGGGAAAGACAAGGCAAGGCAAGGCAAGGCAAGGCAAGGATAAGGCAAGGCAACGCAAAGCAAGGCAAGGTTAAGGCAAGGGAAGCCAAGCAAGGTTGAGGCAAGGGGAGACAAGTCTAAGGCACGACAACGCAAGGCTAGGCAATGCACGGCAAGGCAAGGAAAGGGTAAAAGAAGGCAAGGCAATGCAAGGCAAAGCAAGGCAAGGAAAGGGTAACGGAAGGCACAGCAAGGCAAGGAAAGGGTAACAGAAGGCAAGACAAGGCAAGGCAAAGCAATGCAAGCCAAGGCAAGGGAAGGACAAGGCAAGGCGAGGAAAGGGTAACAGAAAACAAGGCAAGGCAAGGTAAGGCAAGGCAAAAGCAAGGGAATGCCATTCAAGGCGAGGTTAAGGGAAGGCATGACCAGCAAGGCTATGGCAAAGGGAGGCAAGGCAAGGGTAACGGAAGGTACGGCAAGGCAAGACATGGGTAACGGAAGGCTCGGCAAGGCAAGGGAAGAACAAGGCAAGGCACGGCAAGGCAAGACTAGGGTAACGGAATGCTCGGCAAGGCAACGCAAGGCTAGGAATTAAACGGCAATGCAAGGAAAGGGTAACGGAAGGCACGGCAAGGAATGGAAAAGCTAAGGCTAGGCAACGCAAGGCTATGCAATGCAAGGGAAGGCAAGGAATGGGTAACGGAAGGCAAGGCAAGGCAAGGCAAGGCTAAGGCACGACAACGCAAGGTTAGGCAATGGACGGCAAGGCAAGGAAAGGGTAACGGAAGGCAAGGCAAGGCAGGGCAAAGCAAGGCAAGGCAAGGGTAAAGGAAGGCACGGGAAGGCTAGACAAGGTTAACGGAATACACGGCAAGGCAAGGTAGGGACATGGCAAGGCAAGGCAAGTTAAGGCAAGGCTATGGCAAGGCAATGCCATGCAACGCCAGGTTAAAGGAAGGCAAGACAAGCAAGGTTAAGGCAAGGGGAGACAAAGATAATGCACAACAACGCAAGGCTAGGCAATATACGGCAAGGCAAGGAAAGGGTAACAGAAGAAAAGGCAATGCAACGTAAGGCAAGGCTAAGGCAAGGCAATGCCATGCAAGGCCAGGTTAAGGGAAGGCAAGACAAGCAAGGCTAAGGCAAGGGGAGTCAAGGCTAAGGCACGACAACGCAAGGATAAGCAATGCACGGCAAGGCAAGGAAAGGGTAATGGAAAGGATGTCAAAGCAATAAAAGTCAAGGGAAACAGAAGGCACGGCACGGCAAGTCAAGGCAAGGCCATGGCAACACACGGCTGGGCAATGCACGGTAAGGCAAGGTAAGGGTGAGGGAAGGCACGGCAAGGCAAGTGAAGGACAAGGCAAGGCACGGCAAGGCAAGTGTAACGGAATGCATGGCAAGACAATGGTAACGGAAGGCAAGGAACGGCAAGGCAAGGCAAGGCTAAGGCAACGGAACGCAACGCAAGGCAACGCAAAGTTAAGGCAAGGCAAGGCAAGGGTAACGGTAAGGAAGGCACGGCAAGGCAAGGAATGGGTAACGGAATGCAAGGCACGGCAAGGCAACGCAAGCCTAAGGCAAGGCAACGCAAGGCAATGCAAAGTTTACGCAAGGCAAGGAAAGGGTAACGGAAGGCAAGGCAAGGCACGGAAAAGCAAGGCAAGGCAAGGGTAACGGAAGGCACCCCAAGGCAAGGCAAAGCAAGGCTAAGGCAAGGCAACGCAACTCAACGCAAAGTAAAGGCAAGACAAGGAAAGGGTAACAGAAAGCATGGCAATGCAAGGCAAAACAAGGCAGGAAAGGGTAATGGAAGGCAAGGCAAGGCAATTGAAAGGAAGGCAAGGCAAGTCAAAGTAAGGCAAAGCAAGGAAAGGCAAGTGTAACGGAAGGGACGGAAAGGCAAGGAAAGGCTGAGGCAAAGCAACGCAAGGCTAGGCAATGCACGGCAAGGCAAGGGAAGGGTAACGGAAGGCAAGGCAAGGCAAGGCAAAGCAAGGCAAGGGAAGTGTAACGGAAGGCACGGCAAGGCAACGGAAGGATAAGGCAAGGCACGGCAATGGAAGACAAGGCTAAGGCAAGGCAACGCAAGGCTAGGCAATGCACGGCAAGTCAAGGAAAGGGTAACGGAAGGGAAGGGAAAGCAAGAAAAGGCAAGGGTAACGGAAGGCACGGAAAGGCAAGACAACGGTAACAGAAGGCTCGGCAAGGCAAGGGAAGGAGAAGGCAAGGCACGGCAAGGCAAGGGAAGGCTAAGGCAAGGCAACCCAAGGCTAGGAAATGTTACGGCAAGGCAAGGAAAGGGTAACGGAAGGCAAAGTACGGCAAGGCAATGCAAAGATGAGGAAAGGCAACGCAAGTCAATGCAAAGTGAAGGCAACACAACCCACGCAAGGCTAAGGCAATGGGAGGCAAGCCAAGGGTAAAGGAAGGTACGGCAAGGCAAGACAAGGGTAACGGAAGGCTCGGCAAGGAAGGGAAGGACAAGGCAAGGAACGGCAAGGCAATACTAGGGTAACGGAATGCTCGGCAAGGAAACGCAAGGCTAGGCATTAAACGGCAATGCAAGGAAAGGGTAACGGAAGGCACGGCAAGGAATGGAAAGGCTAAGGCTAGGCAACGCAAGGCTATGCAATGCAAGGGAAGGCAAGGAATGGGTAACGGAAGGCAAGGCAAGGCAAGGCAAGGCTCGGCAAGGAAGGGAAGGACAAGGCAAAGGCACGACAACGCATGGTTAGGCAATGGACGGCAAGACAAGGAAAGGGTAACAGAAGGCAAGGCAAGGCAAGGCAACGCAAGGCAAGGCAAGGGTAAAGGAAGGCACGGCAAGGCAAGACAAGGGTAACGGAAGGCTCGGCAAGGCAAGGGAAGGACAAGGCATGGCACGGCAAGGCAAGGCAAGGCTAAGGCAAGGCAACCCAAGGCTAGGAAATGTTACGGCAAGGCAAGGAAAGGGTAACGGAAGGCAAAGTACGGCAAGGCAATGCAAAGATGAGGAAAGGCAACGCAAGTCAATGCAAAGTGAAGGCAACACAACCCACGCAAGGCTAAGGCAAGGGGAGCCAAGCCAAGGGTAACGGAAGGTACGGCAAGGCAAGACAAGGGTAACGGAAGGCTCGGCAAGCAAGGGAAGGACAAGGCAAGGAACGGCAAGGCAAGACTAGGGTAACGGAATGCTCGGCAAGGCAACGCAAGGCTAGGCATTAAACGGCAATGCAAGGAAAGGGTAACGGAAGGCACGGCAAGGAATGGAAAGGCTAAGGCTAGGCAACGCAAGGCTATGCAATGCAAGGGAAGGCAAGGAATGGGTAACGGAAGGCAAGGCAAGGCAAGGCAAGGCTAAGGCACGACAACGCAAGGTTAGGCAATGGACGGCAAGGCAAGGAAAGGGTAACAGAAGGCAAGGCAAGGCAAGGCAACCCAAGGCAAGGCAAGGGTAAAGGAAGGCACGGCAAGGCAAGACAAGGGTAACGGAAGGCTCGGCAAGGCAAGGGAAGGACAAGGCAAGGCACGGCAAGGCAAGGCAAGGCTAAGGCAAGGCAACCCAAGGCTAGGAAATGTTACGGCAAGGCAAGGAAAGGGTAACGGAAGGCAAAGTACGGCAAGGCAATGCAAAGATGAGGAAAGGCAACGCAAGTCAATGCAAAGTGAAGGCAACACAACCCACGCAAGGCTAAGGCAAGGGGAGCCAAGCCAAGGGTAACGGAAGGTACGGCAAGGCAAGACAAGGGTAACGGAAGGCTCGGCAAGCAAGGGAAGGACAAGGCAAGGAACGGCAAGGCAAGACTAGGGTAACGGAATGCTCGGCAAGGCAACGCAAGGCTAGGCATTAAACGGCAATGCAAGGAAAGGGTAACGGAAGGCACGGCAAGGAATGGAAAGGCTAAGGCTAGGCAACGCAAGGCTATGCAATGCAAGGGAAGGCAAGGAATGGGTAACGGAAGGCAAGGCAAGGCAAGGCAAGGCTAAGGCACGACAACGCAAGGTTAGGCAATGGACGGCAAGGCAAGGAAAGGGTAACAGAAGGCAAGGCAAGGCAAGGCAACCCAAGGCAAGGCAAGGGTAAAGGAAGGCACGGCAAGGCAAGACAAGGGTAACGGAAGGTACGGCAAGGCAAGGGAAGGACAAGGCACGGCAAGCCAAGGTAAGGCAAGGCTAAGGCATGGCAATGCTATGCAAGGCCAGGTTAAAGGAAGGCAAGACAAGCAAGGCTAAGGCAACGGGAGACAAAGCTAATGCACGACAATGCAAAGCTAGGCAATGCACGACAAGGCAAGGAAAGGGTAACAGAAGGCAAGGTAAGGCAAGGCAATGCCATGCAAGGCCAGGTTAGGCGAGGGCAAGACAAGCAAGGCTAAGGCAAGGGGAGTCAGGGCTAAGGCACGACAACGCAAGGCTAGGCAATGCACGGCAAGACAAGGAAAGGGTAACGGAAAGAAAGGAACGGCAAGGCAATGCAACGCTGAGGAAAGGAAACGCAAGGCAATGCAAAGTTAAGGTAAGGCAAGCAAAGCAAGGCTAAGGCAAGGGGAGGCAAGGCAAGGCAAGGGTAACGGAAGGCACGACAAGGAAAGACAAGGGTAACGGAAGGCTCGGCAAGGAAAGGGAAGACAAGTCTAAAGCACGACAACGCAAGGCGAGGCAATGCACGGCAAGGCAATGAAAGGGTAACAGAAGGCAAGGCAATGCAAGGCAAAGCAAGGCAAGGAAAGAGTAACAGAAGGCACAGCAAGGCAAGGCAAGGGTAACTGAAGGCATGGCAAGGCAAGGGAAGGACAAAGCAAGGCACGGCAAGGCAAGGCAAGGCTTATACAACGCAATGCAACGCAAGGCAACCCGAAGTTAATGCACGGCAAGGGAAGGGTAACGGAAGGCACGGGAAGGCAAGGAAAGCGTAACGCAAGGCAAGGCAATGCAAGGCACGGCAAGGCAAGGCAAGGCTTACACAACGCAACGCAACGCAAGGCAACGCGAAGTTAAGGCAAGGAAAGGAAAGGGTAACAGAAGGCAAGACACGGAAAGGCAAGGAAAGTGTATCGGAAGGCAAGGCACGGCAAGGCAATGCAAGGCTAAGGCAAGGAAACCCAAGTCAACGCAAAGTTAAGGCAAGGCAAGGAAAGGGTAACAGAAAGCAAGGGAATGGAAGGCAAAGCAAGGCAAGGAAAGGGTAACGGAAAGCAAGGCAAGGAAAAGCAAGGCAAGGCAAGTCAAATAAAGGCAAAGCAAGGGAAGGCAAGGGTAACCGAAGGGACGGCAAGGCATGGGAAGGAGAAGGCAAGGCAGGGCAAGGCAAGGAATGGCTAAGGCAATGCAACGCAAGGCTAGGCAATGCACGGCAAGGCAAGGGAAGGGTAACGGAAGGCAAGGCAAGGCAAGGCAAAGCAAGGCAAGGGAAGTGTAACGGAAGGCACGGCAAGGCAACGGAAGGATAAGGCAAGGCACGGCAAGGGAAGACAAGGCTAAGGCAAGGCAACGCAAGTCTAGGCAATGCACGGCAAGGCAAGGAAAGGGTAACGGAAGGGAAGGGAAAGCAAGAAAAGGCAAGGGTAACGGAAGGCACGGCACGGCAAGTCAAGGCAAGGCCAAGGCAACACATGGCTGGGCAATGCTCGGCAAGGCAAGGCAAGGGTAACAGAAGACACGGAAAGGCAAGACAACGGTAACGGAAGGCTCGGCAAGGCAAGGGAAGGACAAGGCAAGGCACGGCAAGGCAAGGCAAGGCTAAGGCAAGGCAACCCAAGGCTAGGAAATGTTACGGCAAGGCAAGGAAACGGTAACGGAAGGCAAAGTACGGCAAGGCAATGCAAAGATGAGGAAAGGCAACGCAAGTCAATGCAAAGTGAAGGCAACACAACCCACGCAAGGCTAAGGCAATGTGAGGCAAGGCAAGGGTAACGGAAGGTACGGCAAGGCAAGGGAAGGACAAGGCAAGGCACGGCAAGGCAAGGAAAGGGTAACAGAAGAAAAGGCAATGCAACGTAAGGCAAGGCTAAGGCAAGGCAAAGCAAGGCAAGGGAAGTGTAACAGAAGGCACGGCAAGGCAACGTAAGGGTAAGGGAAGGCACGGCAAGGCAAGGGAAGGACAAGGCAAGGCACGGCAAGGCAAGGGTAACGGAAGGCATGGAAAGGCAAGACAATGGTAACGGAAGGCAAGGCACGGCAAGGAAAGGCAAGGCAAAGGCAACGCAACGCAACGCAAGGCAATGCAAAGTTAAGGCAAGGCAAGGCAAGGGTAACGGAAGGGAAGGCAAAGCAAGAAAAGGTAAGGGTAACGGACGGCACGGCACGTCAAGTCAAGGCAAGGCCAAGGCAACACATGGCTGTGCAATGCACGGCAAGGCATGGGAAGGACAAGGCAAGGCACGGCAAGGCAAGGCAGGGCTAAGTCAAGGCAATGCAAGGCTAGGCAATGCACGGCAAGGCAAGGAAAGGGTAATGGACGGGAAGGCACGGCAAGGCAAGGAAAGGGTAACGGAATGCAAGGCACGGCAAGGCAATGCTAAGGCAAGGCAACGCAAGGTAACGCAAAGTTAAGACAAGGCAAGGAAAGGGTAATGGAAGGCAAGGCAAGGCAAGGCAAAGCAAGGCAATGCAAGGGTAACGGAAGGCACTGCAACGCAAGGGAAAGACAAGGCAAGGCAAGGCAAGGCAAGGCAAGGATAAGGCAAGGCAACGCAAAGCAAGGCAAGGTTAAGGCAAGGGAAGCCAAGCAAGGTTGAGGCAAGGGGAGACAAGTCTAAGGCACGACAACGCAAGGCTAGGCAATGCACGGCAAGGCAAGGAAAGGGTAAAAGAAGGCAAGGCAATGCAAGGCAAAGCAAGGCAAGGAAAGGGTAACGGAAGGCACAGCAAGGCAAGGAAAGGGTAACAGAAGGCAAGACAAGGCAAGGCAAAGCAATGCAAGCCAAGGCAAGGGAAGGACAAGGCAAGGCGAGGAAAGGGTAACAGAAAACAAGGCAAGGCAAGGTAAGGCAAGGCAAAAGCAAGGGAATGCCATTCAAGGCGAGGTTAAGGGAAGGCATGACCAGCAAGGCTATGGCAAAGGGAGGCAAGGCAAGGGTAACGGAAGGTACGGCAAGGCAAGACATGGGTAACGGAAGGCTCGGCAAGGCAAGGGAAGAACAAGGCAAGGCACGGCAAGGCAAGACTAGGGTAACGGAATGCTCGGCAAGGCAACGCAAGGCTAGGAATTGAACGGCAATGCAAGGAAAGGGTAACGGAATGCACGGCAAGGAATGGAAAAGCTAAGGCTAGGCAACGCAAGGCTATGCAATGCAAGGGAAGGCAAGGAATGGGTAACGGAAGGCAAGGCAAGGCAAGGCAAGGCTAAGGCACGACAACGCAAGGTTAGGCAATGGACGGCAAGGCAAGGAAAGGGTAACGGAAGGCAAGGCAAGGCAGGGCAAAGCAAGGCAAGGCAAGGGTAAAGGAAGGCACGGGAAGGCTAGACAAGGTTAACGGAATACACGGCAAGGCAAGGTAGGGACATGGCAAGGCAAAGCAAGTTAAGGCAAGGCTATGGCAAGGCAATGCCATGCAACGCCAGGTTAAAGGAAGGCAAGACAAGCAAGGTTAAGGCAAGGGGAGACAAAGATAATGCACAACAACGCAAGGCTAGGCAATATACGGCAAGGCAAGGAAAGGGTAACAGAAGAAAAGGCAATGCAACGTAAGGCAAGGCTAAGGCAAGGCAATGCCATGCAAGGCCAGGTTAAGGGAAGGCAAGACAAGCAAGGCTAAGGCAAGGGGAGTCAAGGCTAAGGCACGACAACGCAAGGATAAGCAATGCACGGCAAGGCAAGGAAAGGGTAATGGAAAGGATGTCAAAGCAATAAAAGTCAAGGGAAACAGAAGGCACGGCACGGCAAGTCAAGGCAAGGCCATGGCAACACACGGCTGGGCAATGCACGGTAAGGCAAGGTAAGGGTGAGGGAAGGCACGGCAAGGCAAGTGAAGGACAAGGCAAGGCACGGCAAGGCAAGTGTAACGGAATGCATGGCAAGACAATGGTAACGGAAGGCAAGGAACGGCAAGGCAAGGCAAGGCTAAGGCAACGGAACGCAACGCAAGGCAACGCAAAGTTAAGGCAAGGCAAGGCAAGGGTAACGGTAAGGAAGGCACGGCAAGGCAAGGAATGGGTAACGGAATGCAAGGCACGGCAAGGCAACGCAAGCCTAAGGCAAGGCAACGCAAGGCAATGCAAAGTTTACGCAAGGCAAGGAAAGGGTAACGGAAGGCAAGGCAAGGCACGGAAAAGCAAGGCAAGGCAAGGGTAACGGAAGGCACCCCAAGGCAAGGCAAAGCAAGGCTAAGGCAAGGCAACGCAACTCAACGCAAAGTAAAGGCAAGACAAGGAAAGGGTAACAGAAAGCATGGCAATGCAAGGCAAAACAAGGCAGGAAAGGGTAATGGAAGGCAAGGCAAGGCAATTGAAAGGAAGGCAAGGCAAGTCAAAGTAAGGCAAAGCAAGGAAAGGCAAGTGTAACGGAAGGGACGGAAAGGCAAGGAAAGGCTGAGGCAAAGCAACGCAAGGCTAGGCAATGCACGGCAAGGCAAGGGAAGGGTAACGGAAGGCAAGGCAAGGCAAGGCAAGGCAAAGCAAGGCAAGGGAAGTGTAACGGAAGGCACGGCAAGGCAACGGAAGGATAAGGCAAGGCACGGCAATGGAAGACAAGGCTAAGGCAAGGCAACGCAAGGCTAGGCAATGCACGGCAAGTAAAGGAAAGGGTAACGGAAGGGAAGGGAAAGCAAGAAAAGGCAAGGGTAACGGAAGGCACGGAAAGGCAAGACAACGGTAACAGAAGGCTCGGCAAGGCAAGGGAAGGAGAAGGCAAGGCACGGCAAGGCAAGGGAAGGCTAAGGCAAGGCAACCCAAGGCTAGGAAATGTTACGGCAAGGCAAGGAAAGGGTAACGGAAGGCAAAGTACGGCAAGGCAATGCAAAGATGAGGAAAGGCAACGCAAGTCAATGCAAAGTGAAGGCAACACAACCCACGCAAGGCTAAGGCAATGGGAGGCAAGCCAAGGGTGACGGAAGGTACGGCAAGGCAAGACAAGGGTAACGGAAGGCTCGGCAAACAAGGGAAGGACAAGGCAAGGAACGGCAAGGCAAGACTAGGGTAACGGAATGCTCGGCAAGGAAACGCAAGGCTAGGCATTTAACGGCAATGCAAGGAAAGGGTAACGGAAGGCACGGCAAGGAATGGAAAGGCTAATGCTAGGCAACGCAAGGCTATGCAATGCAAGGGAAGGCAAGGAATGGGTAACGGAAGGCAAGGCAAGGCAAGGCAAGGCTAAGGCACGACAACGCATGGTTAGGCAATGGACGGCAAGACAAGGAAAGGGTAACAGAAGGCAAGGCAAGGCAAGGCAACGCAAGGCAAGGCAAGGGTAAAGGAAGGCACGGCAAGGCAAGACAAGGGTAACGGAAGGCTCGGCAAGGCAAGGGAAGGACAAGGCAAGGCACGGCAAGGCAAGGCAAGGCTAAGGCAAGGCAACCCAAGGCTAGGAAATGTTACGGCAAGGCAAGGAAAGGGTAACGGAAGGCAAAGTACGGCAAGGCAATGCAAAGATGAGGAAAGGCAACGCAAGTCAATGCAAAGTGAAGGCAACACAACCCACGCAAGGCTAAGGCAAGGGGAGCCAAGCCAAGGGTAACGGAAGGTACGGCAAGGCAAGACAAGGGTAACGGAAGGCTCGGCAAGCAAGGGAAGGACAAGGCAAGGAACGGCAAGGCAAGACTAGGGTAACGGAATGCTCGGCAAGGCAACGCAAGGCTAGGCATTAAACGGCAATGCAAGGAAAGGGTAACGGAAGGCACGGCAAGGAATGGAAAGGCTAAGGCTAGGCAACGCAAGGCTATGCAATGCAAGGGAAGGCAAGGAATGGGTAACGGAAGGCAAGGCAAGGCAAGGCAAGGCTAAGGCACGACAACGCAAGGTTAGGCAATGGACGGCAAGGCAAGGAAAGGGTAACAGAAGGCAAGGCAAGGCAAGGCAACCCAAGGCAAGGCAAGGGTAAAGGAAGGCACGGCAAGGCAAGACAAGGGTAACGGAAGGTACGGCAAGGCAAGGGAAGGACAAGGCACGGCAAGCCAAGGTAAGGCAAGGCTAAGGCATGGCAATGCTATGCAAGGCCAGGTTAAAGGAAGGCAAGACAAGCAAGGCTAAGGCAACGGGAGACAAAGCTAATGCACGACAATGCAAAGCTAGGCAATGCACGGCAAGGCAAGGAAAGGGTAACAGAAGGCAAGGTAAGGCAAGGCAATGCCATGCAAGGCCAGGTTAGGCGAGGGCAAGACAAGCAAGGCTAAGGCAAGGGGAGTCAGGGCTAAGGCACGACAACGCAAGGCTAGGCAATGCACGGCAAGACAAGGAAAGGGTAACGGAAAGAAAGGAACGGCAAGGCAATGCAACGCTGAGGAAAGGAAACGCAAGGCAATGCAAAGTTAAGGTAAGGCAAGCAAAGCAAGGCTAAGGCAAGGGGAGGCAAGGCAAGGCAAGGGTAACGGAAGGCACGACAAGGAAAGACAAGGGTAACGGAAGGCTCGGCAAGGAAAGGGAAGACAAGTCTAAAGCACGACAACGCAAGGCGAGGCAATGCACGGCAAGGCAATGAAAGGGTAACAGAAGGCAAGGCAATGCAAGGCAAAGCAAGGCAAGGAAAGAGTAACAGAAGGCACAGCAAGGCAAGGCAAGGGTAACTGAAGGCATGGCAAGGCAAGAGAAGGACAAAGCAAGGCACGGCAAGGCAAGGCAAGGCTTATACAACGCAATGCAACGCAAGGCAACCCGAAGTTAATGCACGGCAAGGGAAGGGTAACGGAAGGCACGGGAAGGCAAGGAAAGCGTAACGCAAGGCAAGGCAATGCAAGGCACGGCAAGGCAAGGCAAGGCTTACACAACGCAACGCAACGCAAGGCAACGCGAAGTTAAGGCAAGGAAAGGAAAGGGTAACAGAAGGCAAGACACGGAAAGGCAAGGAAAGTGTATCGGAAGGCAAGGCACGGCAAGGCAATGCAAGGCTAAGGCAAGGAAACCCAAGTCAACGCAAAGTTAAGGCAAGGCAAGGAAAGGGTAACAGAAAGCAAGGGAATGGAAGGCAAAGCAAGGCAAGGAAAGGGTAACGGAAAGCAAGGCAAGGAAAAGCAAGGCAAGGCAAGTCAAATAAAGGCAAAGCAAGGGAAGGCAAGGGTAACCGAAGGGACGGCAAGGCATGGGAAGGAGAAGGCAAGGCAGGGCAAGGCAAGGAATGGCTAAGGCAATGCAACGCAAGGCTAGGCAATACACGGCAAGGCAATGGAAGGGTAACGGAAGGCAAGGCAAGGCAAGGAAAAGCAAGGCAAGGGACGTGTAACGGAACGCACGGCAAGGCAAGGGAAGGACAAGGCAAGGCACGGCAAGGCAAGGCTAAGGCAAGGCAATGCAAGGCTAGGCACGGGTAAAGAAAGGCACGGCAAGGCAGGACAAGGATAACGGAAGGCACGGCAAGGCAAGGGAAGAAAAAGGTAAGGCACGGCATGGCAAGGCAATGCTAAGGCAAGGCAACAAAAGGCTAGGCAATGTACGGTAAGGCAAGGAGAGGTAACATAAGGCAAGGTACGGCAAGGCAATGCAAAGATGAGGAAAGGCAACGCAAGGCAATGCAAAGTGAAGGCAACACAAACGACACAAGGCTAAGGCAAAGGGAGGCAAGCCAAGGGCAACGGAAGGCACGGCAAGGCAAGACAAGAGTAACAGAGGGCTCGGCAAGGCAAGGGAAGGACAAGGCAAGGCACGGGAAGGCAAGCTAAGGGTAACGGAAGGCTCGGCAAGGCAACGCAAGGCCAGGCAATGCACGACAATGCAAGGAAAGGGTAACTGAATGCAAGGCAAGGCTAAGGCAAGCCAATGCAAGGCTAGGCAATGCACGGATAAAGCAAGGATAGGGTAACGGAAGGCAAGGCAAGGCAGGGCAAAGCAAGGCAAGCCAAGGGTAAAGGAAGGCACGGGAAGGCTAGACAAGGTTAACGGAAGACACGGCAAGGCAAGGGAGGGACATGGCAAGGCAAGGCAAGTTAAGGCAAGGCTATGGCAAGGCAATGCCATGCAAGGCCAGGTTAATGGAAGGCAAGACAAGCAAGGTTAAGGCAAGGGGAGACAAAGATAATGAACGACAACGCAAGGCTAGGGAATATACGGCAAGGCAAGGAAAGGGTAACAGAAGAAAAGGCAATGCAACGTAAGGCAAGGCTAAGGCAAGGCAATGCCATGCAAGGCCAGGTTAAGGGAAGGCAAGACAAGCAAGGCTAAGGCAAGGGGAGTCAAGGCTAAGGCACGACAACGCAAGGATAAGCAATGCACGGCAAGGCAAGGAAAGGGTAATGGAAGGGATGTCAAAGCAATAAAAGTCAAGGGTAACAGAAGGCACGGCACGGCAAGTCAAGGCAAGGCCATGGCCACACACGGCTGGGCAATGAACGGTAAGGCAAGGTAAGGGTGAGGGAAGGCACGGCAAGGCAAGGGAAGGACAAGGCAAGGCACGGCAAGGCAAGTGTAACGGAATGCATGGCAAGACAATGGTAACGGAAGGCAAGGAACGGCAAGGCAAGGCAAGGCTAAGGCAACGGAACGCAACGCAAGGCAACGCAAAGTTAAGGCAAGGCCAGGGTAACGGTAAGGAAGGCACAGCAAGGCAAGGAATGGGTAACGGAATGCAAGGCACGGCAAGGCAACGCAAGCCTAAGGCAAGGCAACGCAAGGCAACGCCAAGTTAAGGCAAGGCAAGGAAAGGGTAACGGAAGGCAAGGCAAGGCACGGAAAAGCAAGGCAAGGCAAGGGTAACGGAAGGCACCCCAAGGCAAGGCAACGCAAGACTAAGGCAAGGCAACGCAACTCAACGCAAAGTTAAGGCAACGCAAGGAAAGGGTAACAGAAAGCATGGCAAGGCAACGCAAAGCAAGGCAGGAAGCGGTAATGGAAGGCAAGGCAAGGCAATTCAAAGGAAGGCAAGGCATGTCAAAGTAAGGCAAAGCAAGGAAAGGCAAGTGTAACGGAAAGGACGGCAAGGGAAGGGAAGGAAAATGCAAGGCAGGGCAAGGCAAGGAAAGGCTCAGGCAAAGCATCGCAAGGCTAGGCAATGCACGGCAAGGCAAGGGAAGGGTAACGGAAGGCAAGGCAAGGCAAGGCAAAGCAAGGCAAGGGAAGTGTAACGGAAGGCACGGCAAGGCAACGGAAGGATAAGGCAAGGCACGGCAAGGGAAGACAAGGCTAAGGCAAGGCAACGCAAGGCTAGGCAATGCATGGCAAGGCAAGGAAAGGGTAACGGAAGGGAAGGGAAAGCAAGAAAAGGCAAGGGTAACGGAAGGCACGGCAGGGCAAGTCAAGGCAAGGCCAAGGCAACACATGGCAGGGCAATGCACTTCAAGGCAAGGCAAGGGTAACAGAAGACACGGAAAGGCAAGACAACGGTAACGGAAGGCTCGGCAAGGCAAGGGAAGGACAAGGCAAGGCACGGCAAGGCAAGGAAAGGGTAACAGAAGAAAAGGCAATGCAACGTAAGGCAAGGCTAAGGCAAGGCAAAGCCTGGCAAGGGAAGTGTAACAGAAGGCACGGCAAGGCAACGTAAGGGTAAGGGAAGGCACGGCAAGGCAAGGGAAGGACAAGGCAAGGCACGGCAAGGCAAGGGTAACGGAAGGCATGGAAAGGCAAGACAATGGTAACGGAAGGCAAGGCACGGCAAGGTAAGGCAAGGCAAAGGCAACGCAACGCAACGCAAGGCGATGTAATGTTAAGGCAAGTCAAGGCAAGGGTAACGGAAGGGAAGGCAAAGCAAGAAAAGGCAAGGGTAGCGGACGGCACGGCACGGCAAGTCAAGGCAAGGCCAAGGCAACACATGGCTGTGCAATGCACGGCAAGGCATGGGAAGGACAAGGCAAGGCACGGCAAGGCAAGGCAGGGCTAAGGCAAGGCAATGCAAGGCTAGGCAATGCACGGCAAGGCAAGGAAAGGGTAACGGAAGGGAAGGCACGGCAAGGCAAGGAAAGGGTAACGGAATGCAAGGCACGGCAAGGCAATGCTAAGGCAAGGCAACGCAAGGTAACGCCAAGTTAAGACAAGGCAAGGAAAGGGTAATGGAAGGCAAGGCAAGGCAAGGCAAAGCAAGGCACGGCAAGGCAAGACTAGGGTAACGGAATGCTCGGCAAGGCAACGCAAGGCTAGGCATTAAACGGCAATGCAAGGAAAGGGTAACGGAAGGCACGGGAAGGAATGGAAAGGCTAAGGCTAGGCAACGCAAGGCTATGCAATGCAAGGGAAGGCAAGGAATGGGTAACGGAAGGCAAGGCAAGGCAAGGCAAGGCTAAGGCACGACAACGCAAGGTTAGGCAATGGACGGCAAGGCAAGGAAAGGGTAACGGAAGGCAAGGCAAGGCAGGGTAAAGCAAGGCAAGGCAAGGGTAAAGGAAGGTAAGGGAAGGCTAGACAAGGTTAACGGAAGACACGGCAAGGCAAGGGAGGGACATGGCAAGGCAAGGCAATTTAAGGCAAGGCTATGGCAAGGCAATGCCATGCAAGGCCATGTTAAAGGAAGGAAAGACAAGCAAGGTTAAGGCAATGGGAGACAAAGATAATGCACGACAACGCAAGGCTAGGCAATATACCGCAAGGCAAGGAAAGGGTAACGGAAGGCAAAGTACGGCAAGGCAATGCAAAGGTGAGGAAAGGCAACGCAAGTCAATGCAAAGTGAAGGCAACACAACTCACGCAAGGCTAAGGCAATGGGATTCAAGGCAAGGGTAACGGAAGGTACGGCAAGGCAAGACAAGGGTAACGGAAGGCTCGGCAAGCAAGGGAAGGACAAGGCAAGGAACGGCAAGGCAAGACTAGGGTAACGGAATGCTCGACAAGGCAACGCAAGGCTAGGCATTAAACGGCAATGCAAGGAAAGGGTAACGGAATGCACGGAAGGAATGGAAAGGCTAAGGCTAGGCAACGCAAGGCTATGCAATGCAAGGGAAGGCAAGGAATGGGTAACGGAAGGCAAGGCAAGGCAAGGCAAGGCTAAGGCACGATAACGCAAGGCTAGGAAATGGACGGCAAGGCAAGGAAAGGGTAACAGAAGTCAAGGCAAGCAACGCAACGCAAGGCAAGGCAAGGGTAAAGGAAGGCACGGCAAGGCAAGACAAGGGTAACGGAAGGTACGGCAAGGCAAGGGAAGGACAAGGCACGGCAAGCCAAGGTAAGGGAAGGCTAAGGCATGGCAATGCCATGCAAGGCCAGGTTAAAGGAAGGCAAGACAAGCAAGGCTAAGGCAAGTGGAGACAAAGATAATGCACGACAATGCAAGGCTAGGCAATGCACGGCAAGACAAGGAAAGGGTAACAGAAGGCAAGGCAAGGCAAGGTAAGGCAAGGCTAAGGCAATGCAATGCCATGCAAGGCCAGGTTAAGGGAGGGCAAGACAAGCAAGGCTAAGGCAAGGGGAGTCAGGGCTAAGGCACGACAACGCAATGCTAGGCAATGCACGGCAAGACAAGGAAAGGGTAACGGAAAGAAAGGAACGGCAAGGCAATGCAACGCTGAGGAAAGGAAACGCAAGGCAATGCAAAGTTATGGCAAGGCAAGCAAAGCAAGGCTAAGGCAACGGGAGGCAAGGCAAGGCAAGGCAACGCAAGGCTATGCAATGCACGGGACGGCAAGGAATGGGTAACGGAAGGCACGGCAAGGAAAGGTAAGGCTAAGCCAAGGCAATGCAAGGCTATGCAATGCACGGGAATGCAAGGAAAGGGTAACAGAAGGTAAGGCAAGGCAGGGCAAGGCAAAGCAAGACAGGGCAAGGGTAAAGGAAGGAACGGAAAGTCAGGACAAGGGTAACGGAAGGAACGTCAAGGCAAGGGAAGGACATGGCACGGCAAGGCAAGGTAAGGCAAGGCTTAGGCAAGGCAATGCCATGCAAGGCCAGGTTGAATGAAGGCAAGACAAGCAAGGCTAAGGCAAGGGGAGGCAAGGAATGGCAAGGGTAACGGAAGGCACGGCAAAGCAAGACAAGGGTAACGGAAGGCTCGGCAAGGTAAGGGGAGACAAGTCTAAGGCACGACAACGCAAGGCGAGGCAATGCACGGCAAGGCAAGGAAAGGGTAACAGAAGGCAAGGTAATGCAAGGCAAAGCAAGGCAAGGAAAGGGTAACAGAAGGCACAGCAAGACAAAGAAAGGGGAAAGGAAGGCAAGGCAAGGCAAGGCAAAGCAAAGGAAGTTAAGCGTAACTGAAGGCAAGGCAATTTAAGGGAAGGTAAGGCAAGGCAAGGCTAAGGCAACGCAACGCAAAGCAAGGCAACGCGAAGTTAAGGCAAGGCAAGGAAAGAGTAACAGAAGGCAAGGCAATGCAAGGCAAATCAAGGCAAGGAAAGGGTAACGGAAGGCACAGCAAGGCAAGGAAAGCATAACGGAAGGCAAGGCAAGGCAAGGCAAAGCAAGGCAAGGCAAGGGTAACTGAAGGCACGGCAAGGCAAGGAAAAGGTAACCCAAGGCAAGGCACGGCAAGGCAAGGCAAAGCTAAGGCAAGGCAACGTAAGGCAACGCCAATTAAAGGCTAGGCAAGGAAAGGGTAACAGAAGGCAAAGCAATGCAGGGCAAAGCAAGGCAAGGAAAGGGTAACGCAAGGCAAGGCAAGGCAAGGGAAAGACAAGCAAGGCAAGGCAAGGCAAGGCAAGGATAAGGCAAAGCAACGCAAAACAAGGCAAGGTTGAGGAAAGGCAAGCCAAGCAAGGCTAAGGCAAGGGGAGACAAGGCTAAGGCACGACAAGGCAAGGCTGGGCAATGCACGGCAAGGCAAGGAAAGGGTAACAGAAGGCAAGGCAATGCAAGGCAAAGCAAGGCAAGGAAAGGGTAACGGAAGGCACAGCAAGGCAAGGAAAGCATAACGGAAGGCAAGGCAAGGCAAGGCAAAGCAAGGCAAGGCAAGGGTAACTGAAGGCATGGCAAGGCAAGGGAAGGACAATGCAAGGCACAAGGCAAGGCTTATACAACGCAACGCAACGCAAGGCAAGGCGAAGTTAGGGCAAGGCAAGGAAAGGGTAATGGAAGGCAAGGAACGGAAAGGCAAGGAAAGGGTACAGGAAGTCAAGGCCCGGCAAGGCAAGGCAAGGCTAAGGCAACCGCAAGTCAACGCAAAGTTAAGGCAAGGCAAGGAAAGGGTAACTGAAAGCAAGGCCATGCAAGGCAAAGCAAGACAAGAAAGGTAACAGAAGGCAAGCCAAGGCCACGCAAAGCAAGGCAAGGCAAGTCAAAGCAAGGCAAAGCAAGGCAATGCAAGGTTAACGGAAGGGACAGCAAGGCATGGCATGGACAAGGCAAGGCAGGTCAAGG
This sequence comes from Macrotis lagotis, assembly GCF_037893015.1. NCBI lineage: Eukaryota > Metazoa > Chordata > Mammalia > Peramelemorphia > Peramelidae > Macrotis > Macrotis lagotis. Next base: position 203,956 of record NW_027422032.1, read on the forward strand.
CAAGGAAAGGCTAAGGCAAGGCAACGCAAGGCTAGGCAATGCACGGCAAGGCAAGGCAAAGGTAACGGAAGGTACGCCAAGGCAAGACAAGGGTGATGGAAGGCTCGGCAAGGCAAGGGAAGGACAAGGCAAGGTACGGCAAGGCAAGACTATGGTAACGGAAGGCTCGGCAAGGCAACGCAAGGCTAGGCATTGCACGGCAATGCAAGGAAAGCGTAACGGAAGGCACGGCAAGGAAAGGCAAGGCAACGCAAGGTAAAGCAAAGTTAAAACAAGGCAAGGAAAGGGTAACGGAATGGAAGGCACGGCAAGGCAACGCAAGGCTAAGGAAAGGCAACGCAAGGCAACGCAAAGTTAAGGCAAGGCAAGGAAAGGGTAAGAGAAAGCACGGCAATGCAAGGAAAAGCAAGGCAACACAAGGTTAATGGAAGGTAAGGCAAGGCAAGTCAAAGCAAGGCAAGGCAAGTCAAAGTAAGGCAAAGCAAGGCAAGGCAAGTGTAACGGAAGGGACGGCAAGGCAAGGGAAGGAAAATGCAAGGCAGGCAAGGCAAGGAAAGGCTAAGGCGAGGCAACGCAAGGCTAGGCAATGCACGGCAAGGCAAGGGAAGGGTAACGTAAGGCAAGGCAAGGCAAAGCAAGGCAAGGGAAGTGTAACGGAAGGCACGGCAAGGCAAGGGAAGGGCAAGGCAAGGCACGGCAAGGGAAGGCAAGGCTAAGGCAAAGCAACGCAAGGCTAGGCAATGCACGGCAAGGCAAGGAAAGTGTAAAGGAATTTAAGGCACGTCAAGGCAATGCAAAGCTGAGGCAATGCAACGCAAGGCAATGCAAAGTGAAGGCAAGACAACCCAAGCAAAGCTAAAGCAAGGGGAGGCAAGGCAAGGCAAGGCAAGACAAGGGTAACGGAAGGCTCGGCAAGGCAAGGGAGGAACAAGGCAAGGCACGGCAAGGCAAGGCAAGGCTAAGGCAAGGCAACGCAAGGCTAGGCAATGTTACGGCAAGGCAAGGAAAGGGTAACGGAAGGCAAAGTACTGCAAGGCAATGCCAAGCTGAGGAAAGGCAACGCAAGGCAATGCAAAGTGAAGGCAACACAACCCAAGCAAGGCTAAGGCAAGGGGAGGCAAGGCAAGAGTAACGGAAGGTACGGCAAGGCAAGACATGTGTAACGGAAGGCTCGGCAAGGCAAGGGAAGGACAAGGCAAGGCACGGCAAGGCAAGACTAGGGTAACGGAAGGCTAGGCAAGGCAACACATGGCTAGGCATTGCACGGCAACGCAAGGAAAGGGTAACGGAAGGCACGGCAAGGAAATGCAAGGCTAAGGCAAGGCAAAGCAAGGCTATGCAATGCACGAGAAGGCAAGGAATGGGTAACGGGAGGCACGGCAAGGAAAGGTAAGGCTAAGGCAAGGCAACGCAAGGCTATGCAATGCACGGGAATGCAAGGAAAGGGTAACAGAAGGCAAGGCATGGCAAGGCAAAGCAAGACAAGGCAAGGGTAAACGAAGGAACGGAAAGGCAAGACAAGGGTAACGAAAGGAACGGCAAGACAAGGTAAGGCAAGGCTTAGGCAAGGCAATGCCATCCAAGGCCAGGTTAAAGGAAGGCAAGACAAGCAAGGCTAAGGCAAGGGGAGGCAAGGCAAGGCAAGGGTAACGGAAAGCACGGCAAGGCAAGGGGAGACAAGTCTAAGGCACGACAACGCAAGGCGAGGCAATGCACGGCAAGGCAAGGCAAGGGTAACAGAAGGCAAGGTAATGCAAGGCAAAGCAAGGCAAGGAAAGGGTAACAGAAGGCACAGCAAGACAAAGAAAGGGTAAAGGAAGGCAAGGCAAGGCAAAGCAAAGGAAGGTAAGGGTACCTGAAGGCAAGGCAATTTAAGGGAAGGACAAGGCAAGGCACGGTAAGGCAAGGAAAGGCTAAGGCAACGCAACGCAAAGCAAGGCAACGCGAAGTTAAGGCAAGGCATGGAAAGAGTAACGCTAGGCAAGGCACGGCAAGGCAAGGAAAATGTAACGTAACTCAAGGCACGGCAAGGCAAGGCAAGGCTAAGGCAAAGCAACGTAAGGCAACGCCAACTAAAGGCTAGGCAAAGAAAGGGTAACAGAAGGCAAAGCAATGCAAGGCAAAGCAAGGCAAGGAAAGGGTAACGCAAGGCAACGCAAGGCAAGGGAAAGACAAGGCAAGGCAAGGCAAGGCAAGGCAAGGATAAGGGAAAGCAACGCAAAGCAAGGCAAGGTTGAGGAAAGGCAAGCCAAGCAAGGCTAAGGCAAGGGGAGACAAGGCTAAGGCACGACAAGGCAAGGCTAGGCAATGCACGGCTAGGTAAGCAAAGGGTAAGAGAATGCAAGGCAATGCAAGGCAAAGCAAGGCAAGGAAAGCATAACGGAAGGCAAGGCAAGGCAAGGTAAAGCAAGGCAAGGCAAGGGAAGGACAATGCAAGGCAGGGCAAGGCAATGCAAGGTTAACGGAAGGGACATCAAGGCATGGGAAGGACAAGGCAAGGCAGGGCAAGGCAAGGAAAGGCTAAGGCAAGGAAACGCAAGGCTAGGCAATGCACGGCAAGGCAAGGGAAGGGTAACGGAAGGCAAGGCAAGGCAAGGCAAAGCAAGGCAAGGGAAGTGTAACAGAAGGCACGGCAAGGCAACGTAAGGGTAAGGGAAGGCACGGCAAGGCAAGGGAAGGACAAGGCAAGGCACGGCAAGGCAAGGGTAACGGAAGGCATGGAAAGGCAAGACAATGGTAACGGAAGGCAAGGCACGGCAAGGTAAGGCAAGGCAAAGGCAACGCAACGCAACGCAAGGCAATGCAAAGTTAAGGCAAGGCAAGGCAAGGGTAACGGAAGGGAAGGCAAAGCAAGAAAAGGCAAGGGTAAAGGACGGCACGGCACGGCAAGTCAAGGCAAGGCCAAGGCAACACATGGCTGTGCAATGCACGGCAAGGCATGGGAAGGACAAGGCAAGGCACGGCAAGGCAAGGCAGGGCTAAGGTAAGGCAATGCAAGGCTAGGCAATGCACGGCAAGGCAAGGAAAGGGTAACGGACGGGAAGGCACGGCAAGGCAAGGAAAGGGTAACGGAATGCAAGGCACGGCAAGGCAATGCTAAGGCAAGGCAACGCAAGGTAACGCAAAGTTAAGACAAGGCAAGGAAAGGGTAATGCAAGGCAAGGCAAGGCAAGGCAAAGCAAGGCAAGGCAAGGGTAACGGAAGGCACTGCAACGCAAGGGAAAGACAAGGCAAGGCAAGGCAAGGCAAGGATAAGGCAAGGCAACGCAAAGCAAGGCAAGGTTAAGGCAAGGGAAGCCAAGCAAGGTTGAGGCAAGGGGAGACAAGTCTAAGGCACGACAACGCAAGGCTAGCCAATGCACGGCAAGGCAAGGAAAGGGTAAAAGAAGGCAAGGCAATGCAAGGCAAAGCAAGGCAAGGAAAGGGTAACGGAAGGCACAGCAAGGCAAGTAAAGGGTAACAGAAGGCAAGACAAGGCAAGGCAAAGCAATGCAAGCCAAGGCAAGGGAAGGACAAGGCAAGGCAAGGAAAGGGTAACAGAAAACAAGGCAAGGCAAGGTAAGGCAAGGCAAAAGCAAGGGAATGCCATTCAAGGCCAGGTTAAGGGAAGGCATGACCAGCAAGGCTATGGCAAGGGGAGGCAAGGCAAGGGTAAAGGAAGGTACGGCAAGGCAAGACATGGGTAACGGAAGGCTCGGCAAGGCAAGGGAAGAACAAGGCAAGGCACGGCAAGGCAAGACTAGGGTAACGGAAGGCTAGGCAAGGCAACACAAGGATAGGCATTGCACGGCAGTGCAAGGAAAGCGAAACGGAAGGCACGGCAAGGAAAGGCAAGGCTAAGGCAAGGCAACGCAAGGCTATGCAATGCACGGGAAGGCAAGGAATGGGTAACGGAAGGCACGGCAAGGAAAGGTAAGGCTAAGGCAAGGCAATGCAAGGCTATGCAATGCACGGGAATGCAAGGAAAGGGTAACAGAAGGCAAGGCAAGGCAAGGCAAAGCAAGACAGGGCAAGGGTAAAGGAAGGAACGGAAAGTCAAGACAAGGGTAACGGAAGGAACGGCAAGGCAAGGGAAGGACATGGCACGGCAAGGCAAGGTAAGGCAAGGCTTTGGTAAGGCAATGCCATGCAAGGCCAGGTTAAAGGAAGGCAAGACAAGCAAGGCTAATGCAAGGGGAGGCAAGGCAAGGCAAGGGTAACGGAAGGCACGGCAAAGCAAGACAAGGGTAACGGAAGGCTCGGCAAGGCAAGGGAAAGACAAGGCAAGGCAAGGCAAGGATAAGGGAAGGCAACGCAAACCAAGGCAATGTTAAGGCAAGGGAAGCCAAGCAAGGCTGAGGCAAGGGGAGACAAGGCTAAGGCACGACAACGCAAGTCTAGGCAATGCACGGCAAGGCAAGGAAAGGGTAAAAGCAGGCAAGGCAATGCAAGGCCAAGCAAGGCAAGGAAAGGGTAACGGAAGACACAGCAAGGCAAGGAAAGGGTAAGAGAAGGCAAGACAAGGCAAGGCAAAGCAATGCAAGCCAAGGCATGGGAAGGACAAGGCAAGGCAAGGAAAGGGTAACAGAAAACGAGGCAAGGCAAGGTAAGGCAAGGCAAAAGCAAGGGCATGCCATTCAAGGCCAGGTTAAGGGAAGGCAAGACCAGGAAGGCTATGGCAAGGGGAGTGAAGGCTAAGGCACGACAACGCAAGGCTAGGCAATGCACGGCAAGGCAAGGAAAGGGTAACGGAAGGGAAGGCACGGCGGGCAAGGCAAGGCTAAGGCAACGAAACGCAACGCAAGGCAATGCAAAGTTAAGGCAAGGCAAGGCAAGGGTAACGGAACGTAAGGCACGGCAAGGCAAGGAAAGGGTAACGGACTGCAAGGCACGTCAAGGCAACGCAAGGCTAAGGCAAGGCAACGCAAGGCAATGCAAAATTAAGGCAAGGCCAGGAAAGGGTAACAGAAAGCACGGCAATGCATGGAAAAGCAAGGCAAGGAAAGGGTAATGGAAGGCAAGGCAAGGCAAGTCAAAGCAAGGCAAGGCAAGTCAAAGAAAGGCAAAGCAAGGCAAGGCAAGTGTAACAGAAGGGACGGAAAGGCAAAGGAAGGAAATTGCAAGGTAGGGCAAGGCAAGGAAAGGCTAAGTCAAGGCAACGCAAGGCTAGGCAATGCACGGCAAGGCAAGGGAAGGGTAACGGAAGGCAAGGCAAGGCAAGGCAAAGCAAGGCAAGGGAAGTGTAACAGAAGGCACGGCAAGGCAACGTAAGGGTAAGGGAAGGCACGGCAAGGCAAGGGAAGGACAAGGCAAGGCACGGCAAGGCAAGGGTAACGGAAGGCATGGAAAGGCAAGACAATGGTAACGGAAGGCAAGGCACGGCAAGGTAAGGCAAGGCAAAGGCAACGCAACGCAACACAAGGCAATGCAAAGTTAAGGCAAGGCAAGGCAAGGGTAACGGAAGGGAAGGCAAAGCAAGAAAAGGCAAGGGTAACGGACGGCACGGCACGGCAAGTCAAGGCAAGGCCAAGGCAACACATGGCTGTGCAATGCACGGCAAGGCATGGGAAGGACAAGGCAAGGCACGGCAAGGCAAGGCAGGGCTAAGGTAAGGCAATGCAAGGCTAGGCAATGCACGGCAAGGCAAGGAAAGGGTAACGGAAGGGAAGGCACGGCAAGGCAAGGAAAGGGTAACGGAATGCAAGGCACGGCAAGGCAATGCTAAGGCAAGGCAACGCAAGGTAACGCCAAGTTAAGACAAGGCAAGGAAAGGGTAATGGAAGGCAAGGCAAGGCAAGGCAAAGCAAGGCAAGGCAAGGGTAACGGAAGGCACTGCAACGCAAGGGAAAGACAAGGCAAGGCAAGGCAAGGCAAGGATAAGGCAAGGCAACGCAAAGCAAGGCAAGGTTAAGGCAAGGGAAGCCAAGCAAGGTTGAGGCAAGGGGAGACAAGTCTAAGGCACGACAACGCAAGGCTAGCCAATGCACGGCAAGGCAAGGAAAGGGTAAAAGAAGGCAAGGCAATGCAAGGCAAAGCAAGGCAAGGAAAGGGTAACGGAAGGCACAGCAAGGCAAGGAAAGGGTAACAGAAGGCAAGACAAGGCAAGGCAAAGCAATGCAAGCCAAGGCAAGGGAAGGACAAGGCAAGGCAAGGAAAGGGTAACAGAAAACAAGGCAAGGCAAGGTAACGCAAGGCAAAAGCAAGGGAATGCCATTCAAGGCCAGGTTAAGGGAAGGCATGACCAGCAAGGCTATGGCAAGGGGAGGCAAGGCAAGGGTAAAGGAAGGTACGGCAAGGCAAGACATGGGTAACGGAAGGCTCGGCAAGGCAAGGGAAGAACAAGGCAAGGCACGGCAAGGCAAGACTAGGGTAACGGAAGGCTAGGCAAGGCAACACAAGGATAGGCATTGCACGGCAGTGCAAGGAAAGCGAAACGGAAGGCACGGCAAGGAAAGGCAAGGCTAAGGCAAGGCAACGCAAGGCTATGCAATGCACGGGAAGGCAAGGAATGGGTAACGGAAGGCACGGCAAGGAAAGGTAAGGCTAAGGCAAGGCAATGCAAGGCTATGCAATGCACGGGAATGCAAGGAAAGGGTAACAGAAGGCAAGGCAAGGCAAGGCAAAGCAAGACAGTGCAAGGGTAAAGGAAGGAACGGAAAGTCAAGACAAGGGTAACGGAAGGAACGGCAAGGCAAGGGAAGGACATGGCACGGCAAGGCAAGGTAAGGCAAGGCTTTGGTAAGGCAATGCCATGCAAGGCCAGGTTAAAGGAAGGCAAGACAAGCAAGGCTAAGGCAAGGGGAGGCAAGGCAAGGCAAGGGTAACGGAAGGCACGGCAAAGCAAGACAAGGGTAACGGAAGGCTCGACAAGGCAAGGGAAAGACAAGGCAAGGCAAGGCAAGGATAAGGGAAGGCAACGCAAACCAAGGCAATGTTAAGGCAAGGGAAGCCAAGCAAGGCTGAGGCAAGGGGAGACAAGGCTAAGGCACGACAACGCAAGTCTAGGCAATGCACGGCAAGGCAAGGAAAGGGTAAAAGCAGGCAAGGCAATGCAAGGCCAAGCAAGGCAAGGAAAGGGTAACGGAAGACACAGCAATGCAAGGAAAGGGTAAGAGAAGGCAAGACAAGGCAAGGCAAAGCAATGCAAGCCAAGGCATGGGAAGGACAAGGCAAGGCAAGGAAAGGGTAACAGAAAACGAGGCAAGGCAAGGTAAGGCAAGGCAAAAGCAAGGGCATGCCATTCAAGGCCAGGTTAAGGGAAGGCAAGACCAGCAAGGCTATGGCAAGGGGAGTCAAGGCTAAGGCACGACAACGCAAGGCTAGGCAATGCACGGCAAGGCAAGGAAAGGGTAACGGAAGGGAAGGCACGGCGGGCAAGGCAAGGCTAAGGCAACGAAACGCAACGCAAGGCAATGCAAAGTTAAGGCAAGGCAAGGCAAGGGTAACGGAACGTAAGGCACGGCAAGGCAAGGAAAGGGTAACGGACTGCAAGGCACGTCAAGGCAACGCAAGGCTAAGGCAAGGCAACGCAAGGCAATGCAAAATTAAGGCAAGGCCAGGAAAGGGTAACAGAAAGCACGGCAATGCATGGAAAAGCAAGGCAAGGAAAGGGTAATGGAAGGCAAGGCAAGGCAAGTCAAAGCAAGGCAAGGCAAGTCAAAGAAAGGCAAAGCAAGGCAAGGCAAGTGTAACAGAAGGGACGGAAAGGCAAAGGAAGGAAATTGCAAGGTAGGGCAAGGCAAGGAAAGGCTAAGTCAAGGCAACGCAAGGCAAGGCAATGCACGGCAAGGCAAGGGAAGGGTAACGGAATGCAATGCAAGGCAAGACAAGGGTAACGGAAGGCTCGGCAAGGGAAGGGAAGGACAAGGCAAGGCACGGAAAGGCAAGACAAGGGTAACTGAATGCAAGGCAAGGCAAGGCAATGCTAAGGCAAGCAATGCAAGGATAGGCAATGCACGGATAAGGCAAGGAAAGGGTAACGGAAGGTAAGGCAAGGCAAGGCAAAGCAAGGCAAGGAAAGGGTAAAGGAAGGCACGGCAAGGCACGACGAGAGTAACGGAAGGCACGGCAAGGCAAGGGAAGGACATGGCACGGCAAGGCAAGGTAAGGAAAGGCTAAGGCAAGACAATGCCATGCAAGGCCAGTTTAAAGGAAGGTAAGACAAGCAAGACTAAGGCAAGGGGAGACAAAGCTAATGCACGAAAATGCAAGGCTAGGCAATGCACGGCAAGGCAAGGAAAGGGTAAATGAAGGCAAGGCAAGGCAAGGTAAGGCAAGGCTAAGGCAAGGCAATGCCATGCAAGGCCAGGTTAAGGGAAGGCAAGACAAGCAAGGCTAAGGCAAGGGGAGTCAGGGCTAAGGAACGACAACGGAAGGCTAGGCAATGCACGGCAAGGCAAGACTAGGGTAACGGAAGGCTCGGGAAGGCAACGCAAGGCTAAGCAAGGCAACGCAAGGCTATGCAATGCACGGGAAGGCAAGAAATGGGTAACGGAAGGAAAGGCAAGGCAAGGCAAGGCTAAGGCACGACAACGCAAGGCTAGGCAATGCACGGCAAGGCAAGGTAAAGGTAACGGAAGGCAAGGCACGGCAAGGCAAGGCAAGGCTAAGGCAAGGTAACGCAAGGCAACGCAAAGTTAAGGCAAGGCAAGGAAAGGGTAACCGATGGCAAGGCAAGCCACGGGAAAGACAAGGCAATGCAAGGCAAGGCAAGGCAAGGATAAGGCAAGGCAAGCGAAGCAAGGCTACGGCAATGGGAGACAAGGCTAAGGCACGACAACGCAAGGCTAGGTAAGGCACGGCAAGGCAAGGAAAGGGTAACAGAAGGCAAGGCATTGCAAGGGAAAGCAAGGCAAGAAAAGGGTAACGGAAGGCAAAGCAAGGCAATTAAAGGGTAACGGAAGGCAAGGCACGGCAAGGCAAAGCGAGGCAAGGCAAGGGTAACTGAAGGGATGGCAAGGCAAGGGAAGGACAAGGCAAGGCACGGCAAGGCAAGGCAAGACTAAGGGAACGCAACGCAACGCAAGGCAAAGCGAAGTTAAGGAAAGGCAAGGAAAGGGTAACAGAAGGGAAGGCACGGAACGGCAAGGAAAGGGTAACGGAAAGCAAGGCACGGCAAGGCAAGGCAAGGCTAAGGCAAGGCAACGCAAGTCAACGCAAAGTTAAGGCAACGCAAGGAAACGATAACAGTAAGCACCGCAATGCAAGGCAAAGCAAGGCAAGGAAAGGGTAACGGAAGGCAAGGCAAGGCACGGAAAGGCAAGGCAAGGCAAGGGTAACGGAAGGCACGGCAAGGCAAGGGAAAGACAAGGCAAGGCAAGGCAAGGCAAGGAAAGGATTAGGCAAGCCAACGCAAAGCAAGGCAAAGTTAAGGCAAGGCAAGCCAAGCAAGGCTAAGGCAAGGGGAGACAAGGCTAAGGATCGACAACGCAAGGCTAGGCAATGCACGGCAATGCAAGGATAGGGTAACAGAAGGCAAGACAATGCAAGGCAAAGCAAGGCAAGAAAAGGGTAACGGAAGGCACAGCAAGGCAAGGAAAGCATAACGGAAGGCAAGGCAAGGCAAAGCAAGGCAAGGCAAGGGTAACTGAAGGCATGGCAAGGCAAGGGAAGGACAAGGCAAGGCACGGCAAGGCAAGGCAAGGCTTATACAACGCAACGCAACGCAAGGCAATGCGAAGTTAAGGCAAGGGAAGGGTAACGGAAGGCAAGGTACGGAAAGGCAAGGAAAGAGTATCGGAAGGCAAGACACGGCAAGGCAAGTCAAGGCTAAGGCAAGGTAACGCAATTCAACGCAAAGTTAAGGCAAGGCAAGGAAAGGGTAACAGAAAGCAAGGCAATGCAAAGCAAAGCAAGTCAAGGAAAGGGTACCGGAAGGCAAGGCAAGGAAAACCAAGGCAAGGCAAGTCAAAGCAAGGCAAAGCAAGGCAAGGCAAGTGTAACGGAAGGGACGGCAAGGCATGGGAAGGACAAGGCAAGGCAGGGCAAAGCAAGGAAAGCCTAAGGCAAGGCAACGCAAGGCTAGGCAATGCACGGCAAGGCAAGGGAAGGGTAATGGAAGGAAACGCAAGGCAAGGCAAAGCAAGGAAAGGGAAGTGTAACGGAAGGCACGGCAAGGCAAGGGAAGGACAATGCAAGGCACGGAAAGGAAAGCAAGGCTACGTCAAGGCAACGCAAGGCTAGGCAAGGGTAAAGGAAGGCACGGCAAGGCAAGACAAGTGTAAAGGAAGGCACGGCAAGGCAAGGGAAGAACACGGGAAGGCACGGCATGGCACGGCAATGCTAAGGCAAGGCAACGAAAGGCTAGGCAATGTACGGCAAGGCAAGGCAAGGTAACGGAAGGCACCGCACGGCAAGGCAATGCAAAGATGAGGAAAGGCAACGCAAGGCAATGCAAAGTGAAGGCAACACAAACGACGCAAGGCTAAGGCAAAGGGAGACAAGGCAAGGCAAGGGTAATGGAAGGCACGGCAAGGCAAGACAAGGGTAACGTAAGGCTCGGCAACGCAACGCAACGGTAGGCAATGCACGGCAATGCACGCAAAGGGTAAAGGAATGCAAGGCAAGGCAAGGCAAGGCTTAGGGAAGACAATGCAAGGCTAGGCAATGCACGGATAAGGCAAGGAAAGGGTAACGGAAGTCATGGCAAGGCAAGGCAAAGCAAGGCAAGGAAAGGGTAAAGGAAGGCACGGCAAGGCAAGAGAAGAGTAACGGAAAGCACGGCAAGGCAAGGGAAGGACATGGCACGGCAAGGCAAGGCAAGGCAAAGGAAAGGCAACGCAAGGCTAGGCAATGCACGGCAATACAAGGAAAGGGTAACGGAATTCAAGGCAAGGCAAGGCAAGGCTAAGGCAAGCAATGCAAGGCTAGGCAATGCATGGCAAGGCAAGGCAAGGGTAACAGAAGGCAAGGCAATGCAAGGCAATGCAAGGCTAAGGCAACGCAACGCAAGGTAACGCAAAGTTAAGAAAAGGCAAGGCAAGGGTAACGGAAGGCAAGGCAAGGCAAGGAAAAGCCAGGCAAGGCAAGGGTAACGGAAGGCACGGCAAGGCAAAGGAAAGAAAAGGCAAGGCAAGGCAAGGCAAGGATACGGCAAGGCAACGCAAAGCAAGGCAAGGTTAAGGCAAGGCAAGCCAAGCCAAGCAAGGCTGAGGCAAGGGGAGACAAGGCTAAGGCACGACAACGCAAGGCTAGGAAATGCACGGAAAGGCAAGGAAACGGTAACAGAAGGCCAGGCAATGCAAGGCAAAGCAAGGCAAGGAAAGGGTAACGGAAGGCACAGCAAGGCAAGGAAAGGGTAACGGAAGGCAAGAAAAGGCAAGGCAAAGCAAGGCAAGGGAAGGACCAGAGAAGGAATGGGTAACGGAAGGCTAGGCAATGCACGGCAATGCAAGGAAAGGGTAACAGAAGGCAAGGACAGGCAAGGCAAAGCAAGAAAATTCAAGGGTAAAGGAAGTCACGGCAAGGCAAGAAAAGGGTAACGGAAGGAACGGCAAGGCAAGGGAAGGACATGGCACGGCAAGGCAAGGTAAGGCAAGGCTTAGGCAAGGCAATGCCATGCAAGGCCAGGTTAAAGGAAGGCAAGACAAGCAAGGCTAAGGCAAGTGGAGGCAAGGCAAGGCAAGTGTAACGGAAGGCACGGCAAGGCAAGACAAGGGTAACGGAAGGCTCGGCAAGGCAAGGGGAGACAAGTCTAAGGCACGAAAACGCAAGGCGAGGCAATGCGCGGCAAGGCAAGGAAAGGGTAACAGAAGGCAAGGCAATGCAATGCAAATCAAGGCAAGGAAAGGGTAACAGAAGGCACAGCGAGACAAAGAAAGGGTAAAGGAAGGCAAGGCAAGGCAAAGCAAAGGTAGGGAAGGGTAACTGAAGGCAAGGCAATGAAAGGGAAGGACAAGGCAAGGTACGGTAAGGCAAGGCAAGGCTAAGGCAACGCAACGGAAAGCAAGGCAACGCGAAGTTAAGGCAAGGCAAGGAAAGAGTAACGCTAGGCAAGGCACGGCAAGGCAAGGAAAAGCTAACGGAAGGCAAGGCACGGCAAGGCAAGGCAAGGCTAAGGCCAGGCAACGTAAGGCAACGTCAATTTAAGGCTAGGCAAGGAAAGGATAACAGAAGGCAAAGCAATGCAAGGCAAAGCAAGGCAAGGAAAGGGTAACGCAAGGTAAGGCAAGGCAAGGGAAAGACAAGGCAAGGCAAGGCAAGACAAATATACGGCAAAGCAACGCAAAGCAAGGCAAGGTTGAGGCAAGGCAAGCCATGCAAGGCTAAGGCAAGGTGAGACAAGGCTAAGGCACGACAAAGCAAGGCTAGGCAATGCACGACAAGGCAAGGAAAGGGTAACAGAAAGCAAGGAAATGCCAGGCAAAGCAAGGCAAGATAAGGGTAACGGAAGGCACAGCAAGGCAAGGCAAAGCAAGGCAAGGGAAGGGTAAGTGGAGGCATGGCAAGGCAAGGGAAGGACAAGGCTAGGCATTGCACGGCAATGCAAGGAAAGGGTAACGGAAGGCACGGCAAGGAAAGGCAAGGCTAAGGCAAGGCAACGGAAGGCTATGCAATGCACGGGAAGGCAAGGAATGGGTAACAGAATGCTCGGCAAGGCTAGGCAATGCAAGACAATGCAAAGAAAGGGGAACGGAATGCAAGGCAAGGCACGGCAAGGCAATGCAAAGATGAGGAAAGACAACGCAAGGAAATGCAAAGTGAAGGCAACACAACCGACGCAAGGCTAAGGCAAAGAGAGGCAAGGCAAGGCAAGGCAAGGCAAGGGTAACGGAAGGCCCGGCAATGCAACGGAAGGACAAGGCAAGGCACGGCAATGGAAGACAAGGGTAACGGAAGGCTCGGCAAGGCAATGCAAGGCTAGGCAATGCACGACAATGCAAGGAAAGGGTAACGGAATGCAAGGCAAGGCTAAGGAAAGACAATGCAAGGCTAGGCAATGCACGGATAAGGCAAGGAAAGGGTAACGGAAGGCAAGGCATGGCAAGACAAAGCAAGGCAAGGCAAGGGTAAATTAAGGCACGGCAAGGCAAGACAAGGTTAACGGAAGGCACCGCAATGCAAGGGAAGGACATGGCACGGCAAGGCAAGGTAAGGCAAGGCAAGGCTATGGCAAGGCAATGCCATGCAAGGCCAGCTTAAAGGAATGCAAGACAACCACGGTTAAGGCAAGGGGAGACAAAGCTAATGCACGACAACACAAGGCTAGGCAATGGACGGCAAGGCAAGGAAAGTGTAACGGAATGCAAGGCAAGGCAAGGCAAGGAAAGGGTAAAGGAATGCAAGGCAAGGCAAGGTAAGGAAATGGTAACGAAATGCAAGGCACGGCCAGGCAAGGCAAGGCAAAGGCAAGGCAACGCAAGGTAACGCAAAGTTAAGACAAGGCAAGGAAAGTGTAACGGAACCAAGGCAAGGCAAGGAAAAGCAAGGCAACGCAAGGGTAACTGAAGGCACGGCAAGGCAAGGGAAAGACAAGGCAAGGCAAGGCAAGACAAGGCAAGGATAAGGCAAGGCAACGCAAAGCAAGGCAAGGTTAAGGCAAGGCAAGCCAAGAAAGGCTGAGGCAAGGGGAGACAAGGCTAAGGCACGACAACGCAAGGCTAGGCAATGCACGGCAAGGCAAGGAAAGGGTAACAGAAGGCAAGGCAATGCAAGGCAAAGCAAGGCAAGGAAAGGGTAAGGGAAGGCACAGCAAGGCAAGGAAAGGGTAACAGAAGGCAAGAAAAGGCAAGGCAAAGCAAGGCAAGGCAAGGCAAGGGAAGGACAAGGCAACGCACGGCAAAGCAAGGAAAGGGTAACAGAAAACAAGGCAAGGCAAGGTAAGGCAAGGCAAAGGCAAGGGAATTCCATCCAAGGGCAGGTTAAGGGAAGGCAGGACCAGCAAGGCTAAGGCAGGGGGATTCAAGTCTAAGGCACGACAACGCAAGGCTAGACAATGCAAGGCAAGTCAAGCAAAGGGTAACGGAACAGAAGGCAAAGCAAGACAAGGCTAGGGTAACGGAAGGCACGGCACGGCAAGTCAAGGAAAGGCCAAGGCAACACATGGCTGGGCAATGCACGGCAAGGCAACGTAAGGGTAAGGGAAGGCACGGCAAGGCAAGGGAAGGAAAAGGCAAGGCACGGCAAGGCAAGGGTAACGGAATGCATGGCAAGACAATGGTAACGGAAGGGAAGGCACGGCAAGGCAAGGAAAGGGTAACGGACTGCAAGGCACGGCAAGGCAACGCAAGGCTAAGGCAAGGCACCGCAAGGCTAAGGCATGGCAACGCAAGGCAATGCAAAATTAAGGCAAGGCCAGGAAAGGGTAACAGAAAGCACGGCAATGCAAGGCAAAGCAGGGCAAGGAAATGGTAACGGAAGGGACGGCAAGGCATGGGAAATACAAGGCAAGGCAAGGCAAGGCAAGGATAAGACAAGACAACGCTAAGCAAGGCAAGGTTAAGGCAAGGCAAGCCAAGCAAGGCTGAGGCAAGGGGAGACAATGCTAAGGCACGACAACGCAAGGCTAGGCAATGCACGGCAAGGCAAGGAAAGGGTAACAGAAGGCAAGGCAATTCAATGCAAAGCAAGGCTAAGGCAACGCAACGCAACGCAAGGCAACGCAAAGTTAAGACATGGCAAGGCAAGGGTACCGGAAGGGAAGGCACGTCAAGGCAAGGAAAGGGTAACGGAATGCAAGGCACGGCAAGGCAACTCAAGGCTAAGACAAGGAAATGCAAGGCAACGCAAAGTTAAGGCAAGGCAAGGAAAGAGTAACCGATGGCAAGGCAAGCCACGGGAAAGACAAGGCAATGCAAGGCAAGGCAAGGCAAGGATAAGGCAAGGCAAGCGAGGCAAGGCTACGGCAATGGGAGACAAGGCTAAGGCACGACAACGCAAGGCTAGGTAAGGCACGGCAAGGCAAGGAAAGGGTAACAGAAGGCAAGGCATTGCAAGGCAAAGCAAGGCAAGAAAAGGGTAACGGAAGGCAAGCACGGCAAGGAAAGGGTAACGGAAGGCAAGGTATGGCAAGGCAAAGCAAGGCAAGGCAAGGGTAACTGAAGGGATGGCAAGGCAAGGGAAGGACAAGGCAAGGCACGGCACGGCAAGGCAAGACTAAGGGAACGCAACGCAACGCAAGGCAACGTGAAGTTAAGGCAAGGCAAGGAAAGGGTAACAGAAGGGAAGGCACGGAACGGCAAGGAAAGGGTAACGGAAAGCAAGGCACGGCAAGGCAAGGCAAGGCTAAGGCAAGGCAACGGAAGTCAACGCAAAGTTAAGGCAAGGCAAGGAAACGGTAACAGAAAGCACGGCAATGCAAGGCAAAGCAAGGAAAGGAAAGGGTAAAGGAAGGCAAGGCAAGGCACGGAAAAGCAAGGCAAGGCAAGGGTAACGGAAGGCACGGCAAGGCAAGGGAAAGACAAGGCAAGGCAAGGCAAGGCAAGGCAAGGAATGGTTTTGGCAAACCAACGCAAACAAGGCAAAGTTAAGGCAAGGCAAGCCAAGCAAGGCTAAGGCAAGGGGAGCCAAGGCTAAGGAACGACAACGCAAGGCTAGGCAATGCACGGCAAGGCAAGGAAAGGGTAACAGAAGGCAAGGCAATGCAAGGCAAAGCAAGGGAAGAAAAGGGTAACGGAAGGCACAGCAAGGCAAGGAAAGCGTAACGGAAGGCAAGGCAAGGCAAAGCAAGGCAAGGCAAGGGTAACTGAAGGCATAGCAAGGCAAGGGAAGGACCCGGCAAGGCACGGCAAGGCAAGTCAAGGCTTATACAACGCAACGCAACGCAAGGCAACGCGAAGTTAAGGCAAGGCAAGGAAAGGGTAACGGAAGGCAAGGTACGGAAAGGCAAGGAAAGGGTATCGGAAGGCAAGACACGGCAAGGCAAGTCAAGGCTAAGGCAAGGCAACGCAAGTCAACGCAAAGTTAAGGCAAGGCAAGGAAAGGGTAACAGAAAGCGAGGCAATGCAAAGCAAAGCAAGGCAAGGAAAGGGTACCGGAACACAAGGCAAGGAAAACCAAGGCAAGGCAAGTCAAAGCAAGGCAAAGCAAGGCAAGGCAAGGGTAACGGAAGGGACGGCAAGGCATGGGAAGGACAAGGCAAGGAAGGGCAAGGCAAGGAAAGGCTAAGGAAAGGCAACGCAAGGCTAGGCAATGCACGGCAAGGCAAGGGAAGGGTAACGGAAGGAAACGCAAGGCAAGGCAAAGCAAGGCAAGGGAAGTGTAAAGGAAGGCACGGCAATGCAATGGAAGGACAAGGCTAGGCACGGAAAGGCAAGGCAAGGCTAAGTCAAGGCAACGCAAGTCAACGCAAAGTTAAGGCAAGGCAAGGAAAGGGTAACAAAAAGCAAGGCAATGCAAAGCAAAGCAAGGCAAGGAAAGGGTACCGGAAGGCAAGGCAAGGAAAAGCAAGGCAAGGCAAGTCAAAGCAACGCAAGGCAAGTCAAAGCAAGGCAAACCAAGGCAAGGCAAGGGTAACGGAAGGGACGGCAAGGCATGGGAAGGACAAGGCAAGGCAGGGCAAGGCAAGGAAAGGCTAAGGCCAGGCAACGCAAGGAAAGGCAATGTACGGCAAGGCAAGGCAAGGTAACGGAAGGCAAGGCACGGCAAGGAAATGCAAAGATGAGGAAAGGCAACGCAAGGCAATGCAAAGTGAAGGCAACACAAACGACGCAAGGCTAAGGCAAAGGGAGGCAAGGCAAGGCAAGGGTAATGGAAGGCACGGCAAGGCAAGACAAGGGTAACGGAAGGCTCGACAAGGCAAGGGAAGGACAACGCAACGCACGGCAAGGCAAGACAAGGGTAACGGAAGGCTCGGCAAGGCAACGCAAGGCTAGGCAATGCACGGCAATGCACGGAAAGGGTAACGGAATGCAAGGCAAGGCAAGGCAAAGCAAGGCAACGGAAGGGTAAAGGAAGGCATGGCAAGGCAAGACAAGGGTAACGGAAGGCACGGCAAGGCAAGGGAAGGACATGGCAAGGCAAGGCAAGGTAAGGGAAGGCTATGGCAAGGCAATGCCATGCAAGGCCATGTTAAGGGAAGGCAAGACAAGCAAGGTTAAGGCAAGGGGAGACAAAGCCAATGCACGACAACGCAAGGCTAGGCAATGGACGGCAAGGCAAGGAAACTGTAATGGAAGGGAAGGCAAAGCAAGAAAAGGCAAGGGTAATGGAAGGCACGGCACGGCAAGTCAAGGCAAGCCCAAGGAAACACATAGCTGGGCAATGCACTGCAAGGCAAGGTAAGGGTGAGGGAAATGCACGGCAAGGCAAGGCAGGGCTAAGGCAAGTCAATGCAACCCTAGGCAATGCGCGGCAAGGCAAGGAAAGGGTACCGGAATGCAAGGCAAGGCAAGGCAAGGCAAGGCAACGGCAAGGAAACGCAAGTTAACGCAAAGTTAAGACAAGGCAAGGAAAGGGTAACGGAAGGCAAGGCAAGGCAAGGGAAGGACATGGCACGGCAAGGCAAGGTAAGGAAAGGCTAAGGCAAGAAAATGCCATGCAAGGCCAGGTTAAAGGAAGGTAAGACAAGCAAGGCTAAGGCAAGGGGAGAGAAAGCTAATGCACGACAATGCAAGGCTAGGCAATGCACGGCAAGGCAAGGAAAGGGTAACTGAAGGCAAGGCAAGGCAAGGTAAGGCAAGGCTAAGGCAAGGCAATGCCATACAAAGCCAGGTTAAGGGAAGGCAAGACAAGCAAGGCTAAGGAAAGGGGAGTCAGGGCTAAGGCACGACAACGGAAAGCTAGGCAATGCACGGCAAGGCAAGACTAGGGTAACGGAAGGCTCGGCAAAGCAACGCAAGGCTACACATTGCACGGAAATGCAAGGAAACGGTAACGGAAGGCAAGGCAAGGAAAGGCTAAGGCAAGGCAACGCAAGGCTATGCAATGCACGGGAAGGCAAGGAATGGGTAACGGAAGGAAAGGCAAGGCAAGGCAAGGCTAAGGCACGACAACGCAAGGCTAGGCAATGCACGGCAAGGCAAGGAAAGGGTAACAGAAGGCAAGGCAATTCAAGGCAAAGCAAGGCTAAGGCAACGCAACGCAACGCAAGGCAACGCAAAGTTAAGACAAGGCAAGGCAAGGGTACCGGAAGGGAAGGCACGTCAAGGCAAGGAAAGGTTAACGGAATGCAAGGCACGGCAAGGCAGCTCAAGGCTAAGACAAGGAAACGCAAGGCAATGCAAAGTTAAGGCAAGGCAAGGAAAGGGTAACCGAAGGCAAGGCAAGCCACGGGAAAGACAAGGCAAGGCAAGGCAAGGCAAGTATAAGGCAAGGCAAGCGAAGCAAGCCTACGGTAATGGGAGACAAGGCTAAGGCACGACAACGCAAGGCTAGGTAAGGCACGGCAAGGCAAGGAAAGGGTAACAGAAGGCAAGGCATTGCAAAGCAAAGCAAGGCAAGAAAAGGGTAACGGAAGGCAAGCAAGGCAAGGAAAGGGTAACGGAAGGCAAGGTACGGCAAGGCAAAGCAAGTCAAGGCAAGGGTAACTGAAGGCATGGCAAGGCAAGGGAAGGACAAGCCAAGGCACGGCAAGGCAAGGCAAGACTAAGGGAACGCAACGCAACGCAAGGCAACGTGAAGTTAAAGCAAGGCAAGGAAAGGGTAACAGAAGGGAAGGCACGGAACGGCAAGGAAAGGGTAACGGAAAGCAAGGCACGGCAAGGCAAGGCAAGGCTAAGGCAAGGCAACGCAAGTCAACGAAAAGTTAAGGCAAGGCAAGGAAACGGTAACAGAAAGCACCGCAATGCAAGGCAAAGCAAGGCAAGGGAAGGGTAATGGAAGGCAAGGCAAGGCACGGAAAAGCAAGGCAAGGCAAGGGTAACGGAAGGCACGGCAAGGCAAGGGAAAGACAAGGCAAGGCAAGGCAAGGCAAGGAAAGGATTAGGCAAGCCAACGCAAAGCAAGGCAAAGTTAAGGCAAGGCAAGCCAAGCAAGGTTAAGGCAAGGGGAGACAAGGCTAAGGATCGACAACGCAAGGCTAGTCAATGCACGGCAAGGCAAGGAAAGGGTAACAGAAGGCCAGGCAATGCAAGGCAATGCAAGGCAAGAAAAGGGTAACGGAAGGCACAGCAAGGCAAGGAAAGCATAACGGAAGGCAAGGCAAGGCAAGGCAAAGCAAGGCAAGGGTAACTGAAGGCATGGCAAGGCAAGGGAAGGACAAGGCAAGGCACGGCAAGGCAAGGCAAGGCTTATAAAACGCAACGCAACGCAAGGCAATGCGAAGTTAATGCAAGGCAAGGAAAGGGTAACGGTAGGCAAGGTACGGAAAGGCAAGTAAAGGGTATCGGAAGGCAAGACACGGCAAGGCAAGTCAAGGCTAAGGCAAGGCAACGCAAGTCAACGCAAAGTTAAGGCAAGGCAAGGAAAGGGTAACACAAAGCAAGGCAATGCAAGGCAAAGCAAGGCAAGGCAAGTCAAAGCAAGGCAAAGCAAGGCAAGGCAAGGGTAACGGAAGGGACGGCAAGGCATAGGAAGGACAAGGCAAGGCAGGGCAAAGCAAGGAAAGGCTAAGGCAAGGCAACGCAAGGCTAGGCAATGCACGGCAAGGCAAGGGAAGGGTAATGGAAGGAAACGCAAGGCAAGGCAAAGCAAGGAAAGGGAAGTGGAACGGAAGGCACGGCAAGGCAAGGGAAGGACAATGCAAGGCACGGAAAGGAAAGGCAAGGCTGCGTCAAGGCAACGCAAGGCTAGGCAAGGGTAAAGGAAGGCACGGCAAGGCAAGACAAGGGTAAAGGAAGGCACGGCAAGGCAAGGGAAGAACACGGGAAGGCACGGCATGGCACGGCAATGCTAAGGCAAGGCAACGAAAGGCTAGGCAAAGTACGGCAAGGCAAGGCAAGGTAACGGAAGGCAAGGCACGGCAAGGCAATGCAAAGATGAGGAAAGGCAACGCAAGGCATTGCAAAGTTAAGGCAACACAAACGACGCAAGGCTAAGGCAAAGGGAGGCAAGGCAAGGCAAGGGTAATGGAAGGCACGGCAAGGCAAGACAAGGGTAACGGAAGGCTCGGCAAGGCAAGGGAAGGACAACGCAAGGCACGGCAAGGCAAGACAAGGGTAACGGAAGGCTCGGCAACGCAACGCAACGCTAGGCAATGCACGGCAATGCACGAAAAGGGTAACGGAATGCACGGCAAGGCAAGGCAAGGCTTAGGGAAGACAATGCAAGGCTAGGCAATGCACGGAAAAGGCAAGGAAAGGGTAACGGAAGTCATGGCAAGGCAAGGCAAAACAAGGCAAGGAAAGGGTAAAGGAAGGCACGGCAAGGCAAGACAAGGGTAACGGAAAGCACGGCAAGGCAAGGGAAGGACATGGCACGGCAAGGCGAGGCAAGGCAAAGGAAAGGCAACGCAAGGCTAGGCAATGCCCGGCAATACAAGGAAAGGGTAACGGAATTCAAGGCAAGGCAAGGCAAGGCTAAGGCAAGCAATGCAAAGCTAGGCAATGCACGGCAAGGCAAGGAAAGTGTAACGGAATGCAAGGCACGGCAAGGCAACGCAAGGCTAAGGCAAGGCAAGGAAAGGGTAACAGAATGCACGGCAATGCAAGGCAGAGCAAGGCAAGGAAAGGGTAATGGAAGGTAAGGCAAGGCAAGTCAAAGCAAGGCAAGGCAAGTCAAAGTAAGGCAAAGCAAGGCAAGGCAAGTATAACGGAAGGGACGGCAAGGCAAGGGAAGGAAAATGCAAGGCAGGCAAGGCAAGGAAAAGCTAAGGCAAGGCAACGCAATGCTAGGCATTGCACGGCAAGGCAAGGGAAGGGTAACTGAAGGCAAGGCAAGGCAAAGCAAGGCAAGGGAAGTGTAGCAGAAGGCACGGCAAAGCAAGGGAAGGGCAAGGCAATGCACGGGAAGGGAAGGCAAGGCTAAGGCAAGGCAACGCAAGGCCAGGCAATGCACAGCAAGGCAAGGAAAGTGTAAAGGAAGGTAAGGCACGTCAAGGCAATGCAAAGCTGAGGAAAGGCAACGCAAGGCAATGCAAAGTGAAGTCAAGACAACCCAAGCAAGGCTAAAGCAAGGGGAGGCAAGGCAAGGCAAGGGTAACGCAAGGCACGTCAAGGCAAGACAAGGGTAACGGAAGGCTCGGCAAGGCAAGGGAAGGACAAGGTAAGGCACGGCAAGGCAAGGCAAGGCTAAGGCAAGGCAACGCAAGGCTAGGCAATGTTACGGCAAGGCAAGGAAAGGGTAACGGAAGGCAAAGTACTGCAAGGCAATGCCAAGCTGAGGAAAGGCAACGCAAGGAAATGCAAAGTGAAGGCAACACAACCCAAGCAAGGCTAAAGCAAGGGGAGGCAAGGCAAGGCAAGGGTAACGCAAGGCACGTCAAGGCAAGACAAGGGTAACGGAAGGCTCGGCAAGGCAAGGGAAGGACAAGGTAAGGCACGGCAAGGCAAGGCAAGGCTAAGGCAAGGCAACGCAAGGCTAGGCAATGTTACGGCAAGGCAAGGAAAGGGTAACGGAAGGCAAAGTACTGCAAGGCAATGCCAAGCTGAGGAAAGGCAACGCAAGGAAATGCAAAGTGAAGGCAACACAACCCACGCAAGGCTAAGGCAAGGGGAGGCAAGGCAAGGGTAACGGAAGGTATGGTAAGGCAAGACTAGGGTAACGGAAGGCTAGGCAAGCCAACACAAGGCTAGGCATTGCACGGCAATGCAAGGAAATGGTAATGGAAGGCACGGCAAGGAAATGCAATGCTAAGGGAAGGCAACGCAAGGCTATGCAATGCACGGGAAGGCAAGGAATGGGTAACAGAAGGCACGGCAAGGAAAGGTAAGGCTAAGGCAAGGCAACGCAAGGCTATGCAATGCACGGGAATGCAAGGAAATGGTAACGGAAGGCAAGGCAAGGCAAGGCAAAGCAAGACAAGGCAAGGGTAAAGGAATGAACGGAAAGGCAAGACAAGGGTAACGGACGGAACGGCAAGGAAAGGGAAGGACATGGCACGGCAAGGCAAGGTAAGGCAAGGCTTAGGCAAGGCAATGCCATGCAAGGCTAGGTTAAAGGAACGAAAGACAAGCAAGGCTAAGGAAAGTGGAAGCAAGGCAAGGCAAGGGTAACGGAAGGCACGGCAAGGCAAGACAAGGGTAACGGAAGGCTCAGCAAGGCAAAGGGAGACAAGTCTAACGCACGACAACGCAAGGCGAGTCAATGCACGGCAAGGCAAGGAAAGGGTAACAGAAGGCAAGGTAATGGAAGGCAACGCAAGGCAAGGAAAGGGTAACAGAAGGCACAGCAAGACAAAGAAAGGGTAAAGGAAGGCAAGGCACGGCAAGGCAAAGCAAAGGAAGGTAAGGGTTACTGAAGGCAAGGCAATTTAAGGGAAGGACAAGGCAAGGCACGGTAAGGCAAGGCAAGGCTAAGGCAAGTCAACGTAAGGCAACGCCAATTAAAGGCTAGGCAAGGAAAGGGTAACACAAGGCAAGGCAAGGCAAGGCAAGGATAAGGCAAAGCAACGCAAAGCAAGGCAAGGTTGAGGAAAGGCAAGCCAAGCAAGGCTAAGGCAAGGGGAGACAAGGCTAAGGCACGACAACGCAAGGCTAGGCAATGCACGGCAAGGCAAGGCAAGCAAAGGGTAACGGAAGGCACAACAAGACAAGGAAAGGATAACGGAAGGCAAGGCAAGGCAAAGCAAGGCAAGGCAAGGGTAACTGAAGGCATGGAAAGGCAAAGGAAGGACAATGCAAGGCAGGGCAAGGCAATGCAAGGTTAACGGAAGGGACATCAAGGTATGGGAAGGACAAGGCAAGGCAGGGCAAGGCAAGGAAAGGCTAAGGCAAGGAAACGGAAGGCTAGGCAATGCACGGCAAGGCAAGGGAAGGGTAACGGAAGGCAAGGCAAGGCAAGGCAAAGCAAGGCAAGGGAAGTGTAACAGAAGGCACGGCAAGGCAACGTAAGGGTAAGGGAAGGCACGGCAAGGCAAGGGATGGACAAGGCAAGGCACGGCAAGGCAAGGGTAACGGAAGGCATGGAAAGGCAAGACAATGGTAACGGAAAGTAAGGCACGGCAAGGTAAGGCAAGGCAAAGGCAACGCAACGCAACGCAATGCAATGCAAAGTTAAGGCAAGGCAAGGGTAAAGGAAAGGAAGGCAAAGCAAGAAAAGGCAAGGGTAACGGACGGCACGGTACGGCAAGTCAAGGCAAGGCCAAGGCAACACATGGCTGTGCAATGTACGGCAAGGCATGGGAAGGACAAGGCAAGGCACGGCAAGGCAAGGCAGGGCTAAAGCAAGGCAGTGCAAGGCTAGGCAATGCAGGACAAGGCAAGGAACGGGTAACGGAAGGGAAGGCACGGCAAGGCAAGGAAAGGGTAACGGAATGCAAGGCACGGCAAGGCAAGGCTAAGGCAAGGCAACGCAAGGTAACGCAAAGTTAAGACAAGGGAAGGAAAGGGTAACGGAAGGCAAGGCAAGGCAAGTCAAAGCAAGGCAAGGCAAGGGTAACGGAAGCCACTGCAAGGCAAGGGAAAGACAAGGCAAGGCAAGGCAAGGCAAGGATAAGGCAAGGCAACTGAAAGCTACGCAAGGTTAAGGCAAGGGAAGCCAAGCAAGGCTGAGGCAAGGGGAGACAAGGCTAAGGCACGACAACGCAAGGCTAGGCAATGAACGGCAAGGCAAGGAAAGGGTAAAAGAAGGCAAGGCAATGCAAGGCAAAGCAAGGCAAGGAAAGGGTAACGGAAGGCACAGCAACGCAAGGAAAGGGTAACAGAAGGCAAGACAAGGCAAGGCAAAGCAATGCAAGCCAAGGCAAGGGAAGGACAAGGCAAGGCAAGGAAAGGGTAACAGAAAATAAGGCAAGGCAAGGTAAGGCAAGGCAAAAGCAAGCGAATGCCATGCAAGGCCAGGTTAAGGGAAGGCAAGACGAGCAAGGCTATGGCAAGGGGAGTCAACGCTAAGGCACGACAACGCAAGGCTAGGCAATGCACGGCAAGGCAAGGAAAGGGTAACGGAAGGGAAGGCAAAGCAAGATAAGGCTAGGGTAACGGAAGGCACCGCACCGCAAGTCAAGGCAAGGCCAAGGCAACACATGGCTGGGCAATGCACGGCAAGGCAACGTAAGGGTAAGGGAAGGCACGGCAAGGCAAGGGAAGGGCAAGGCAAGGCACGGGAAGGCATGGGTAACGGAATGCATGGAAAGACAATGGTAACGGAAGGGAAGGCACGGCAAGGCAAGGAAAGGGTAACGGACTGCAAGGCACGGCAAGGCAACGCAAGGCTAAGGCAAGGCAACGCAAGGCTAAGGCATGGCAAAGCAAGGCAATGCAAAATTAAGGCAAGGCCAGGAAAGGGTAACAGAAAGCACGGCAATGCAAGGCAAAGCAAGGCAAGGAAAGGGTAATGGAAGGCAAGGCAAGGCACGTCAAAGCAAGGCAAGGCAAGTCAAATTAAGGCAAAGCAAGGCAAGGCAAGTGTAACGGACGGGACGGAAAGGCAAGGGAAGGTAAATGCAAGGTAGGGCAAGGCAAGGAAAGGCTAAGGCAAGGCAACGCAAGTCAAGGCATAGCACGGCAAGGCAAGGGAAGGACAAGGCAAGGCACAGCAAGGGAAGGCAAGGCTAAGGCAAGGCAACGCAAGGCTAGTCAATACACGGCAAGGCAAGGAAAGGGTAAAGTAAGGTAAGCCACGTCAAGGCAATGCAAAGCTGAGGAAAGGCAACGCAAGGTAATGCAAAGTGAAGGCAAGACAACCCAAGCAAGGCTAAAGCAAGGGTAGGCAAGGCAAGGCAAGGGTAACGGAAGGCAAGGCAAGGCAAGGCAAAGCAATGCAAGGCAAGGGTAAAGGAAGGCACGGCAAGGCAAGACAAGGGTAACGGAATGCACGGCAAGGCAAGGGAAGGACATGGCACGGCAAGGCAAGTTAAGGCAAGGCTAAGGCAAGACAATGCCATGCAAGGCCAGGTTAAAGGAAGGCAAGACAAGCAAGGCTAAGGCAAGTGGAGACAAAGATAATGCACGACAATGCAAGGCTAGGCAATGCACGGCAAGACAAGGAAAGGGTAACCGAAGGCAAGGCAAGGCAAGGTAATGCAAGGCTAAGGCAAGGCAATGCCATTGAAGGCCAGGTTAAGGGAAGGCAGGACAAGCAAGGCTAAGGCAAGGGGAGTCAGGGCTAATGCACGACAATGCAAGGCTAGGCAATGCACGGCAAGGTAAGGAAAGGGTAACGGAAAGTAAGGAACGGCAAGGCAATGCAACGCTGAGGAAAGGGAACGCAAGGCAATGCAAAGTTAAGGCAAGGCAATCCAAGTAAGGCTAAGGCAAGGGGAGGTAAGGCAAGGCATGGGTAACGGAAGGCACGGCAAGGCAAGAAAAGGGTAACGGAAGGCTCGGCAAGGCAAGGGGTGACAAGTCTAAGGCACGACAACGCAAGGCGAGGCAATGCACGGCAAGGCAAGGAAAGGGTAAGAGAGGGCAAGGCAATGCAAGGCAAGGCAAGGCAAGGAAAGGGTAACAGAAGGCACTGCAAGGCAAGGCAAAGCAAAGTAAGGGAAGCGTAACTGAAGGCAAGGCAATGAAAGGGAAGGACAAGGCAAGGCACGGTAAGGCAAGGCAAGGCTACGTCAAGGCAACGCAAGGCAACGCCAATTTAAGGCAAGGCAAGGAAAGGGTAACAGAAGGCTAAGCAATGCAAGGCAAAGCAAGGCAAGGAAATGGTAATGCAAGGCAATGCAAGGGAAGGACAAGGCAACGCAACGGAACGCTACGCAATGCACGGCAAGGCAAGGGAAGGGTAACGGAAGGCAGGGCAAGGCAAGACAAATCAAGGCAAGGCAAGGGTAATGGAATGCACGGCAAGACAAGGGAAGGACAAGGCAAGGCAAGGCAACGCAAGGCTAGGCAATGCAAGGCAATGCAAGGAAAGGGTAACGAATTGCAAGGCAAGGCAAGGCTAAGGCAAGACAATGCAAGGCTAGGCAACGAACGGCAAGGCAAGGAAAGGGTAACTGAATGGAAGGCACGGCAAGCCAAGGAGAGGGTAACGGAATGCAAGGCACTGCAAGGCAAGGCAAGGCTAAGGCAAGGCAACGCAAGGTAACGCAACGATAAGACAATGCAAGGAAAGGGTAACGGAAGGCAAGGCAATGCAAGGCAAAGCAAGGCAAGGCAAGTCAAAGCAAGGCAAAGCAAGGCAAGGCAAGGGTAACGGAAGGGACGGCAAGGCAAGGGAAGGACATGGCAAGGCGAGGCAAGGGTAACGGAAGGCATGGAAAGGGAAGACAATGGTAACGGAAGGCAAGGCACAGCAATGTAAGGCAAGGCCAAGGCAACGCAAGGAAACGCAAGGCAACGCAAAGTTAAGGCAAGGCAAGGCAAGGGTAACGGAAGGGAAGGCACGGCAAGGCAAGGAAAGGGTAACGGAATGCAAGGCACGGCAAGGCTAAGGCTAGGCAACGCAAGGCAACGCAAAGTTAAGGCAAGGCAAGGAAAGGGTAACAGAAGGCAAGACAAGGCAAGGCAAAGCAATGCAAGGCAAGGCAAGGGAAGGACAAGGCAAGGCACGGAAAGGCAAGGAAAGGTTCACAGAAAACAAGGCAAGGCAAGGTAAGGCAAGGCAAAGGCAAGGGATTGCCAAGCAAGGCCAGGTTAAGGGAAGGCAAGACCAGCAAGGCTACGGCAAGGGGAGTCAAGTCTAAGGCAGGACAAAGCAAGGCTAGGCAATGCACGGTAAGGGAAAGAAAGGGTAACGGAAGGGAAGGCAAAGCAAGACAAGGCTAGGGTAACGGAAGGCACGGCACGGCAAGTCAATGCAAGGCCAAGGCCACACATGGCTTGGCAATGCACGGCAAGGCAACGTAAGGGTAAGGGGAGGCACGGCAAGCCAAGGGAAGGGCAAGGCAAGGCACGGCAAGGGAAGGGATGGACAAGGCAAGGCAAGGCAAGGCAAGGGAAGGGTAACGGAAGGCATCGAAAGGCAAGACAATGATAACGGAAGGCAAAGCACGGCAAGGTAAGGCAATGCCAAGGCAACGCAATGCAAAGCAAGGCAACGCAAAGTTGAGGCAAGGCAAGGCAAGGGTAACGGAAGGGAAGGCACGGCAAGGCAAGGAAAGGATAACGGAATGCAAGCCACGGCAAGGCAACGCAAGGCTAAGGCAAGGCAACGCAAGGCAACGCAAAGTTAAGGCAAACAAGGAAAGGGTAACGGAAGGCAAGGCAAGGCACGGACAAGCAAGGCAAGGCAAGGGTAACGGAAGGGACGGCAAGGCATAGGAAGGACAAGGCAAGGCAGGCCAAGGCAAGGAAAGGCTAAGGCAAGGCAACGCAAGGCTAGGCAATGCACGGAAGGCAAGCGAAGTGTAACGGAAGGCACGGCAAGGCAAGGGACGGAAAAGGCAAGGCACGGCAAGGCAAGGCAGGGCTAAAGCAAGGCAGTGCAAGGCTAGGCAATGCAGGACAAGGCAAGGAACGGGTAACGGAAGGGAAGGCACGGCAAGGGAAGGAAAGGGTAACGGAATGCAAGGCACGGCAAGGCAAGGCTAAGGCAAGGCAACGCAAGGTAACGCAAAGTTAAGACAAGGGAAGGAAAGGGTAACGGAAGGCAAGGCAAGGCAAGTCAAAGCAAGGCAAGGCAAGGGTAACGGAAGCCACTGCAAGGCAAGGGAAAGACAAGGCAAGGCAAGGCAAGGCAAGGATAAGGCAAGGCAACTGAAAGCTACGCAAGGTTAAGGCAAGGGAAGCCAAGCAAGGCTGAGGCAAGGGGAGACAAGGCTAAGGCACGACAACGCAAGGCTAGGCAATGAACGGCAAGGCAAGGAAAGGGTAAAAGAAGGCAAGGCAATGCAAGGCAAAGCAAGGCAAGGAAAGGGTAACGGAAGGCACAGCAACGCAAGGAAAGGGTAACAGAAGGCAAGACAAGGCAAGGCAAAGCAATGCAAGCCAAGGCAAGGGAAGGACAAGGCAAGGCAAGGAAAGGGTAACAGAAAATAAGGCAAGGCAAGGTAAGGCAAGGCAAAAGCAAGCGAATGCCATGCAAGGCCAGGTTAAGGGAAGGCAAGACGAGCAAGGCTATGGCAAGGGGAGTCAACGCTAAGGCACGACAACGCAAGGCTAGGCAATGCACGGCAAGGCAAGGAAAGGGTAACGGAAGGGAAGGCAAAGCAAGATAAGGCTAGGGTAACGGAAGGCACCGCACCGCAAGTCAAGGCAAGGCCAAGGCAACACATGGCTGGGCAATGCACGGCAAGGCAACGTAAGGGTAAGGGAAGGCACGGCAAGGCAAGGGAAGGGCAAGGCAAGGCACGGGAAGGCATGGGTAACGGAATGCATGGAAAGACAATGGTAACGGAAGGGAAGGCACGGCAAGGCAAGGAAAGGGTAACGGACTGCAAGGCACGGCAAGGCAACGCAAGGCTAAGGCAAGGCAACGCAAGGCTAAGGCATGGCACCGCAAGGCAATGCAAAATTAAGGCAAGGCCAGGAAAGGGTAACAGAAAGCACGGCAATGCAAGGCAAAGCAAGGCAAGGAAAGGGTAATGGAAGGCAAGGCAAGGCACGTCAAAGCAAGGCAAGGCAAGTCAAATTAAGGCAAAGCAAGGCAAGGCAAGTGTAACGGACGGGACGGAAAGGCAAGGGAAGGTAAATGCAAGGTAGGGCAAGGCAAGGAAAGGCTAAGGCAAGGCAACGCAAGTCAAGGCAAAGCACGGCAAGGCAAGGGAAGGACAAGGCAAGGCACAGCAAGGGAAGGCAAGGCTAAGGCAAGGCAACGCAAGGCTAGTCAATACACGGCAAGGCAAGGAAAGGGTAAAGCAAGGTAAGCCACGTCAAGGCAATGCAAAGCTGAGGAAAGGCAACGCAAGGTAATGCAAAGTGAAGGCAAGACAACCCAAGCAAGGCTAAAGCAAGGGTAGGCAAGGCAAGGCAAGGGTAACGGAAGGCAAGGCAAGGCAAGGCAAAGCAATGCAAGGCAAGGGTAAAGGAAGGCACGGCAAGGCAAGACAAGGGTAACGGAATGCACGTCAAGGCAAGGGAAGGACATGGCACGGCAAGGCAAGTTAGGGCAAGGCTAAGGCAAGACAATGCCATGCAAGGCCAGGTTAAAGGAAGGCAAGACAAGCAAGGCTAAGGCAAGTGGAGACAAAGCTAATGCACGACAATGCAAGGCTAGGCAATGCACGGCAAGACATGGAAAGGGTAACCGAAGGCAAGGCAAGGCAAGGTAAGGCAAGGCTAAGGCAAGGCAATGCCATTGAAGGCCAGGTTAAGGGAAGGCAGGACAAGCAAGGCTAAGGCAAGGGGAGTCAGGGCTAATGCACGACAATGCAAGGCTAGGCAATGCACGGCAAGGTAAGGAAAGGGTAACGGAAAGTAAGGAACGGCAAGGCAATGCAACGCTGAGGAAAGGGAACGCAAGGCAATGCAAAGTTAAGGCAAGGCAATCCAAGTAAGGCTAAGGCAAGGGGAGGTAAGGCAAGGCATGGGTAACGGAAGGCACGGCAAGGCAAGAAAAGGGTAACGGAAGGCTCGGCAAGGCAAGGGGTGACAAGTCTAAGGCACGACAACGCAAGGCGAGGCAATGCACGGCAAGGCAAGGAAAGGGTAAGAGAGGGCAAGGCAATGCAAGGCAAGGCAAGGCAAGGAAAGGGTAACAGAAGGCACTGCAAGGCAAGGCAAAGCAAAGTAAGGGAAGCGTAACTGAAGGCAAGGCAATGAAAGGGAAGGACAAGGCAAGGCACGGTAAGGCAAGGCAAGGCTACGTCAAGGCAACGCAAGGCAACGCCAATTTAAGGCAAGGCAAGGAAAGGGTAACAGAAGGCTAAGCAATGCAAGGCAAAGCAAGGCAAGGAAATGGTAATGCAAGGCAATGCAAGGGAAGGACAAGGCAACGCAACGGAACGCTACGCAATGCACGGCAAGGCAAGGGAAGGGTAACGGAAGGCAGGGCAAGGCAAGACAAATCAAGGCAAGGCAAGGGTAATGGAATGCACGGCAAGACAAGGGAAGGACAAGGCAAGGCAAGGCAACGCAAGGCTAGGCAATGCAAGGCAATGCAAGGAAAGGGTAACGAATTGCAAGGCAAGGCAAGGCTAAGGCAAGACAATGCAAGGCTAGGCAACGAACGGCAAGGCAAGGAAAGGGTAACTGAAGGGAAAGCACGGCAAGCCAAGGAGAGGGTAACGGAATGCAAGGCACTGCAAGGCAAGGCAAGGCTAAGGCAAGGCAACGCAAGGTAACGCAACGATAAGACAATGCAAGGAAAGGGTAACGGAAGGCAAGGCAATGCAAGGCAAAGCAAGGCAAGGCAAGTCAAAGCAAGGCAAAGCAAGGCAAGGCAAGGGTAACGGAAGGGACGGCAAGGCAAGGGAAGGACATGGCAAGGCGAGGCAAGGGTAACGGAAGGCATGGAAAGGGAAGACAATGGTAACGGAAGGCAAGGCACAGCAATGTAAGGCAAGGCCAAGGCAACGCAAGGAAACGCAAGGCAACGCAAAGTTAAGGCAAGGCAAGGCAAGGGTAACGGAAGGGAAGGCACGGCAAGGCAAGGAAAGGGTAACGGAATGCAAGGCACGGCAAGGCTAAGGCTAGGCAACGCAAGGCAACGCAAAGTTAAGGCAAGGCAAGGAAAGGGTAACAGAAGGCAAGACAAGGCAAGGCAAAGCAATGCAAGGCAAGGCAAGGGAAGGACAAGGCAAGGCACGGAAAGGCAAGGAAAGGTTCACAGAAAACAAGGCAAGGCAAGGTAAGGCAAGGCAAAGGCAAGGGATTGCCAAGCAAGGCCAGGTTAAGGGAAGGCAAGACCAGCAAGGCTACGGCAAGGGGAGTCAAGTCTAAGGCAGGACAAAGCAAGGCTAGGCAATGCACGGTATGGGAAAGAAAGGGTAACGGAAGGGAAGGCAAAGCAAGACAAGGCTAGGGTAACGGAAGGCACGGCACGGCAAGTCAATGCAAGGCCAAGGCCACACATGGCTTGGCAATGCACGGCAAGGCAACGTAAGGGTAAGGGGAGGCACGGCAAGCCAAGGGAAGGGCAAGGCAAGGCACGGCAAGGGAAGGGATGGACAAGGCAAGGCAAGGCAAGGCAAGGGAAGGGTAACGGAAGGCATCGAAAGGCAAGACAATGATAACGGAAGGCAAAGCACGGCAAGGTAAGGCAATGCCAAGGCAACGCAATGCAAAGCAAGGCAACGCAAAGTTGAGGCAAGGCAAGGCAAGGGTAACGGAAGGGAAGGCACGGCAAGGCAAGGAAAGGATAACGGAATGCAAGCCACGGCAAGGCAACGCAAGGCTAAGGCAAGGCAACGCAAGGCAATGCAAAGTTAAGGCAAACAAGGAAAGGGTAACGGAAGGCAAGGCAAGGCACGGACAAGCAAGGCAAGGCAAGGGTAACGGAAGGGACGGCAAGGCATAGGAAGGACAAGGCAAGGCAGGCCAAGGCAAGGAAAGGCTAAGGCAAGGCAACGCAAGGCTAGGCAATGCACGGAAGGCAAGCGAAGTGTAACGGAAGGCACGGCAAGGCAAGGGACGGAAAAGGCAAGGCACGGCAAGGGAAGACAAGGCTAAGGCAAGGCAACTCAAGGCTAGGCAAGGGTAAAGGAAGCACGGCAAGGCAAGACAAGGGTAACGGAAGGCACGGCAAATCAAGGGAAGGAGAAGGCAATGTACGGCATGGCAAGGCAATGGTAAGGCAAGGCAACGCAAGGCTAAGGCAAAGGGAGGCAAGGCAAGTCAAGGGTAACGGAAGGCACGGCAAGGCAAGACAAGGGTAACGGAAGGCTAGGCAAGGCAAGGGAAGGACAAGGCAAGGCAGGGAAAGGCAAGACAAGGGTAACGGAAGGCTCGGCAAGGCAACGCAAGGCTAGGCAATGCACGGCAATGCAAGGAAAGGGTAACGGAATGCAAGGAAAGGCAAGCCAAGACTAAGGGAAGCAAAGCAAGGCTAGGCAATGCACGGATAAGGCAAAGAAAGGGTAACGGAAGGCAAGGCAAGGCAAGGCAAAGCAAGGCAAGGCAAGGGTAAAGGAAGGCACGGCAAGGCAAGACGAGGGTAACGGAAGGCACGGCAAGGCAAGGGAAGGACATGGCACGGCAAGGCAAGGTAAGGCAAGGCTAAGGCAAGGCAATGCCATGCATGGGCAGGTTAAGGGAAGGCAAGACAAACAAGGCTAAGGCAAGGGGAGTCAGGGCTACGGAACGACAACGCAAGGCTAGGCAATGCACGGCAACACAAGGAAAGGGCAACGGAAAGTAAGGAACGGCAAGGCAATGCAACGCTGAGGAAAGGGAACGCAAGGCAATGCAAAGTTAAGGCAAGGCAAGCCAAGCAAGGCTAAGGCAAGGGGAGGCAAGGCAAGGCAAGGGTAACAGAAGGCACGGCAAGGCAAGACAAGGGTAACGGAAAGCTCGGCAAGGCAAGGGGAGACAAGTCTAAGGCACGACAACGCAAGGCGAAGCAATGCACGGCAAGGCAAGGAAAGGGTATCAGAAGGCAAATCAATGCAAGGCAAAGCAAGGCAAGGAAAGGGTAACAAAAGGCACTGCAAGGCAAGGAAAGGGTAAAGGAAGGCAAGGCAAAGCAAAGGAAGGGGAGGGTAACTGAAGGCAAGGCAATGAAAGGGAAGTACAAGTCAAGGCACGGTAAAGGAAGGCAAGGCTAAGGCAAGGCAACGCAAATCAACGCCAATTTTTAGGCAAGGCAAGGAAAGGGTAACCGAAGTCAGGCAAGGGAAGGCCAAGGCAACGCAACGCAACGCAAGGCAACGCAAAGTTAAGGCAACGCAAGGCAAGGGTAACGGAAGGGAAGGCACGGCAAGGCAAGGAAAGGGTAACGGAACGCAAGGCACAAAAAGGCAACGCACAGCTAAGGCAAGGCAACGCAAGGCAACGCAACGTTAAGGCAAGTCAAGGAAAGGGTGACAGAAAGCACAGCAATGCAAGGCAAAGCAAGGCAAGGAAAGGGTAACAGAAGGCAAGGCAATGCAAGGCAAATCAAGGCAAGGCAAGTCAAAGCAAGGCAAAGCAAGGCATGGCAAGGGTAACGGACGGGACGGCAAGGCAAGGGAAGGAAATGGCAAGTCAAGGCAAGGCAAGGGTAACGGAAAACAAGGCACGGCAAGGTAAGGCAAGGCCAAGGCAACGCAACGCAACGCAAGGCAACGCAAAATTAAGGCAACGAAAGGGAAGGGTAACGGAAGGGAAGGCACGGCAAGGCAAGGAAAGGGTAACGGAATGCAAGGCACAGCAAGGCAACGCACGACTAAGGCAAGGCAACGCAAGGCAACGCAAAGTTAAGGCAAGGCAAGGAAAGTGTAACAGAAGGCAAGGCAAGGCACGGAATAGCAAGGAAAGGCAAGTGTAAAGGAAGGTATGGCAAGGCAAGGGAAAGAGAAGACAAGGCAAGGCAAGGATAAGGCAAATCATAGCAAAGCAAGGCAAGGGTAAGGCAAGGCAAGCCAAGCAAGACTAAGGCAAGGGGAGACAAGGCTAAGGCACGACAACGCAAGGCTAGGCAATGCACGGCAAGGCAGGGAAAGGGTTACTGAAGGCATGGCAAGGCAAGGGAAGGACAAGGCAAGGCACGGCAAGGCAAGGAAAGGCTTACAGAACGCAACGCAACGCAAGGCAACGCGAAGTTAAGGCAAGGCAAGGAAAGGGTAACAGAAGGCAAGGCACGGAACGGCAAGGAAAGGGTATCGGAAGGCAAGGCACGGCAAGGCAAGACAAGGCTAAGGCAAGGCAACGCAAGTCAACGCAAAGTTAAGGCAAGGCAAGGAAAGGGTAACACAAAGCAAGGCAATGCAAGGCAAAGCAAGGCAAGGAAAGGGTAACGGAAGCCAAAGCAAGGCAAGGCAAAGCAAGGCAAGGCACGTCCACGTCAAAGCAAGGCAAAGCAAGGCAAGGCAAGGGTAACGGACGGGACGGCAAGGCATGGGAATGACAAGGCAAGGCAGGGCAAGGCAAGGAAAGGCTAAGGCAAGACTATGCAAGGCTAGGCAATGCCCGGCAAGGCAAGGAAGGGGTAACGGAAGGGAAGGAACGGCAAGGCAAGGAAAGGGCAACGGAAGGCAGGGCACAGCAAGGCAAGGCAAGGCTAACGCAAGGCAACGCAAGGTAACGCAACGTTAAGACAAGGCAAGGAAAGGGTAACAGAAGGCAAGGCAATGCAAGGCAAAGCAAGGCAAGGCAAGTCAAAGCAAGGCAAAGCAAGGCAAGGCAAGGATAACGGACGGGACGGCAAGGCAAGGGAAGGACATGGGAAGGCAAGGCAAGGCAAGGGTAACGGAAGGCATGGAAAGGCAAATCAATGGTAACGGAAGGCAAGACACGGCAAGGTAAGGCAAGGCCAAGGCAACGCAACGCTACGCAAGGCAACGCAAAGTTAAGGCAAGGCAAAGCAAGGGTAACGGAAGGGAAGGCACGGCAAGGCAAGGAAAGGGTAACGGAATGCAAGGCACAGCAAGGCAACGCACGGTTACGGCAAGGCAGCGCAAGGCAACGTAAAGTTCAGGCACGGCAAGGAAAGGATGAAGGAAGGCAAGGCAAGACACGGAATAGCAAGGAAAGGCAAGGGTAACGGAAGGTATGGCAAGGCAAGGGAAAGACAAGGCAAGGCAAGGCAAGGATAAGGCAAATCATAGCAAAGCAAGGCAAGCTTAAGCCAAGGCAAGCCGCGCAAGGCTTAGGCAAGGGGAGACAAGGCTAAGGCACGACAACGCAAGTCTAGGCAATGCACGGAAGGCAAGCGAAGTGTAACGGAAGGCACGGCAAGGCAAGGGACGGAAAAGGCAAGGCACGGCAAGGGAAGGCAAGGCTAAGGCAAGGCAACGCAAGGCTAGGCAAGGGTAAAGGAAGGCACGGCAAGGCAAGACAAGGGTAACGGAAGGCACGGCAAGGCAAGCGAAGGACAAGGCAAGGCACGGCATGGCAAGGCAATGGTAAGGGAAGGCAACGCAAGGCTTGGCAATGTAAGGCAAGGCAAGGAAAGGGTAACGGAAGGAAAGGTACGGCAAGGCAATGCAAAGTTGAGGAAAGGCAACTGGAGGCAATGCAAAGTGAAGGCAACACAAACGACGCAAGGCTAAGGCAAAGGGTGGCAAGGCAAGGCAAGGGTAACGGAAGGCACGGCAAGGCAAGACAAGGGTAACGGAAGGCTAGGCAAGGCAAGGGAAGGACAAGGCAAGGCACGGAAAGGCAAGACCAGGGTAACAGAAGGCTCGGCAAAGCAACGCAAGGCTAGGCAATGCACGGCAATGCAAGGAAAGGGTAACGGAATGCAAGGCAAGGCAAGGCAAGGCTAAGGCAAGCAATGCAAGGCTAGGCAATGCAC
The DNA here is from genome assembly GCF_037893015.1 of Macrotis lagotis. Classification (NCBI taxonomy): domain Eukaryota; kingdom Metazoa; phylum Chordata; class Mammalia; order Peramelemorphia; family Peramelidae; genus Macrotis; species Macrotis lagotis. Next base: position 239,164 of record NW_027422032.1, read on the forward strand.
GGATAAGGCAAGGAAAGGGTAACGGAAGGCAAGGCAAGGCAAGGCAAAGCAAGGCAAGGCAAGGGTAAAGGAAGGCACGGCAAGGCAAGACGAGGGTAACGCAAGGCACGGCAAGGCAAGGGAAGGAAAGGCTAAGGCAAGACAATGCCATGCAAGGCCAGGTTAAAGGAAGGTAAGACAAGCAAGGCTAAGGCAAGGGGAGACAAAGCTAATGCACGACAATGCAAGGCTAGGCAATGCACGGCAAGGCAAGGAAAGTGTAACTGAAGGCAAGGCAAGGCAATGTAAGGCAAGGCTAAAGCAAGGCAATGCCATGCAAGGGCAGGTTAAGGGAAGGCAAGACAAGCAAGGCTAAGGCAAGGGGAGTCAGGGCTAAGACACGACAACGCAAAGCTAGGCAATGCACGGCAAGGCAAGGAAAGGGTAACGGAAAGTAAGGAACGGAAAGGCAAAGCAACGCTGAGGAAAGGGAACGCAACGGAATGCAAAGTTAAGGCAAGGCAAGCCAAGCAAGGCAAAGGCAAGGGGAGGCAAGGAAAGGCAAGGGTAACGGAAGGCACGGCTAGGCAAGTCAAGGGTAACGGAAGGCTCGGCAAGGCAAGGGGAGAGAAGTCAAAGGCACGACAACGCATGGCGAGGCAATGCACGCCAAGGCAAGGAAAGGGTTAGAGAAGGCAAATCAATGCAAGGCAAAGCAAGGCAAGGAAAGGGTAACAGAAGGCACTGCAAGGCAAGGAAAGGGTAAAGAAAGGCAAGGCAAGGCAAGGCAAAGCAAGGCAAGGCAAGGGTAACTGAAGGCATGGCAAGGCAAGGGAAGGACAAGGCAAGGCACGGCAAGGGAAGGAAACGCTTACAGAACGCAACTCAACGCAAGGCAACGCGAAGTTAAGGCAAGGCAAGGAAAGGGTAACAGAAGGCAAGGCACGGAAAGGCAAGGAAAGGGTATCGGAAGGCAAGGCAAGGCAAGGCAAGGCTAAGGCAAGGCAAGTCAACGCAAAGTTAAGGCAAGGCAAGGAAAGGGTAACAGAAAGCAAGGCAATGTAAGGCAAAGCAAGGCAAGGAAAGGGTAACGTAAGGCAAGGCAAGGCAAGGCAAAGGAAGGCAAGGCACGTCAAAACAAGGCAAAGCAAGGCAAGGCAAGGGTAACGGAAGGGACGGCAAGGCATGGGAAGGACAAGGCAAGGCAGGGCAGGGCAAGGAAAGGCTAAGGCAAGGAACGGCTTACAGAACTCAGCGCAACGCAAGGCAACGCGAAGTTAAGGCAAGGCAAGGGAAGGGTAACGGAAGGCAGGGCAAGGCAAGACAAATCAAGGCAAGGCAAGGGTAATGGAAGGCATGGCAAGGCAAGGGAAGGACAAGGCAAGGAACGGCAAGGCAAGGAACGGCTTACAGAACTCAGCGCAACGCAAGGCAACGCGAAGTTAAGGCAAGGCAAGGAAAGGGTAACAGAAGGCAAGGCACGGAAAGGCAAGGAAAGGGTATCGGAAGGCAAGGCAAGGCAAGTCTAAGGCAAGGCAACGCAAGTCAACGCAAAGTTAAGGCAAGGCAAGGAAAGGGTAACAGAAAGCAAGGCAAGGAAAGGGTAACAGAAAGCAAGGCAAAGTAAGGCAAAGCAAGGCAAGGCAAGGGTAACGGAAGGGACGACAAGGCATGGGAAGGACAAGGGAAGGTAGGACAAGGCAAGGAGAGGCTAAGGCAAGGCAACGCAAGGCTAGGCAAGGGTAAAGGAAGGCACGGCAAGGCAAGGGAAGGACAAGGCAAGGCACGGCAAGGGAAGGCAAGGCTAAGGCAAGGCAACGCAAGGCTAGGCAAGGGTAAAGAAAGGCACGGCAAGGCAAGACATGGGTAATGGAAGGCACGGCAAGGCAAGGCAAGGACAAGGCAAGGCACGGCATGGCAAGGCAATGGTAAGGAAAGGCAACGCAAGGCTTGGCAATGTAAGGCAAGGCAAGGAAAGGGTAACGGAAGGAAAGGTACGGCAAGGCAATGCAAAGATGAGGAAAGGCAACTCGAGGCAATGCAAATTGAAGGCAACACAAACGACGCAAGGCTAAGGCAAAGGGAGGCAAGGCCAGGCAAGGGTAACGGAAAGCACGGCAAGGCAAGACAAGGGTAATGGAAGGCTCGGCAAGGCCAGGGAAGGACAAGGCAATGCACGGCAAGGCAAGGAAAGGGTAACGTAAAGAAAGGAACGGAAATTCAATGCAACGCTGAGGAATGGGAACACAAGGCAATGCAAAGTTAAGGCAAGGCAAGCCAAGCAAGGCTAAGGCAAGGGGAGGCAAGGCAAGGCAAGGGTAACGGAAGGCACGGCAAGCAAAACAAGGGTAACGGAAGGCTCGGCAAGTCAAGGGGAGACAAGTCTAAGGCACGACAACGCAAGGCGAGGCAATGCACGGCAAGGCAAGGAAAGGGTATCAGAAGGCAAATCAATGCAAGGCAAAGCAAGGCAAGGAAAGGGTAACAGAAGGCACTGCAAGGCAGGGAAAGGGTAAAGGAAGGAAAGGCAAAGCAAAGTAATTGAACGGTAACTGAAGGCAAGCTAATGAAAGGGAAGGACAAGGCAAGGCACGGTGAGGCAAGGCAAGGCTAAGGCAAGGCAACGCAAGGCAACGCCAATTTTTAGGCAAGGCAAGGAAAGGGTAACAGAAGGCAGGCAAGGGAAGGACAAGGCAACGCAACGGAAGGCTACGCAATGCACGGCAAGGCAAGGGAAGGGTAACGGAAGGCAGGGCAAGGCAAGGGAAGGACAAGGCAAGGCAAGGCTCGGAAAGGCAAGGCAAGGCTAAGGCAAGGCAACGCAAGGCTAGGCAATGCACGGCAATGCAAGGAATGGGTAACGGAATGCAAGGCAAGGGAATGCTAAGGGAAGACAATGCAAGGCAAGGCAATGCACGGCAAGGCAAGGACAGGGTAACGGAACAGAAGGAACGGTAAGGCAAGGAAAGGGTAACGGAATGCAATGCACGGCAAGGCAAGTCAAGGCTAAGGCAAGGCAACGCAAGGTAACGCAACTTTAAGACAAGGCAAGGAAAGGGTAACAGAAGGCAAGGCAATGCAAGGCAAAGCAAGGCAAGGCAAGTCAAAGCAAGGCAAAGCAAGGCAAGGCAAGGGTAAAGGACGGGACGTCAAGGCAAGGGAAGGAAATGGCAAGGCAAGGCAAGGGAAACGGAAGACATGGAAAGGCAAGGGAAGGACAAGGCAAGGCACGGCAAGGCAAGGCAAGGCTTATAGAACGCAACGCAACGCAAGGCTACGCGAAGTTAAGGCAAGGCAAGGAAAGGGTAACAAAAGGCAAGGCACGGAAAGGCAAGGAAAGGGTATCGGAAGGCAAGGCACGGCAAGGCAAGGCAAGGCTAAGGCAAGGCAACGCAAGTCAACGCAAAGTTAAGGCAAGGCAAGGAAAGGGTAACACAAAGCAAGGCAATGCAAGGCAAAGCAAGGCAAGGCAAGGCTAAGGCAAGGCAACGGAAGGTAACGCATCGTTAAGACAAGGCAAGGAAAGGGTAACAGAAGGCAAGGCAATGCAAGGCAAAGCAAGGCAAGGCAAGTCAAAACAAGGCAAAGCAAGGCAAGGCTAGGGTAACGGACGGGACGGCAAGGCAAGGGAAGGAAATGGCAAGGCAAGGCAAGGCAAGGGTAACGGAAGGCTCGGCAAGGGAAGGGGAGACAAGGCTAAGGCACGACAACGCAAGGCTAAGGCAAGGGGAGGCAAGGCTAAGCCACGAAAACGCAAGGCTAGGCAATGCACGGCAAGGCAGGGAAAGAGTAACCGAAGGAAAGGCAAGGCAAGGAAAGGAAAGGGTAAGAGATTGCAAGGCACGGCAAGGCCACGCAAGGCTAAGGCACGGCAACGCAAGGCAACGCAAAGTTACGGCAAGGCAAGGAAAGGGTAACAGAAGGCAATGCAAGGCACGGAATAGCAAGGAAAGGCAAGGGTAAAGGAAGGTATGGCAAGGCAAGGGAAAGACAAGGCAAGGCAAGGCAAGGATAAGGCAAATCATAGCAAAGCAAGGCAAGGTTAAGGCAAGGCAAGACAATCAAGGTTAAGGCAAGGGGAGACAAGGCTAATGCACGACAACGCAAGGCTAGACAATGCACGGCAAGGCAAGGAAAGGGTAACAGAAGGCAAGGCAATGCAAAGCAAAGCAAGTCAAGGGAAGGGTAACGGAAGGCACAGCAAGGCAAGGAAAGCGTAACGGAAGGCAAGGCAAGGCAAGGCAAAGCAAGGCAAGGCAAGGGTAACTGAAGGCATGGCAAGGCAAGGGAAGGACAAGGCAAGGCACGGCAAGGCAAGGCAAGGCTTACAGAACGCAACGTAATGCAAGGCAACGAGAAGTTAAGGCAAGGCAAGGAAAGGGTAACAGAAGGCAAGGCACGGAAAGGCAATGAAAGGGTATCGAAATGCAAGGCACGGCAAGGCAAGGCTAAGGCAAGGCAACGCAAGCAAGGCAAAGTTATGGCAAGGCAAGGAAAGGGTAACACAAAGCAAGGCAATGCCAGGCAAAGCAAGGCAAGGAAAGGGTAACGGAATGCAAGGCAAGGCAAGGCAAAGCATGGCAAGGCACGTCAAAGCAAGGCAAAGGAAGGCAAGGCAAGGGTAACGGACGGGACGGCAAGGCAAGGGAAGGACATGGCAAGGCAAGGCAAAGCAAGGGTAACGGAAGGCATGGAAAGGCAAGACAATGGTAACGGAAGGCAAGGCACGGCAAGGTAAGGCAAGGCCAAGGCAACGCAACGCAACGCAAGGCAACGCAAAGTTAAGGCAAGGCAAAGCAAGGGTAACGGAAGGGAAGGCACGGCAAGGCAAGGAAAGGGTAACGGAATTCAAGGCACAGCAAGGCAACGCACGGCTAAGGCAAGGCAACGCAAGGCAACGGAAAGTTCAGGCAAGGCAAGGAAAGGGTAACGGAAGGCAAGGCAAGACACGGAATAGCAAGGAAAGGCAAGGGTAACGGAAGGTATGGCAAGGCAAGGGAAAGACAAGGCAAGGCAAGGCCAGGATAAGGCAAATCATAGCAAAGCAAGGCAAGGTTAAGGCAAGGCAAGCCAAGCAAGGCTAAGGCAAGGGGAGACAAGGCTAAGGCTCGACAACGCAAGGCTAGGCAATGCACGGCAAGGCATGGTAAGGGTAACTGAAGGCATGGCAAGGCAAGGGACGGACAAGGCAAGGCACGGAAAGCGAAGTGAAGGCTAAGGCAAGGCAACGCAAGGCTAGGCAAGGGTAAAGGAAGGCACGCTAAGGCAAGACAAGGGTAACGGAAGGCACGGCAATGCAAGGTAAGGACAAGGCAAGGTACGGCATGGCAAGGCAATGCTAAGGCAAGGCAACGCAAGGCTAGGCAATTAACGGCAATGCAAGAAAGGGTAACGGAAGGAAAGGCACGGCAAGGCAAAGCAAAGATGAGTAAAGGCAACGCAATTCAATGCAAAGTGAAGGCAACACAAACGACGCAAGGCTAAGGCAAAGGGAGGCAAGGCAAGGGTAACGGAAGGCACGGCAAGGCAAGAGAAGGGTAACGGATGGCTCGGCAAGGCAAGGGAAGGCTTCGCAATGCACGGCAATGCAAGGAAAGGGTAACGGAATGCAAGGCAAGGCAAGGAAAGGCTAAGGCAAGCAATGCAAGGCTAGGCAATGCACGGCAAGGCAAGGAAAGGGTAGGGGAAGGCAACGCAATGCTAGGCAAAGCAAGGCAAGGAAAGGGTAAAGGAAGGCACGGCAAGGCAAGCGAAGGGTAACGGAAGGCACGGCAAGGCAAGGGAAGGACAAGCCAAGGCACGGCAAGGCAAGGCAAGACTAAGGGAACGCAACGCAACGCAAGGCAACGTGAAGTTAAAGCAAGGCAAGGAAAGGGTAACAGAAGGGAAGGCACGGAACGGCAAGGAAAGGGTAACGGAAAGCAAGGCACGGCAAGGCAAGGCAAGGCTAAGGCAAGGCAACGCAAGTCAACGAAAAAGTTAAGGCAAGGCAAGGAAACGGTAACAGAAAGCACCGCAATGCAAGGCAAAGCAAGGCAAGGGAAGGGTAATGGAAGGCAAGGGAAGGCACGGAAAAGCAAGGCAAGGCAAGGGTAACGGAAGGCACGGCAAGGCAAGGGAAAGACAAGGCAAGGCAAGGCAAGGCAAGGAAAGGATTAGGCAAGCCAACGCAAAGCAAGGCAAAGTTAAGGCAAGGCAAGCCAAGCAAGGTTAAGGCAAGGGGAGACAAGGCTAAGGATCGACAACGCAAGGCTAGTCAATGCACGGCAAGGCAAGGAAAGGGTAACAGAAGGCAAGGCAATGCAAGGCAAGAAAAGGGTAACGGAAGGCACAGCAAGGCAAGGAAAGCATAACGGAAGGCAAGGCAAGGCAAGGCAAAGCAAGGCAAGGCAAGGGTAACTGAAGGCATGGCAAGGCAAGGGAAGGACAAGGCATGGCACGGCAAGGCAAGGCAAGGCTTATAAAACGCAACGCAACGCAAGGCAATGCGAAGTTAATGCAAGGCAAGGAAAGGGTAACGGTAGGCAAGGTACGGAAAGGCAAGTAAAGGGTATCGGAAGGCAAGACACGGCAAGGCAAGTCAAGGCTAAGGCAAGGCAACGCAAGTCAACGCAAAGTTAAGGCAAGGCAAGGAAAGGGTAACACAAAGCAAGGCAATGCAAGGCAAAGCAAGGCAAGGCAAGTCAAAGCAAGGCAAAGCAAGGCAAGGCAAGGGTAACGGAAGGGACGGCAAGGCATGGGAAGGACAAGGCAAGGCAGGGCAAAGCAAGGAAAGGCTAAGGCAAGGCAACGCAAGGCTAGGCAATGCACGGCAAGGCAAGGGAAGGGTAATGGAAGGAAACGCAAGGCAAGGCAAAGCAAGGAAAGGGAAGTGGAACGGAAGGCACGGCAAGGCAAGGGAAGGACAATGCAAGGCACGGAAAGGAAAGGCAAGGCTGCGTCAAGGCAACGCAAGGCTAGGCAAGGGTAAAGGAAGGCACGGCAAGGCAAGACAAGGGTAAAGGAAGGCACGGCAAGGCAAGGGAAGAACACGGGAAGGCACGGCATGGCACGGCAATGCTAAGGCAAGGCAACGAAAGGCTAGGCAAAGTACGGCAAGGCAAGGCAAGGTAACGGAAGGCAAGGCACGGCAAGGCAATGCAAAGATGAGGAAAGGCAACGCAAGGCATTGCAAAGTTAAGGCAACACAAACGACGCAAGGCTAAGGCAAAGGGAGGCAAGGCAAGGCAAGGGTAATGGAAGGCACGGCAAGGCAAGACAAGGGTAACGGAAGGCTCGGCAAGGCAAGGGAAGGACAACGCAAGGCACGGCAAGGCAAGACAAGGGTAACGGAAGGCTCGGCAACGCAACGCAACGCTAGGCAATGCACGGCAATGCACGAAAAGGGTAACGGAATGCACGGCAAGGCAAGGCAAGGCTTAGGGAAGACAATGCAAGGCTAGGCAATGCACGGAAAAGGCAAGGAAAGGGTAACGGAAGTCATGGCAAGGCAAGGCAAAACAAGGCAAGGAAAGGGTAAAGGAAGGCACGGCAAGGCAAGACAAGGGTAACGGAAAGCACGGCAAGGCAAGGGAAGGACATGGCACGGCAAGGCGAGGCAAGGCAAAGGAAAGGCAACGCAAGGCTAGGCAATGCCCGGCAATACAAGGAAAGGGTAACGGAATTCAAGGCAAGGCAAGGCAAGGCTAAGGCAAGCAATGCAAAGCTAGGCAATGCACGGCAAGGCAAGGAAAGTGTAACGGAATGCAAGGCACGGCAAGGCAACGCAAGGCTAAGGCAAGGCAAGGAAAGGGTAACAGAATGCACGGCAATGCAAGGCAGAGCAAGGCAAGGAAAGGGTAATGGAAGGTAAGGCAAGGCAAGTCAAAGCAAGGCAAGGCAAGTCAAAGTAAGGCAAAGCAAGGCAAGGCAAGTATAACGGAAGGGACGGCAAGGCAAGGGAAGGAAAATGCAAGGCAGGCAAGGCAAGGAAAAGCTAAGGCAAGGCAACGCAATGCTAGGCATTGCACGGCAAGGCAAGGGAAGGGTAACTGAAGGCAAGGCAAGGCAAAGCAAGGCAAGGGAAGTGTAGCAGAAGGCACGGCAAAGCAAGGGAAGGGCAAGGCAATGCACGGGAAGGGAAGGCAAGGCTAAGGCAAGGCAACGCAAGGCCAGGCAATGCACAGCAAGGCAAGGAAAGTGTAAAGGAAGGTAAGGCACGTCAAGGCAATGCAAAGCTGAGGAAAGGCAACGCAAGGCAATGCAAAGTGAAGTCAAGACAACCCAAGCAAGGCTAAAGCAAGGGGAGGCAAGGCAAGGCAAGGGTAACGCAAGGCACGTCAAGGCAAGACAAGGGTAACGGAAGGCTCGGCAAGGCAAGGGAAGGACAAGGTAAGGCACGGCAAGGCAAGGCAAGGCTAAGGCAAGGCAACGCAAGGCTAGGCAATGTTACGGCAAGGCAAGGAAAGGGTAACGGAAGGCAAAGTACTGCAAGGCAATGCCAAGCTGAGGAAAGGCAACGCAAGGAAATGCAAAGTGAAGGCAACACAACCCAAGCAAGGCTAAAGCAAGGGGAGGCAAGGCAAGGCAAGGGTAACGCAAGGCACGTCAAGGCAAGACAAGGGTAACGGAAGGCTCGGCAAGGCAAGGGAAGGACAAGGTAAGGCACGGCAAGGCAAGGCAAGGCTAAGGCAAGGCAACGCAAGGCTAGGCAATGTTACGGCAAGGCAAGGAAAGGGTAACGGAAGGCAAAGTACTGCAAGGCAATGCCAAGCTGAGGAAAGGCAACGCAAGGAAATGCAAAGTGAAGGCAACACAACCCACGCAAGGCTAAGGCAAGGGGAGGCAAGGCAAGGGTAACGGAAGGTATGGTAAGGCAAGACTAGGGTAACGGAAGGCTAGGCAAGCCAACACAAGGCTAGGCATTGCACGGCAATGCAAGGAAATGGTAATGGAAGGCACGGCAAGGAAATGCAATGCTAAGGGAAGGCAACGCAAGGCTATGCAATGCACGGGAAGGCAAGGAATGGGTAACAGAAGGCACGGCAAGGAAAGGTAAGGCTAAGGCAAGGCAACGCAAGGCTATGCAATGCACGGGAATGCAAGGAAATGGTAACAGAAGGCAAGGCAAGGCAAGGCAAAGCAAGACAAGGCAAGGGTAAAGGAATGAACGGAAAGGCAAGACAAGGGTAACGGACGGAACGGCAAGGAAAGGGAAGGACATGGCACGGCAAGGCAAGGTAAGGCAAGGCTTAGGCAAGGCAATGCCATGCAAGGCTAGGTTAAAGGAACGCAAGACAAGCAAGGCTAAGGAAAGTGGAAGCAAGGCAAGGCAAGGGTAACGGAAGGCACGGCAAGGCAAGACAAGGGTAACGGAAGGCTCAGCAAGGCAAAGGGAGACAAGTCTAACGCACGACAACGCAAGGCGAGTCAATGCACGGCAAGGCAAGGAAAGGGTAACAGAAGGCAAGGTAATGGAAGGCAACGCAAGGCAAGGAAAGGGTAACAGAAGGCACAGCAAGACAAAGAAAGGGTAAAGGAAGGCAAGGCACGGCAAGGCAAAGCAAAGGAAGGTAAGGGTTACTGAAGGCAAGGCAATTTCAGGGAAGGACAAGGCAAGGCACGGTAAGGCAAGGCAAGGCTAAGGCAAGTCAACGTAAGGCAACGCCAATTAAAGGCTAGGCAAGGAAAGGGTAACACAAGGCAAGGCAAGGCAAGGCAAGGATAAGGCAAAGCAACGCAAAGCAAGGCAAGGTTGAGGAAAGGCAAGCCAAGCAAGGCTAAGGCAAGGGGAGACAAGGCTAAGGCACGACAACGCAAGGCTAGGCAATGCACGGCAAGGCAAGGCAAGCAAAGGGTAACGGAAGGCACAACAAGACAAGGAAAGGATAACGGAAGGCAAGGCAAGGCAAAGCAAGGCAAGGCAAGGGTAACTGAAGGCATGGAAAGGCAAAGGAAGGACAATGCAAGGCAGGGCAAGGCAATGCAAGGTTAACGGAAGGGACATCAACGCATGGGAAGGACAAGGTAAGGCAGGGCAAGGCAAGGAAAGCCTAAGGCAAGGCAACGGAAGGCTAGGCAATGCACGGCAAGGCAAGGGAAGGGTAACGGAAGGCAAGGCAAGGCAAGGCAAAGCAAGGCAAGGGAACTGTAACGGAAGGCACGGCAAGGCAACGTAAGGGTAAGGGAAGGCACGGCAAGGCAAGGGATGGACAAGGCAAGGCACGGCAAGGCAAGGGTAACGGAAGGCATGGAAAGGCAAGACAATGGTAACGGAAAGTAAGGCACGGCAAGGTAAGGCAAGGCAAAGGCAACGCAACACAACGCAATGCAATGCAAAGTTAAGGCAAGGCAAGGGTAAAGGAAGGGAAGGCAAAGCAAGAAAAGGCAAGGGTAACGGACGGCACGGTACGGCAAGTCAAGGCAAGGCCAAGGCAACACATGGCTGTGCAATGTACGGCAACGCATGGGAAGGACAAGGCAAGGCACGGCAAGGCAAGGCAGGGCTAAGGCAAGGCAGTGCAAGGCTAGGCAATGCAGGGCAAGGCAAGGAACGGGTAACGGAAGGGAAGGCACGGCAAGGCAAGGAAAGGGTAACGGAATGCAAGGCACGGCAAGGCAAGGCTAAGGCAAGGCAACGCAAGGTAACGCAAAGTTAAGACAAGGGAAGGAAAGGGTAACGGAAGGCAAGGCAAGGCAAGGCAAAGCAAGGCAAGGCAAGGGTAACGGAAGCCACTGCAAGGCAAGGGAAAGACAAGGCAAGGCAAGGCAAGGCAAGGATAAGGCAAAGCAACTGAAAGCAACGCAAGGTTAAGGCAAGGGAAGCCAAGCAAGGCTGAGGCAAGGGGAGACAAGGCTAAGGCACGACAATGGAAGGCTAGGCAATGAACGGCAAGGCAAGGAAAGGGTAAAAGAAGGCAAGGCAATGCAAGGCAAAGCAAGGCAAGGAAAGGGTAACGGAAGGCACAGCAACGCAAGGAAAGGGTAACAGAAGGCAAGACAAGGCAAGGCAAAGCAATGCAAGCCAAGGCAAGGGAAGGACAAGGCAAGGCAAGGAAAGGGTAACAGAAAATAAGGCAAGGCAAGGTAAGGCAAGGCAAAAGCAAGGGAATGCCATGCAAGGCCAGGTTAAGGGAAGGCAAGACGAGCAAGGCTATGGCAAGGGGAGTCAACGCTAAGGCACGACAACGCAAGGCTAGGCAATACACGGCAAGGCAAGGAAAGGGTAACGGAAGGGAAGGCAAAGCAAGATAAGGCTAGGGTAACGGAAGGCACCGCACCGCAAGTCAAGGCAAGGCCAAGGCAACACATGGCTGGGCAATGCACGGCAAGGCAACGTAAGGGTAAGGGAATGCACGGCAAGGCAAGGGAAGGGCAAGGCAAGGCACGGGAAGGCAAGGGTAACGGAATGCATGGAAAGACAATGGTAACGGAAGGGAAGGCACGGCAAGGCAAGGAAAGGGTAACGGACTGCAAGGCACGGCAAGGCAACGCAAGGCTAAGGCAAGGCAACGCAAGGCTAAGGCATGGCAACGCAAGGCAATGCAAAATTAAGGCAAGGCCAGGAAAGGGTAACAGAAAGCAGGGCAATGCAAGGCAAAGCAAGGCAAGGAAAGGGTAATGGAAGGCAAGGCAAGGCAAGTCAAAGCAAGGCAAGGCAAGTCAAATTAAGGCAAAGCAAGGCAAGGCAAGTGTAACGGACGGGACGGAAAGGCAAGGGAAGGTAAATGCAAGGTAGGGCAAGGCAAGAAAAGGCTAAGGCAAGGCAACGCAAGTCAAGGCAAAGCACGGCAAGGCAAGGGAAGGACAAGGCAAGGCACAGCAAGGGAAGGCAAGGCTAAGGCAAGGCAACGCAAGGCTAGTCAATACACGGCAAGGCAAGGAAAGGGTAAAGTAAGGTAAGCCACGTCAAGGCAATGCAAAGCTGAGGAAAGGCAACGCAAGGTAATGCAAAGTGAAGGCAAGACAACCCAAGCAAGGCTAAAGCAAGGGTAGGCAAGGCAAGGCAAGGGTAACGGAAGGCAAGGCAAGGCAAGGCAAAGCAATGCAAGGCAAGGGTAAAGGAAGGCACGGCAAGGCAAGACAAGGGTAACGGAATGCACGGCAAGGCAAGGGAAGGACATGGCACGGCAAGGCAAGTTAAGGCAAGGCTAAGGCAAGACAATGCCATGCAAGGCCAGGTTAAAGGAAGGCAAGACAAGCAAGGCTAAGGCAAGTGGAGACAAAGATAATGCACGACAATGCAAGGCTAGGCAATGCACGGCAAGACAAGGAAAGGGTAACCGAAGGCAAGGCAAGGCAAGGTAATGCAAGGCTAAGGCAAGGCAATGCCATTGAAGGCCAGGTTAAGGGAAGGCAGGACAAGCAAGGCTAAGGCAAGGGGAGTCAGGGCTAATGCACGACAATGCAAGGCTAGGCAATGCACGGCAAGGTAAGGAAAGGGTAACGGAAAGTAAGGAACGGCAAGGCAATGCAACGCTGAGGAAAGGGAACGCAAGGCAATGCAAAGTTAAGGTAAGGCAATCCAAGTAAGGCTAAGGCAAGGGGAGGTAAGGCAAGGCATGGGTAACGGAAGGCACGGCAAGGCAAGAAAAGGGTAACGGAAGGCTCGGCAAGGCAAGGGGTGACAAGTCTAAGGCACGACAACGCAAGGCGAGGCAATGCACGGCAAGGCAAGGAAAGGGTAAGAGAGGGCAAGGCAATGCAAGGCAAGGCAAGGCAAGGAAAGGGTAACAGAAGGCACTGCAAGGCAAGGCAAAGCAAAGTAAGGGAAGCGTAACTGAAGGCAAGGCAATGAAAGGGAAGGACAAGGCAAGGCACGGTAAGGCAAGGCAAGGCTACGTCAAGGCAACGCAAGGCAACGCCAATTTAAGGCAAGGCAAGGAAAGGGTAACAGAAGGCTAAGCAATGCAAGGCAAAGCAAGGCAAGGAAATGGTAATGCAAGGCAATGCAAGGGAAGGACAAGGCAACGCAACGGAACGCTACGCAATGCACGGCAAGGCAAGGGAAGGGTAACGGAAGGCAGGGCAAGGCAAGACAAATCAAGGCAAGGCAAGGGTAATGGAATGCACGGCAAGACAAGGGAAGGACAAGGCAAGGCAAGGCAACGCAAGGCTAGGCAATGCAAGGCAATGCAAGGAAAGGGTAACGAAATGCAAGGCAAGGCTAAGGCAAGACAATGCAAGGCTAGGCAACGAACGGCAAGGCAAGGAAAGGGTAACTGAAGGGAAGGCACGGCAAGCCAAGGAGAGGGTAACGGAATGCAAGGCACTGCAAGGCAAGGCAAGGCTAAGGCAAGGCAACGCAAGGTAACGCAACGATAAGACAATGCAAGGAAAGGGTAACGGAAGGCAAGGCAATGCAAGGCAAAGCAAGGCAAGGCAAGTCAAAGCAAGGCAAAGCAAGGCAAGGCAAGGGTAACGGAAGGGACGGCAAGGCAAGGGAAGGACATGGCAAGGCGAGGCAAGGGTAACGGAAGGCATGGAAAGGGAAGACAATGGTAACGGAAGGCAAGGCACAGCAATGTAAGGCAAGGCCAAGGCAACGCAAGGAAACGCAAGGCAACGCAAAGTTAAGGCAAGGCAAGGCAAGGGTAACGGAAGGGAAGGCACGGCAAGGCAAGGAAAGGGTAACGGAATGCAAGGCACGGCAAGGCTAAGGCTAGGCAACGCAAGGCAACGCAAAGTTAAGGCAAGGCAAGGAAAGGGTAACAGAAGGCAAGACAAGGCAAGGCAAAGCAATGCAAGGCAAGGCAAGGGAAGGACAAGGCAAGGCACGGAAAGGCAAGGAAAGGTTCACAGAAAACAAGGCAAGGCAAGGTAAGGCAAGGCAAAGGCAAGGGATTGCCAAGCAAGGCCAGGTTAAGGGAAGGCAAGACCAGCAAGGCTACGGCAAGGGGAGTCAAGTCTAAGGCAGGACAAAGCAAGGCTAGGCAATGCACGGTAAGGGAAAGAAAGGGTAACGGAAGGGAAGGCAAAGCAAGACAAGGCTAGGGTAACGGAAGGCACGGCACGGCAAGTCAATGCAAGGCCAAGGCCACACATGGCTTGGCAATGCACGGCAAGGCAACGTAAGGGTAAGGGGAGGCACGGCAAGCCAAGGGAAGGGCAAGGCAAGGCACGGCAAGGGAAGGGATGGACAAGGCAAGGCAAGGCAAGGCAAGGGAAGGGTAACGGAAGGCATCGAAAGGCAAGACAATGATAACGGAAGGCAAAGCACGGCAAGGTAAGGCAATGCCAAGGCAACGCAATGCAACGCAAGGCAACGCAAAGTTGAGGCAATGCAAGGCAAGGGTAACGGAAGGGAAGGCACGGCAAGGCAAGGAAAGGATAACGGAATGCAAGCCACGGCAAGGCAACGCAAGGCTAAGGCAAGGCAACGCAAGGCAACGCAAAGTTAAGGCAAACAAGGAAAGGGTAACGGAAGGCAAGGCAAGGCACGGACAAGCAAGGCAAGGCAAGGGTAACGGAAGGGACGGCAAGGCATGGGAAGGACAAGGCAAGGCAGGCCAAGGCAAGGAAAGGCTAAGGCAAGGCAACGCAAGGCTAGGCAATGCACGGAAGGCAAGCGAAGTGTAACGGAAGGCACGGCAAGGCAAGGGACGGAAAAGGCAAGGCACGGCAAGGGAAGACAAGGCTAAGGCAAGGCAACTCAAGGCTAGGCAAGGGTAAAGGAAGCACGGTAAGGCAAGACAAGGGTAACGGAAGGCACGGCAAATCAAGGGAAGGAGAAGGCAATGTACAGCATGGCAAGGCAATGGTAAGGCAAGGCAACGCAAGGCTAAGGCATAGGGAGGCAAGGCAAGTCAAGGGTAACGGAAGGCACGGCAAGGCAAGACAAGGGTAACGGAAGGCTAGGCAAGGCAAGGGAAGGACAAGGCAAGGCAGGGAAAGGCAAGACAAGGGTAACGGAAGGCTCGGCAAGGCAACGCAAGGCTAGGCAATGCACGGCAATGCAAGGAAAGGGTAACGGAATGCAAGGAAAGGCAAGCCAAGACTAAGGGAAGCAAAGCAAGGCTAGGCAATGCACGGATAAGGCAAAGAAAGGGTAACGGAAGGCAAGGCAAGGCAAGGCAAAGCAAGGCAAGGCAAGGGTAAAGGAAGGCACGGCAAGGCAAGACGAGGGTAACGGAAGGCACGGCAAGGCAAGGGAAGGACATTGCACGGCAAGGCAAGGTAAGGCAAGGCTAAGGCAAGGCAATGCCATGCATGGGCAGGTTAAGGGAAGGCAAGACAAGGAAGGCTAAGGCAAGGGGAGTCAGGGCTACGGAACGACAACGCAAGGCTAGGCAATGCACGGCAACACAAGGAAAGGGCAACGGAAAGTAAGGAACGGCAAGGCAATGCAACGCTGAGGAAAGGGAACGCAAGGCAATGCAAAGTTAAGGCAAGGCAAGCCAAGCAAGGCTAAGGCAAGGGGAGGCAAGGCAAGGCAAGGGTAACAGAAGGCACGGCAAGGCAAGACAAGGGTAACGGAAAGCTCGGCAAGGCAAGGGGAGACAAGTCTAAGGCACGACAACGCAAGGCGAAGCAATGCACGGCAAGGCAAGGAAAGGGTATCAGAAGGCAAATCAATGCAAGGCAAAGCAAGGCAAGGAAAGGGTAACAAAAGGCACTGCAAGGCAAGGAAAGGGTAAAGGAAGGCAAGGCAAAGCAAAGGAAGGGGAGGGTAACTGAAGGCAAGGCAATGAAAGGGAAGTACAAGGCAAGGCACGGTAAGGGAAGGCAAGGCTAAGGCAAGGCAACGCAAATCAACGCCAATTTTTAGGCAAGGCAAGGAAAGGGTAACCGAAGTCAGGCAAGGGAAGGCCAAGGCAACGCAACGCAACGCAAGGCAACGCAAAGTTAAGGCAACGCAAGGCAAGGGTAACGGAAGGGAAGGCACGGCAAGGCAAGGAAAGGGTAACGGAACGCAAGGCACAAAAAGGCAACGCACAGCTAAGGCAAGGCAACGCAAGGCAACGCAACGTTAAGGCAAGTCAAGGAAAGGGTGACAGAAAGCACAGCAATGCAAGGCAAAGCAAGGCAAGGAAAGGGTAACAGAAGGCAAGGCAATGCAAGGCAAATCAAGGCAAGGCAAGTCAAAGCAAGGCAAAGCAAGGCATGGCAAGGGTAACGGACGGGACGGCAAGGCAAGGGAAGGAAATGGCAAGTCAAGGCAAGGCAAGGGTAACGGAAAACAAGGCACGGCAAGGTAAGGCAAGGCCAAGGCAACGCAACGCAACGCAAGGCAACGCAAAATTAAGGCAAGGAAAGGGAAGGGTAACGGAAGGGAAGGCACGGCAAGGCAAGGAAAGGGTAACGGAATGCAAGGCACAGCAAGGCAACGCACGGCTAAGGCAAGGCAACGCAAGGCAACGCAAAGTTAAGGCAAGGCAAGGAAAGTGTAACAGAAGGCAAGGCAAGGCACGGAATAGCAAGGAAAGGCAAGTGTAAAGGAAGGTATGGCAAGGCAAGGGAAAGAGAAGACAAGGCAAGGCAAGGATAAGGCAAATCATAGCAAAGCAAGGCAAGGGTAAGGCAAGGCAAGCCAAGCAAGACTAAGGCAAGGGGAGACAAGGCTAAGACACGACAACGAAAGGCTAGGCAATGCACGGCAAGGCAAGTAAAGGGTAACAGAAGTCAAGGCAATGCAAGGCAAAGCAAGGCAAGGGAAGGGTAACGGAAGGCACAGCAAGGCAAGGAAAGCGTAACGGAAGGCAAGGCAAGGCAAGGCAAAGCAAGGCAAGGCAAGGGTAACTGAAGGCATGGCAAGGCAAGGGAAGGACAAGGCAGGGCACGGCAAGGCAAGGCAAGGATTACAGAACGCAACGCAACGCAAGGCAACGCGAAGTTAAGGCAAGGCAAGGAAAGGGTAACAGAAGGCAAGGCACGGAAAGGCAAGGAAAGGGTATCGGAAGGCAAGGCACGGCAAGGCAAGACAAGGCTAAGGCAAGGCAACGCAAGTCAACGCAAAGTTAAGGCAAGGCAAGGAAAGGGTAACACAAAGCAAGGCAATGCAAGGCAAAGCAAGGCAAGGAAAGGGTAACGGAAGCCAAAGCAAGGCAAGGCAAAGCAAGGCAAGGCACGTCCACGTCAAAGCAAGGCAAAACAAGGCAAGGGAAGGGTAACGGACGGGACGGCAAGGCATGGGAATGACAAGGCAAGGCAGGGCAAGGCAAGGAAAGGCTAAGGCAAGACTATGCAAGGCTAGGCAATGCCCGGCAAGGCAAGGAAACGGTAACGGAAGGGAAGGAACGGCAAGGCAAGGAAAGGGCAACGGAAGGCAAGGCACGGCAAGGCAAGACAAGGCTAAGGCAAGGCAACGCAAGGTAACGCAACTTTAAGACAAGGCAAGGAAAGGGTAACAGAAGACAAGGCAATGCAAGGCAAAGCAAGGCAAGGCAAGTCAAAGCAAGGCAAAGCAAGGCAAGGCAAGGATAACGGACGGGACGGCAAGGCAAGGGAAGGACATGGGAAGGCAAGGCAAGGCAAGGGTAACGGAAGGCATGGAAAGGCAAATCAATGGTAACGGAAGGCAAGACACGGCAAGGTAAGGCAAGGCCAAGGCAACGCAACGCTACGCAAGGCAACGCAAAGTTAAGGCAAGGCAAAGCAAGGGTAACGGAAGGGAAGGCACGGCAAGGCAAGGAAAGGGTAACGGAATGCAAGGCACAGCAAGGCAACGCACGGTTACGGCAAGGCAACGTAAAGTTCAGGCACGGCAAGGAAAGGATGAAGGAAGGCAAGGCAAGACACGGAATAGCAAGGAAAGGCAAGGGTAACGGAAGGTATGGCAAGGCAAGGGAAAGACAAGGCAAGGCAAGGCAAGGATAAGGCAAATCATAGCAAAGCAAGGCAAGCTTAAGCCAAGGCAAGCCGCGCAAGGCTTAGGCAAGGGGAGACAAGTCTAAGGCACGACAACGCAAGTCTAGGCAATGCACGGAAGGCAAGCGAAGTGTAACGGAAGGCACGGCAAGGCAAGGGACGGAAAAGGCAAGGCACGGCAAGGGAAGGCAAGGCTAAGGCAAGGCAACGCAAGGCTAGGCAAGGGTAAAGGAAGGCACGGCAAGGCAAGACAAGGGTAACGGAAGGCACGGCAAGGCAAGCGAAGGACAAGGCAAGGCACGGCATGGCAAGGCAATGGTAAGGGAAGGCAACGCAAGGCTTGGCAATGTAAGGCAAGGCAAGGAAAGGGTAACGGAAGGAAAGGTACGGCAAGGCAATGCAAAGTTGAGGAAAGGCAACTGGAGGCAATGCAATGTGAAGGCAACACAAACGACGCAAGGCTAAGTCAAAGGGTGGCAAGGCAAGGCAAGGGTAACGGAAGGCACGGCAAGGCAAGACAAGGGTAACGGAAGGCTCGGCAAGGCAAGGGAAGGACAAGGCAAGGCACGGAAAGGCAAGACCAGGGTAACAGAAGGCTCGGCAAAGCAACGCAAGGCTAGGCAATGCACGGCAATGCAAGGAAAGGGTAACGGAATGCAACGCAAGGCAAGGCAAGGCTAAGGCAAGCAATGCAAGTCTAGGCAATGCACGGATAAGGCAAGGAAAGGGTAACGGAAGGCAAGGCAAGGCAAGGCAAAGCAAGGCAAGGCAAGGGTAAAGGAAGGCACGGCAAGGCAAGACGAGGGTAACGCAAGGCACGACAAGGCAAGGGAAGGAAAGGCTAATGCAAGACAATGCCATGCAAGGCCAGGTTAAAGGAAGGTAAGACAAGCAAGGCTAAGGCAAGGGGAGACAAAGCTAATGCACGACAATGCAAGGCTAGGCAATGCACGGCAAGGCAAGGAAAGTGTAACGGAAGGCAAGGCAAGGCAATGTAAGGCAAGGCTAAAGCAAGGCAATGCCATGAAAGGGCAGGTTAAGGGAAGGCAAGACAAGCAAGGCTAAGGCAAGGGGAGTCAGGGCTAAGACACGACAACGCAAAGCTAGGAAATGCACGGCAAGGCAAGGAAAGGGTAACGGAAAGTAAGGAACGGAAAGGCAAAGCAACGCTGAGGAAAGGGAACGCAACGGAATGCAAAGTTAAGGCAAGGCAAGCCAAGCAAGGCAAAGGCAAGGGGAGGCAAGGAAAGGCAAGGGTAACGGAAGGCACGGCTAGGCAAGTCAAGGGTAACGGAAGGCTCGGCAAGGCAAGGGGAGAGAAGTCAAAGGCACGACAACGCATGGCGAGGCAATGCACGCCAAGGCAAGGAAAGGGTTAGAGAAGGCAAATCAATGCAAGGCAAAGCAAGGCAAGGAAAGGGTAACAGAAGGCACTGCAAGGCAAGGAAAGGGTAAAGAAAGGCAAGGCAAGGCAAGGCAAAGCAAGGCAAGGCAAGGGTAACTGAAGGCATGGCAAGGCAAGGGAAGGACAAGGCAAGGCACGGCAAGGGAAGGAAACGCTTACAGAACGCAACTCAACGCAAGGCAACGCGAAGTTAAGGCAAGGCAAGGAAAGGGTAACAGAAGGCAAGGCACGGAAAGGCAAGGAAAGGGTATCGGAAGGCAAGGCAAGGCAAGGCAAGGCTAAGGCAAGGCAAGTCAACGCAAAGTTAAGGCAAGGCAAGGAAAGGGTAACAGAAAGCAAGGCAATGTAAGGCAAAGCAAGGCAAGGAAAGGGTAACGGAAGGCAAGGCAAGGCAAGGCAAAGGAAGGCAAGGCACGTCAAAACAAGGCAAAGCAAGGCAAGGCAAGGGTAACGGAAGGGACGGCAAGGCATGGGAAGGACAAGGCAAGGCAGGGCAGGGCAAGGAAAGGCTAAGGCAAGGCAACGCAAGGCGAGGCAATGCACGGCAAGGCAAGGAAAGGGTAACAGAAGGCAAATCAATTCAAGGCAAAGCAAGGCAAGGAAACGGTAACAGAAGGCACTGCAAGTCATGGAAAGGGTAAAGGAAGGCAAGGCAAAGCAAAAGAAGGGAAGGGTAACTGAAGGCAAGGAAATGAAAGGGAATGACAAGGCAAGGCACGTTAAGGCAAGGCAAGGCTAAGGCAAGGCAACGCAAGGCAACGCTAATTTTTAGGCAAGGCAAGGAAAGAGTAACAGAAGGCAGGCAAGGGAAGGACAAGGCAACGCAACGAAAGGCTACGCAATGCACGGCAAGGCAAGGGAAGGGTAACGGAAGGCAGGGCAAGGCAAGACAAATCAAGGCAAGGCAAGGGTAATGGAAGGCATGGCAAGGCAAGGGAAGGACAAGGCAAGGAACGGCAAGGCAAGGAACGGCTTACAGAACTCAGCGCAACGCAAGGCAACGCGAAGTTAAGGCAAGGCAAGGAAAGGGTAACAGAAGGCAAGGCACGGAAAGGCAAGGAAAGGGTATCGGAAGGCAAGGCAAGGCAAGTCTAAGGCAAGGCAACGCAAGTCAACGCAAAGTTAAGGCAAGGAAAGGAAAGGGTAACAGAAAGCAAGGCAATGGAAGGCAAAGCAAGGCAAGGAAAGGGTAACGGAAGGCAAGGCAAGGCAAGGCAAAGCAAGGCAAGGCACGTCAAAGTAAGGCAAAGCAAGGCAAGGCAAGGGTAACGGAAGGGACGACAAGGCATGGGAAGGACAAGGGAAGGTAGGCCAAGGCAAGGAGAGGCTAAGGCAAGGCAACGCAAGGCTAGGCAAGGGTAATGGAAGGCACGGCAAGGCAAGGGAAGGACAAGGCAAGGCACGGCAAGGGAAGGCAAGGCTAAGGCAAGGCAACGCAAGGCTAGGCAAGGGTAAAGGAAGGCACGGCAAGGCAAGACATGGGTAATGGAAGGCACGGCAAGGCAAGGCAAGGACAAGGCAAGGCACGGCATGGCAAGGCAATGGTAAGGAAAGGCAACGCAAGGCTTGGCAATGTAAGGCAAGGCAATGAAAGGGTAACGGAAGGAAAGGTACGGCACGGCAATGCAAAGATGAGGAAAGGCAACTCGAGGCAATGCAAATTGAAGGCAACACAAACGACGCAAGGCTAAGGCAAAGGGAGGCAAGGCCAGGCAAGGGTAACGGAAAGCACGGCAAGGCAAGACAAGGGTAATGGAAGGCTCGGCAAGGCCAGGGAAGGACAAGGCAATGCACGGCAAGGCAAGGAAAGGGTAACGTAAAGAAAGGAACGGAAATTCAATGCAACGCTGAGGAATGGGAACACAAGGCAATGCAAAGTTAAGGCAAGGCAAGCCAAGCAAGGCTAAGGCAAGGGGAGGCAAGGCAAGGCAAGGGTAACGGAAGGCACGGCAAGCAAAACAAGGGTAACGGAAGGCTCGGCAAGTCAAGGGGAGACAAGTCTAAGGCACGACAACGCAAGGCGAGGCAATGCACGGCAAGGCAAGGAAAGGGTATCAGAAGGCAAATCAATGCAAGGCAAAGCAAGGCAAGGAAAGGGTAACAGAAGGCACTGCAAGGCAGGGAAAGGGTAAAGGAAGGAAAGGCAAAGCAAAGTAATTGAACGGTAACTGAAGGCAAGCTAATGAAAGGGAAGGACAAGGCAAGGCACGGTAAGGCAAGGCAAGGCTAAGGCAAGGCAACGCAAGGCAACGCCAATTTTTAGGCAAGGCAAGGAAAGGGTAACAGAAGGCAGGCAAGGGAAGGACAAGGCAACGCAACGGAAGGCTACGCAGTGCACGGCAAGGCAAGGGAAGTGTAACGGAAGGCAGGGCAAGGCAAGGGAAGGACAAGGCAAGGCAAGGCTCGGAAAGGCAAGGCAAGGCTAAGGCAAGGCAACGCAAGGCTAGGCAATGCACGGCAATGCAAGGAATGGGTAACGGAATGCAAGGCAAGGGAATGCTAAGGGAAGACAATGCAAGGCAAGGCAATGCACGGCAAGGCAAGGACAGGGTAACGGAACAGAAGGAACGGTAAGGCAAGGAAAGGGTAACGGAATGCAATGCACGGCAAGGCAAGTCAAGGCTAAGGCAAGGCAACGCAAGGTAACGCAACTTTAAGACAAGACAAGGAAAGGGTAACAGAAGGCAACGCAATGCAAGGCAAGGCAAGTCAAAGGAAGGCAAAGCAAGGCAAGGCAAGGGTAAAGGACGGGACGTCAAGGCAAGGGAAGGAAATGGCAAGGCAAGGCAAGGGAAACGGAAGACATGGAAAGGCAAGGGAAGGACAAGGCAAGGCACGGCAAGGCAAGGCAAGGCTTATAGAACGCAACGCAACGCAAGGCTACGCGAAGTTAAGGCAAGGCAAGGAAAGGGTAACAAAAGGCAAGGCACGGAAAGGCAAGGAAAGGGTATCGGAAGGCAAGGCACGGCAAGGCAAGGCAAGGCTAAGGCAAGGCAACGCAAGTCAACGCAAAGTTAAGGCAAGGCAAGGAAAGGGTAACACAAAGCAAGGCAATGCAAGGCAAAGCAAGGCAAGGCAAGGCTAAGGCAAGGCAACGGAAGGTAACGCATCGTTAAGACAAGGCAAGGAAAGGGTAACAGAAGGCAAGGCAATGCAAGGCAAAGCAAGGCAAGGCAAGTCAAAGCAAGGCAAAGCAAGGCAAGGCAAGGGTAACGGACGGGACGGCAAGGCAAGGGAAGGAAATGGCAAGGCAAGGCAAGGCAAGGGTAACGGAAGGCTCGGCAAGGGAAGGGGAGACAAGGCTAAGGCACGACAACGCAAGGCTAGGCAATGGACGGCAAGGCAAGGCAAGGGTAACAGAAGACAAGGCAATGCAACGTAAGGCAAGGCTTAGGCAAGGCAATGTCATGCAAGGCCAGGTTAAGAGAAGGCAAGACAAGCAAGGCTAAGGCAAGGGGAGGCAAGGCTAAGCCACGAAAACGCAAGGCTAGGCAATGCACGGCAAGGCAGGGAAAGAGTAACCGAAGGAAAGGCAAGGCAAGGAAAGGAAAGGGTAAAAGATTGCAAGGCACGGCAAGGCCACGCAAGGCTAAGGCACGGCAACGCAAGGCAACGCAAAGTTACGGCAAGGCAAGGAAAGGGTAACAGAAGGCAAGGCAAGGCACGGAATAGCAAGGAAAGGCAAGGGTAAAGGAAGGTATGGCAAGGCAAGGGAAAGACAAGGCAAGGCAAGGCAAGGATAAGGCAAATCATAGCAAAGCAAGGCAAGGTTAAGGCAAGGCAAGACAAGCAAGGTTAAGGCAAGGGGAGACAAGGCTAATGCACGACAACGCAAGGCTAGACAATGCACGGCATGGCAAGGAAAGGGTAACAGAAGGCAAGGCAATGCAAAGCAAAGCAAGGCAAGGAAAGGGTAACGGAAGGCACAGCAAGGCAAGGAAAGCGTAACGGAAGGCAAGGCAAAGCAAGGCAAGGCAAGGGTAACTGAAGGCATGGCAAGGCAAGGGAAGGACAAGGCAAGGCACGGCAAGGCAAGGCAAGGCTTACACAACGCAACGCAATGCAAGGCAACGAGAAGTTAAGGCAAGGCAAGGAAAGGGTAACAGAAGGCAAGGCACGGAAAGGCAATGAAAGGGTATCGAAATGCAAGGCACGGCAAGGCAAGGCTAAGGCAAGGCAACGCAAGCAAGGCAAAGTTATGGCAAGGCAAGGAAAGGGTAACACAAAGAAAGGCAATGCCAGGCAAAGCAAGGCAAGGAAAGGGTAACGGAATGCAAGGCAAGGCAAGGCAAAGCATGGCAAGGCACGTCAAAGCAAGGCAAAGGAAGGCAAGGCAAGGGTAACGGACGGGACGGCAAGGCAAGGGAAGGACATGGCAAGGCAAGGCAAAGCAAGGGTAACGGAAGGCATGGAAAGGCAAGACAATGGTAACGGAAGGCAAGGCACGGCAAGGTAAGGCAAGGCCAAGGCAACGCAACGCAACGCAAGGCAACGCAAAGTTAAGGCAAGGCAAAGCAAGGGTAACGGAAGGGAAGGCACGGCAAGGTAAGGAAAGGGTAACGAAATTCAAGGCACAGCAAGGCAACGCACGGCTAAGGCAAGGCAACGCAAGGCAACGGAAAGTTCAGGCAAGGCAAGGAAAGGGTAACGGAAGGCAAGGCAAGACACGGAATAGCAAGGAAAGGTAAGGGTAACGGAAGGTATGGCAAGGCAAGGGAAAGACAAGGCAAGGCAAGGCCAGGATAAGGCAAATCATAGCAAAGCAAGGCAAGGTTAAGGCAAGGCAAGCCAAGCAAGGCTAAGGCAAGGGGAGACAAGGCTAAGGCTCGACAACGCAAGGCTAGGCAATGCACGGCAAGGCATGGTAAGGGTAACTGAAGGCATGGCAAGGCAAGGGACGGACAAGGCAAGGCACGGAAAGCGAAGTGAAGGCTAAGGCAAGGCAACGCAAGGCTAGGCAAGGGTAAAGGAAGGCACGCTAAAGCAAGACAAGGGTAACGGAAGGCACGGCAATGCAAGGTAAGGACAAGGCAAGGTACGGCATGGCAAGGCAATGCTAAGGCAAGGCAACGCAAGGCTAGGCAATTAACGGCAATGCAAGGAAAGGGTAACGGAAGGAAAGGCACGGCAAGGCAAAGCAAAGATGAGTAAAGGCAACGCAATTCAATGCAAAGTGAAGGCAACACAAACGACGCAAGGCTAAGGCAAAGGGAGGCAAGGCAAGGGTAACGGAAGGCACGGCAAGGCAAGACAAGGGTAACGGAAGGCTCGGCAAGGCAAGGGAAGGCTTCGCAATGCACGGCAATGCAAGGAAAGGGTAACGGAATGCAAGGCAAGGCAAGGAAAGGCTAAGGCAAGCAATGCAAGGCTAGGCAATGCACGGCAAGGCAAGGAAAGGGTAGGGGAAGGCTACGGAATGCTAGGCAAAGCAAGGCAAGGAAAGGGTAAAGGAAGGCACGGCAAGGCAAGGGAAGGGTAACGGAAGGCACGGCAAGGCAAGGGAAGGACATGGCAAGGCAAGGCAAGGTAAGGCAGGGCTAAGGCAATGCAATGCAAGGCTAGGCAATGCAGGGCAAGGTAAGGAAAGGGTAGGGGAAGGCAACGCAAGGCTAGGCAAAGCAAGGCAAGGAAAGGGTAAAGGAAGGCACGGCAAGGCAAGGGAAGGACATGGCAAGGTAGGTAAGGCAGGGCTAAGGCAATGCAATGCAAGGCTAGGCAATGCACGGCAAGGCAAGGAAAGGGTAAGGGAAGGCAATGCAGGGCTAGGCAAAGCAAGGCAAGGAAAGGGTAAAGGAAGGCACGGCAAGGCAAGAGAAGGGTAATGGAAGGCACGGCAAGGCAAGGGAAGGACATGGCAAGGCAAGGCAAGGTAAGGCAGGGCTAAGGCAAGGCAATGCAAGGCTAGGCAATGCACGGCAGGGCAAGGAAAGGGTAAGGGAAGGCAACGCAAGGCTAGGCAATGCACGGCAAGGCAAGGGAAGGGTAACGGAAGGCAAGGCAAGGAAAGGCAAAGCAAGGGAACGAAAGTGTAACCGAAGGCACAGGAAGGCAAGGGAAGGACAATGCAAGGCACGGCAAGGCAAGGCAAGGCTAAGGCAAGGCAACGCAAGGCTAGGCAAGGGTAAAGGAAGGCAAGACAACAAGGTTAAGGCAAGGGGAGACAAAGCTAATGCACGACAACGCAAGGCTAGGCAATGGACGGCAAGGCAAGGCAAGGGTAACAGAAAACAAGGCAATGCAACGTAAGGAAAGGCTTAGGCAAGGCAATGTCATGCGAGGCCAGGTTAAGGGAAGGCAAGCCAATCAAGGCTAAGGCAAGTGGAGACAAGGCTAAGGCACGACAACTCAAGGCTAGGAAATGCACTGCAAGGCAAGGAAAGGGTATCGGAAAGCAAGACACGGCAAGGCAAGGCAAGGCTAAGGCAAGGCAACGCAAGTCAATGCAAAGTAAAGGCAAGGCAAGAAAAGGGTAACCGAAAGCAAGGCAATGCAAGGCAAAGCAAGGCAAGGAAAGGGTAGGGGAAGGCAACGCAATGCTAGGCAAAGCAAGGCAAGGAAAGGGTAAAGGAAGGCACGGCAAGGCAAGGGAATGGTAACGGAAGGCACGGCAAGGCAAGGGAAGGACATGGCAAGGCAAGGCAAGGTAAGGCAGGGCTAAGGCAATGCAATGCAAGGCTGGGCAATGCACGGCAAGGCAAGGAAAGGGTAGGGGAAGGCAACGCAAGGCTAGGCAAAGCAAGGCAAGGCAAGGGAAAAGGAAGGCACGGCAAGGCAAGACAAGCATAAAGGAAGGCACGGCAAGGCAAGGGAAGTACATGGCAAGGCACGGAAAGGAAAGGCAAGGCTAAGGCAAGGCAATGCAAGGCTAGGAAATGCACGGCAAGCCAAGGAAAGGGCAACGGAAGGCAAGGCAAGGCTAGGCAATGCACGGCAAGGCAATGGAAGGGTAACGGAAGGCAAGGCAAGGAAAGGCAAAGCAAGGCAAGGAAAGTGTAACGGAAGGCACCCGAAGGCAAGGGAAGGACAAGGCAAGGCACGGCAAGGCAAGGCAAGGCTAAGGCAAGGCAACGCAAGGCTAGGCAAGGGTAAAGGAAGGTAAGACAAGCAAGGTTAAGGCAAGGGGAGACAAAGCTAATGCACGACAACTCAAGGCTAGGCAACGGACGGCAAGGCAAGGCACGGGTAACAGAAGACAAGGCAATGCAACGTAAGGCAAGGCTTAGGCAAGGCAATGTCATTCAAGACCAGGTTAAGAGAAGGCAAGACAAGCAAGGCTAAGGCAAGGGGAGGCAAGGCTAAGCCACGAAAACGCAAGGCTAGGCAATGCACGGCAAGGCAAGGAAAGGGTAAAAGATTACAAGGCACGTCACGGCCACGCAAGGCTAAGGCACGTCAACGCAAGGCAACGCAAAGTTAAGGCAAGGCAAGGAAAGGGTAACGGAAGGCAAGGCAAGGCACGGAAAAGCAAGGCAAGGCAAGGGTAACTGAAGGGATGGCAAGGCAAGGGTAGGACAAGGCAAGGCACGGCAAGGCAAGGCAAGGCTTATACAACTCAACGCAAGGCAAGGCAACGCGAAGTTAAGGCAAGGCAAGGAAAGGGTAAGGGAAGGCAAGGCACGGAAAGGCAAGGAAACGGTATCGGAAGGCAAGACACGGCAAGGCAAGGCAAGGCTAATGCAAGGCAACGCAAGGCTAGGCAAGGGTAAAGGAAGGCAAGACAAGCAAGGTTAAGGCAAGGGGAGACAAAGCTGATGTACGACAACGCAAGGCTAGGCAATGGACGGCAAGGCAAGGCAAGGGTAACAGAAGACAAGGCAATGCAACGTAAGCAAGGCTTAGGCAAGGCAATATCATGCAAGGGGACGTTAAGGGAAGGCAAGACAAGCAAGGCTAAGGAAAGGGGAGGCAAGGCTAAGCCACGAAATCGCAAGGCTAGGCAATGCACGGCAAGGCAAGGAAAGGGTAACGGAAGGGAAGGCACAGCAAGGCAAGGAAATGGTAAAAGATTGCAAGGAACGGGAAGGCCACGCAAGGCAACGCAAATTTAAGGCAAGGCAAGGAATGGGTAACGGAAGGCAAGGCAAGGCACGGAAAAGCAAGGCAAGGCAAGGGTAACAGAAGGCAAGGCAAGGCAAGGGAAAGACAAGGCAAGGCAAGGCAAGGCAAGGATAAGGCAAGGCAACGCAAAGCAAGGCAAGGTTAAGGCAAGGCAAACCAAGCAACGCTAAGACAAGGGGAGACAAGGCTAAGGCATGACCACTCAAGGTTAGGCAATGCACGGCAAGGCAAGAAAAGGGTAACGGAAGGCAAGGCAAGGCAAAGCAAGGCAAGGCAAGGGTAACTGAAGGGATGGCAAGGGAAGGGTAGGACAAGGCAAGGCACGGCAAGGCAAGGCAAGGCTTATACAACGCAACGCAACGCAAGGCAACGCGAAGTTAAGGCAAGGCAAGGAAAGGGTAACAGAAGGCAAGGCACGGCAAGGCAAGGCAAGGCTAAGGCAAGGCAACGCAAGTCAACGCAAAGTTAAGGCAAGGCAAGGAAAGCGTAACAGAAAGCAAGGCAATGCAAGGCAAAGCAAGGCAAGGAAAGGGTAATGGAAGGCAAGGCAAGGCAAAGCAAGGCAAGGCAAGTCAAAGCAAGGCAAGGCAAGGGTAACGGAAGGGACGGCAAGGCATGGGAAGGACAAGGCAAGGCAGGGCCAGGCAAGGAAAGGCTAAGCCACGGCAACGCAAGGCTAGGCAATGCACTGCAAGGCAAAGGAAGGGTAACGTAAGGCACGGCATGGCAAGGCAAAGCAAGGTTAAGGCAAGGCAACACAAGTCTAGGCAATGAACGGCAAGGCAAGGAAAGGGTATCGGATGGGAAGGCACGGCAAGGCCAGTAAAGGGTAATGGAAGGCAAGGCAAGGCAAAGCAAGGCAAGTCAACGGTAAAGGAAGGCACGGCAAGGCAAGCCAAGGTAATGTAAGGCTAAGGCAAGGCAATGCCATGCAAGACCAGGTTAAGTGAAGGCAAGAAAAGCAAGGTTTAGGGAAGGAGAGACAAAGCTAATGCACAACAACGCAAGGCTAGGCAATGTACGGCAAGGCAAGGAAAGGGTAACAGAAGGCAAGGCAATGCAAGGCAAAGCAAAGCAAGGCAAGGGTAACGGTAGGCACGGCAAGGCAAGACAAGGGTAACGGAAGGCTCGGCAAGGCAAGGGAAGGAAAAGTCAAGGCAAGGCAAGGAAAGGCTATGGCACGACAACGCAAGGCTAGGCATTGCACCGCAAGGAAAGGAAAGGGTAACCGAAGGCAAGGCAAAGCAACGCAAGTCAAGGGTAACGGAAGGCACGGCAAGGCAAGAAAATGTTAACGGAAGGCACGGCAAGGGAAGCGCAGGACAAGGCAAGACACGGCAAGGAAAGGAAAGGCTAGGGCAAGGCTACTCAACGCTAGCCAATGCACGGGAAGGCAAGGCAAGGCTAGGCTAGGGCATGTCAATCCAAGGCTAGGCAATGCACGGCAAGGAAAGGAAAAGGTAACGGGAGGCTAGGCACAGCAAGGCAAGTCAAGGGTAACGGAAGGCACGGAAAGGCAAGAAAATATTAAAGGAAGGCACGGCAAGGGAAGGGAAGGACAAGGTAAGGCACGGCAAGGAAAGGCTAATGCAAGGCAAGGCCAGGCAGTGCATGGCAACGCAAGGTAAGTGTAAGGGAAAGCACATCAAGGCAAGGGAAGGACAAGGCAAGGTACGGCAAGGCAAGGCAAGGCTAAGGCAACGCAACACAACTCAAGGCAATGCGAAGTTAAGGCAATGAAAGGGAAGGGTAACAGAAGGCAAGGCAATGAAAGGCAAAGCAAGGCAAGGAAAGGGTAATGGAAGGCAAGGCAATGCAAGGCAAAGCAAGGCAAGGCAAGGGTAACGGAAGGGACGGCAAGTCAAGGGAAGGACAAGGCAAGGAAAGGGTAAGGCAAGGCAACGCAAGTCTAGGCAATGCACGGCAAGGCAAGGGAAGGGTAATGGAAGGCAAGGTAAGGCAAAGCAAGAAAAGGGAAGGGTAACAGACGACAGGGCAAGGCAAGGCAAGCCAAGTAAGGCTAAGGCAAGGGAAGGAAAGTCTAAGGCAAGGCAACACAATGCTAGGCAATGCACGGCAAGGCAAGGAAAGGGTAACCGAAGGCAAGAAACGTCAAGGCCAGGAAAGGGTAACGGAAGGCAAGGCAAGGAAAGGCAAGGCAAGGCAAGGCTAAAGCACTACGATGCAAGGCTAGGCAATGCACGGGTAAGGCAAGGAAAGGGTAACGGAAGGCAAGGCAAGGCAAAGCAAGGCAAGTCAAGGGTAAAGGAAGGCTAAGGCAAGGCAATGCCAAGCAAGGCCAGGTTAAGGGAAGGCAAGACAAGCAAAGTTAAGTGAAGGAGAGACAAAGCTGATGCACAACAACGCAAGGCTAGGCAATGCACGGCAAGGCAAGGAGAGGGTAACAGAAGGCAAGGCAATGCAAGGCAAAGCAAAGCAAGGCACGGGTAATGGAATGGACGGCAAGGCATGGGAAGGACAAGCCAAGACAGGGCCAGGCAAGGAAAGGCTAAGGCAAGGCAACGCAAGGCTAGGCAATGCACGTCAAGGCAAGGGAAGGGTAACGGAAGGCACGAAAAGGCAAAGCAAGAAAATGGAAGGGTAACAGAGGGCACGGCAAGGCAAGGCAAGCCAAGTAAGGCTAAGGCAAGTCAAGGAAAGGCTATGGCACGACAACGCAAGGCTAGGCAATGCACCGCAAGGAAAGGAAAAGGTACCGTAGGCAAGGCAAATCAAGGCAAGTCAAGGGTAACAAAAGTCACGGCAAGGCAAGAAAATGTTAACGGAAGGCACGGCAAGGGAAGCGAAGGACAAGGCAAGGCACGGCAAGGCAAGGAAAGGCTAGGGCAAGGCAACGCAAGGCTAGCCAATGCACGGGAAGGCAAGGAATGGGTAACGAAAGGCAAGGCAACTCAAGGCTAGGGCACGGCAACGCAAGGCTAGGCAATGCACGGCATGGAAAGGAAAGGGTAAAGGGTGGCAAGGCAAAGCAAGGCTAGTCAAGGGTAACGGAAGGCACGGCAAGGGAAGAAAATGTTAACGGAAGGCACCGCAAGGGAAGGGAAGGACAAGGCAAGCCACGGCAAGGCAAGGTAAGGCAAGGCAGGCAATGCATGGCAAGGCAAGGTAAGGGTAAGGGAAGTCACGGCAAGGCTAGGGAAAACAAGGCAAGGCAAGGCAATGATAACGTAAGGCAACGCAAAGCAGGGCAAGGTTAAGGCAAGGCAAGACAAGCATGGCTAAGGCAAGGGGAGACAAAGCTAATGCACGAAAACGCAAGGCTAGGAAATGCACGGCAAGGCAAGGAAAAGGTAACATAAACTAAGGCAACGCAAGCCAAGCTAGGCTAAGGCAAGTGGAGACAAGGCTAAGGCAAGACCAAGCAAGGCTAGGCAATGTACGGCAAGGCAAGGAAAGGGTAACAGAAGGGAAGGCAAGGCAATGTAAGGCAAGGCTAAGGCAAGGCAATGCCATGCAAGGCCAGGTTAAGGTAAGGCAAGACAAGCAAGGCAAAGGCAAGGGGAGACAACGCTAATGCACGACAACGCAAGGCTAGGCAATGCACGGCAAGGCAAGGAAAGGGTAACAGAAGGCACGGCAAGGCAAGGTAAGGCAAGGCTAAGGCAAGGCAATGACATGCAAGGCCAGGTTAAAGGAAGTCAAGACAAGCAAGGCTAAGGCAAGGGGAGTCAAGGATAAGGCACGACAACGCAAGGCTAGGCAAGGCACGGCAAGGCAAGGAAAGGGTAAAGGAAGTCAAGGCATGTGAAGGCAATGCAAAGCTGAGGAAAGGCAACGCAAGGCAATGCAAAGTGAAGGCAAGACAACCCAAGCAAGGCTAAAGCAAGGGGAGGCAAGGCAAGGGAAGGGTAACGGACGGCACGGAACGGCAAGACAAGGGCAACGGAAGGCTCGGCAAACCAAGGGAAGGACAAGGCAATGCCCTGCAAGGCAAGGCAAGTCTAAGGCATGACAACGCAAGGCTAGGCAATAGACGGCAATGCAAGGAAAGTGTAACGGAAGGCAAGGCACGGCAAGTCAAGTCAACGCAAGTCAACACAAAGTTAAGGCAAGGCAAGGAAAGGGTAACAGAAAGCAAGGCAATGCAAGGCAAAGCAAGGCAAGGAAAGGGTAATGGAAGGCAAGGCAAGGCAAAGCAAGGCAAGGCAAGTCAAAGCAAGGCAAAGCAAGGCAAGGCAAGGGTAACGGAAGGGACGGCAAGGCATGGGAAGGACAAGGCAAGGCAGGGCCAGGCAAGGAAAGGCTAAGGCAAGGCAACGCAAGGCTAGGCAATGCACGGCAAGGCAAATGAAGGGTAACGTAAGGCACGGCATGGCAAGGCAAAGCAAGGTTAAGGCAAGGCAACACAAGTCTAGGCAATGCACGGCAAGGCAAGGAAAGGGTATCGGAAGGCAAGGCACGGCAAGGCCAGGAAAGGGTAATGGACGGCAAGGCAAGGCAAAGCAAGGCAAGTCAACGGTAAAGGAAGGCACGGCAAGGCAAGCCAAGGTAATGTAAGGCTAAGGCAAGGCAATGCCATGCAAGACCAGGGTAAGTGAAGGCAAGAAAAGCAAGGTTTAGGGAAGGAGAGACAAAGCTAATGCACAACAACGCAAGGCTAGGCAATGCACGGCAAGGCAAGGAAAGGTAACAGAAGGCAAGGCAATGCAAGGCAAAGCAAAGCAAGGCAAGGGTAACGGTAGGCACGGCAAGGCAAGTCAAGGGTAACGGAAGGCTCGGCAAGGCAAGGGAAGGAAAAGTCAAGGCAAGGCAAGGAAAGGCTAAGGCAAGGCAACGCAAGGCTAGGCAATGCACGGTAAGGCAAGGGAAGGGTAACGGAAGGCAAGAAAAAGCAAAGCAAGAAAAGGGACGGGTAACAGAGGTCACGGCAAGGCAAGGCAAGCCAAGTAAGCCTAAGCCAAGGCAAGGAAAGGCTATGGCACGACAACGCAAGGCTAGGCAATGCACCGCAAGGAAAGGAAAAGGTAACCGTAGGCAAGGCAAAGCAAGGCAAGTCAAGGGTAACGGAAGGCACGGCAAGGCAAGAAAATGTTAACGGAAGGCACGGCAAGGGAAGGGAAGGACAAGGCAAGGCACGGCAAGGCAAGGAAAGGCTAGGTCAAGGCAACGCAAGGCTAGCCAATGCACGGGAAGGCAAGGAATGGGTAACGGAAGGCAAGGCAACTCAAGGCTAGGGCACGGCAAAGCAAGGCTAGGCAATGCACGGCATGGAATGGAAAGGGTAAAGGGAGGCAAGGCAAAGCAAGGCAAGTCAAGGGTAACGGAAGGCACGGCAAGGGAAGAAAATGTTAACGGAAGGCACCGCAAGGGAAGGGAAGGACAAGGCAAGCCACGGCAAGGCAAGGTAAGGCAAGGCAGGCAATGCATGTCAAGGCAAGGTAAGGGTAAGGGAAGGCACGGCAAGGCAAGGGAACGACAAGGCGAGGCACGGCAAGGCAAGGGTAACGGAAGGCAAGTCAAGGCATGAAAAGGGTAACGGAAGGCAAGGCACGGCAAGGCAAAGCAAGGCTAAGGCACGACAACGCAAGGCTAGGCAATGCACTTCAAGGCAAGGAAAGGGTAACGGACGGCAAGGCAAGGCAAAGCAAAGCAAGGCAAGGCAAGGGTATAGGAAGGCACGGCAAGGCAAGACAAGGGTAACAGAAGGAACGGCAAGGCAAGGGAAGGACTTGGCCAGGCAAGGCAAGGTAAGGCAAGGCTAAGGCAAGGCAATGCCATGCAAGGCCATGTTAAGGGAAGGCAGGAAAAGCAAGGCTAAGGCAAGGGGAGACAATGCTAATGCACGGCAACGCAAGGCTAGGACATACACGGCAAGGAAAGGAAAGGGTAACAGAAGCTAAGGCAAGGCAAGCCAAGCAAGGCTAAGGCAAGAGGTGACAAGGCTAAGGCACGACCACGCAAGGCTAGGCAATGTACAGCAAGGCAAGGAAAGGGTAACAGAATGGAAGGCAAAGCAAGCCAAGGCAAGCGTAACGGAAGGCACGGTACGGCAAGTCAAGGCACGGCTAAGGCAAGGCAACGCAATGCTAAGCAATGCATGGCAAGGCAAGGTAAGGGTAAGGGAAGGCACGGCAAGGCAAGGGAAGGACAAGGCAAGGCACGGCAAGGCAAGGGTAACGGAAGGGTCGACAAGGCAAGGGAAGGACAAGGCAAGGCACGGCAAGGCAAGACAAGTCTAAGGCATGACAACGCAACGCTAGGCAATAGACGGCAATGCAAGGAAAGTGTAACGGAAGGCAAGGCACGGCAAGGCAAGTCAACGCAAGTCAACACAAAGTTAAGGCAAGGCAAGGAAAGGGTAACAGAAAGCAAGGCAATGCAAGGCAAAGCAAGGCAAGGAAAGGGTAATGGAAGGCAAGGCAAGGCAAAGCAAGGCAAGGCAAGTCAAAGCAAGGCAAAGCAAGGCAAGGCAAGGGTAACGGAAGGGACGGCAAGGCATGGGAAGGACAAGGCAAGGCAGGGCCAGGCAAGGAAAGGCTAAGGCAAGGCAACGCAAGGCTAGGCAATGCACGGCAAGGCAAAAGAAGGGTAACGTAAGGCACGGCATGGCAAGGCAAAGCAAGGTTAAGGCAAGGCAACACAAGTCTAGGCAATACACGGCAAGGCAAGGAAAGGGTATCGGAAGGGAAGGCACGGCAAGGCCAGGAAAGGGTAATGGAAGGCAAGGCAAGGCAAGTCAACGGTAAAGGAAGGCACGGCAAGGCAAGCCAAGGTAATGTAAGGCTAAGGCAAGGCAATGCCATGCAAGACCAGGTTAAGTGAAGGCAAGAAAAGCAAGGTTTAGGGAAGGAGAGACAAAGCTAATGCACAACAACGCAAGGCTAGGCAATACACGGCAAGGCAAGGAAAGGGTAACAGAAGGCAAGGCAATGCAAGGCAAAGCAAAGCAAGGCACGGGTAATGGAAGGCACGGCAAGACAAGGGTAACGGAATGCTCGGCAAGGCAAGGGAAGGACAAGGCAAGGAAAGGGTAACAGAAGGCAAGGCAAAGCAAAGCAAGGCACGGGTAATGGAAGGCACGGCAAGACAAGGGTAACGGAAGGCTCGGGCAGGCAAGGGAAGGACAAGGCAAGGCACGGCAAGGCAAGGCATGTCTAAGGCATGAAAATGCAAAGCTAGGCAATGCACGACAAGGCAAGTAAAGGGTAACGGAAGGCAAGGCAAGGCAAGACAAAGCAAGGCAAAGCAAGGGTAAAGGAAGGCACGGCAAGGCAAGACGAGGGTAACGGAAGGCACGGCAAGGGAAGGGAAGGACATAGCAAAGCAAGGCAACGCATTGCAAGGCTAAAGCAAGGCAATGCCATTCAAGGCCAGGTTAAGGGAAGGCCAGACAAGCAAGGCTAAGGCAAGGTGAGACAAAGCTATTGCACGACAACGCAAGGGTAGGCAATGGACGGCAAGGCAAGGCAAGGGTAACAGAAGACAAGGCAATGCAACGTAAGCCAGGCTTAGGCAAGGCAATGTCATGCAAGGCGACGTTAAGGGAAGGCAAGACAAGCAAGGCTAAGGCAAGGGGAGGCAAGGCTAAGCCACGAAAACGCAAGGCTAGGCAATGCACGGCAAGGCAAGGAAAGGGTAACGGAAGGGAAGGCACGGCAAGGCAAGGAAAGGGTAAAAGATTGCAAGGAACGGCAAGGCCACGCAAGGCAACGCAAAGTTAAGGCAAGGCAAGGAATGGGTAACGGAAGGCAAGGCAAGGCACGGAAAAGCAAGGCAAGGCAAGGGTAACGGAAGGCACGGCAAGGCAAGGGAAAGACAAGGCAAGGCACGTCAAAGCAAGGCAAAGCAAGGCAAGGCAAGGGTAACGGAAGGGACGGCAAGGCATGGGAAGGACAAGGCAAGGCAGGGCAAGGCATGAAAGGCTAAGGCAAGGCAACGCAAGGCTAGGCAATGCACGGCACGGCAAGGGAAGGGTAACGGAAGGCAAGGCAAGGCAAGGCAAAGCCATGCAAGGGAAGTGTAATGGAAGGCACGGCAAGGCAAGGGACGGACAAGGCAAGGCACGGAAAGCGAAGTGAAGGCTAAGGCAAGGCAACGCAAGGCTAGGCAAGGGTAAAGGAAAGCACGCTAAGGCAAGACAAGGGTAACGGAAGGCACGGCAAGGCAAGGGAAGGACAAGGCAAGGTACCGCATGGCAAGGCAATGCTAAGGCAAGGCAACGCAAGGCTAGGCAATTAACGGCAATGCAAGGAAAGGGTAACGAAGGAAAGGCACGGCAAGGCAATGCAAAGATGAGTAAAGGCAACGCAATTCAATGCAAAGTGAAGGCAACACAAACGACGCAAGGCTAAGGCAAAGGGAGGCAAGGCAAGGGTATCGGAAGGCACGGCAAGGCAAGACAAGAGTAACGGAAGTTCCGGCAAAGCAAGGGAAGGCTTCGCAATGCACGGCAATGCAAGGAAAGGGTAACGGAATGCAAGGCAAGGCAAGGAAAGGCTAAGGCAAGCAATGCAAGGCTAGGCAATGCACGGCAAGGCAAGGAAAGGATAGGTTAAGGCAACGCAATGCTAGGCAAAGCAAGGCAAGGAAAGGGTAAAGGAAGGCACGGCAAGGCAAGGGAAGGGTAACGGAAGGCACGGCAAGGCAAGGGAAGGACATGGCAAGGCAAGGCAAGGTAAGGCAGGGCTAAGGCAATGCAATGCAAGGCTAGGCAATACACGCCAAGGCAAGGAAAGGGTAGGGGAAGGCAACGCAAGGCTAGGCAAAGCAAGGCAAGGAAAGGGTAAAGGAAGGCACGGCAAGGCAAGGGAAGGACATGGCAAGGTAGGTAAGGCAGGGCTAAGACAATGCAATGCAAGGCTAGGCAATGCACGACAAGGCAAGGAAAGGGTAAGGGAAGGCAACGCAAGGCTAGGCAAAGCAAGGCAAGGAAAGGGTAAAGGAAGGCACGGCAAGGCAAGAGAAGGGTAACGGAAGGCACGGCAAGGCAAGGGAAGGACATGGCAAGGCAAGGCAAGGTAAGGCAGGGCTAAGGTAAGGCAATGCAAGGCTAGGCAATGCACGGCAGGGCAAGGAAAGGGTAAGGGAAGGCAACGCAAGGCTAGGCAATGCACGGCAAAGCAAGGGAAGGGTAACAGAAGGCAAGGCAAGGAAAGGCAAAGCAAGGCAAGGAAAGTGTAACCGAAGGCACAGGAAGGCAAGGGAAGGACAATGCAAGGCACGGCAAGGCAAGACAAGGCTAAGGCAAGGCAACGCAAGGCTAGGCAAGGGTAAAGGAAGGCAAGACAACAAGGTTAAGGCAAGGGGAGACAAAGCTAATGCACGACAACGCAAGGCTAGGAAATGCACGGCAAGGCAAGGCAAGGGTAACAGAAAACAAGGCAATACAACGTAAGGAAAGGCTTAGGCAAGGCAATGTCATGGGAGGCCAGGATAAGGGAAGGCAAGCCAATCAAGGCTAAGGCAAGTGGAGACAAGGCTAAGGCACGACAACTCAAGGCTAGGAAATGCACGGCAAGGCAAGGAAAGGGTATCGGAAGGCAAGACACGGCAAGGCAAGGCAAGGCTAAGGCAAGGCAACGCAAGTCAATGCAAAGTAAAGGCAAGGCAAGAAAAGGGTAACAGAAAGCAAGGCAATGCAATGCAAAGCAAGGCAAGGAAAGGGTAAAGGAAGGCAAGGAAAGGCAACGCAAAGCAAAGCAAGGGAATTCAAAGCAAGGCAAAGCAAGGCAAGGCAAGCTTAACGGAAGGGACAGCAAGGCATGGGAAGGACAAGGCAAGGCACAGCAAGGCAAGGGAAGGGTAACGGAAGGCAAGGCAAGTCAAGGCAAAGCAAGGCAAGGGAAGTGTAACGGAAGGCACGGCAAGGCAACGTAAGGGTAAGGGAAGGCACGGCAAGGCAAGGGAAGGACAAGGCAAGGCACTGCAAGGCAAGGGTAACGGCAGGCATGGCAAGGCAAGACAATGGTAACGGAAGGCAAGGCACGGCAAGGCAAGGCAAGGCCAAGGCAACCCAACGCAACCCAAGGTAACGCAAAGTTAAGCCAAGGCAAGGCAAGGGAAACGGAAGGGAAGGCACGGAAAGGCAAGGAAAGGGTAACGGAATGCAAGGCACGGCAAGGCAACGCAAGGGTAGGACAAGGCAACGCAGGGCAACGCAAACTTAAGCCAAGGCAAGGAAAGGGTAACGGAAGGCAAGGCAAGGCACGGAAAAGCAAGTCAAGGCAAGGGTAACGGAAGGTACGGCAAGGCAAGGGAAAGACAAGGCAAGGCAAGGCAAGGATAAGGCAAAGCAACGCAAAGCAAGTCAAGGTTAAGGCAAGGCAAGCCAAGCAAGGCTAAGGCAAGGGGAGACAATGATAAGGCACGACAATGCAAGGCTAGGCAATGCACGGCAAGGCAAGGAAAGGGTAACAGAAGGCAAGGCAATGCAAGGCAAACAAGGCAAGGCACGTCAAAGCAAGGCAAAGCAAGGCACGGGAAGTGTAACGGAAGGGACGGCAAGGCATGGGAAGGACAAGGCAAGGCAGGCCAAGGCAAGGAAAGGCTAAGGTTAGGCAACGCAAGGCTAGGCAATGCACGGAAGGTAAGGGAAGGGTAACGGAAGGCAAGGCAAGGCAATGCCAGGCAAGCGAAGTGAAACGGAAGACACGGCAAGGCAAGGGACGGAAAAGGCAAGGCACGGCAAGGGAAGGCAAGGCTAAGGCAAGGCAACGCAAGGCTAGGCAATGCACGGCAAGGCAAGGAAAGAGTAAGGGAAGGCAACGCAAGGCTAGGCAAAGCAAGGCAAGGCAAGGGTAAAGGAAGGCACGGCAAGGCAAGACAAGCGTAACGGAAGGCACGGCAAGGCAAGGGAAGTACATGGCAAGGCAAGCCAAGGTACGGCAGGGCTAAGGCAAGGCAATGCAAGGCTAGGCAATGCACGGCAAGCCAAGGAAAGGGTAAGGGAAGGCAACGCAAGGCAAGGGAAGGAAAAGTCAAGGCAAGGCAAGGAAAGGCTAAGGCAAGGCAACGCAAGGCTAGGCAATGCACGGTAAGGCAAGGGAAGGGTAACGGAAGGCAAGAAAAAGCAAAGCAAGAAAAGGGACGGGTAACAGAGGTCACGGCAAGGCAAGGCAAGCCACGTAAGGCTAAGCCAAGGCAAGGAAAGTCTATGGCACGACAACGCAAGGCTAGGCATTGCACCGCAAGGAAAGGAAAGGGTAACCGAAGGCAAGGCAAAGCAACGCAAGTCAAGGGTAACGGAAGACACGGCAAGGCAAGAAAATGTTAACGGAAGGCACGGCAAGGGAAGCGCAGGACAAGGCAAGACACGGCAAGGAAAGGAAAGGCTAGGGCAAGGCAACGCAAGGCTAGCCAATGCACGGGAAGGCAAGGCAAGGCTAGGCTAGGGCATGGCCACCCAAGGCTAGGCAATGCACGGCAAGGAAAGGAAAAGGTAACGGGAGGCTAGACACACCAAGGCAAGTCAAGGGTAAAGGAAGGCACGGAAAGGCAAGAAAATATTAAAGGAAGGCACGGCAAGGGAAGGGAAGGACAAGGCAAGGCACGGCAAGGCAAGTCTAATGCAAGGCAAGGCCAGGCAGTGCATGGCAAGGCAAGGTAAGTGTAAGGGAAAGCACATCAAGGCAAGGGAAGTACAAGGCAAGGTACGGCAAGGCAAGGCAAGGCTAAGGCAACGCAACGCAACTCAAGGCAATGCGAAGTTAAGGCAATGAAAGGGAAGGGTAACAGAAGGCAAGGCAATGAAAGGCAAAGCAAGGCAAGGAAAGGGTAATGGAAGGCAAGGCAATGCAAGGCAAAGCAAGGCAAGGCAAGGGTAACGGAAGGGACGGCCAGGCAAGGGAAGGACAAGGCAAGGAAAGGGTAAGGCAAGGCAACGCAAGGCTAGGCAATGCACGGCAAGGCAAGGGAAGGGTAATGGAAGGCAAGGTAAGGCAAAGCAAGAAAAGGGAAGGGTAACAGACGACAGGGCAAGGCAAGGCAAGCCAAGTAAGGCTAAGGCAAGGGAAGGAAAGTCTAAGGCAAGGCAACACAATGCTAGGCAATGCACGGCAAGGCAAGGAAAGGGTAACCGAAGGCAAGAAACGGCAAGGCCAGGAAAGGGTAACGGAAGGCAAGGCAAGGAAAGGCAAGGCAAGGCAAGGCTAAAGCACTACGATGCAAGGCTAGGCAATGCACGGGTAAGGCAAGGAAAGGGTAACGCAAGGCAAGGCAAGGCAAAGCAAGGCAAGTCAAGGGTAAAGGAAGGCTAAGGCAAGGCAATGCCAAGCAAGGCCAGGTTAAGGGAAGGCAAGACAAGCAAAGTTAAGTGAAGGAGAGACAAAGCTAATGCACAACAACGCAAGGCTAGGCAATGCACGGCAAGGCAAGGAAAGGGTAACAGAAGGCAAGGCAATGCAAGGCAAAGCAAAGCAAGGCACGGGTAATGGAATGGACGGCAACGCATGGGAAGGACAAGGCAAGACAGGGCCAGGCAAGGAAAGGCTAAGGCAAGGCAACGCAAGGCTACGCAATGCACGTCAAGGCAAGGGAAGGGTAACGGAAGGCACGAAAAGGCAAAGCAAGAAAAGGGAAGGGTAACAGAAGGCACGGCAAGGCAAGGCAAGCCAAGTAAGGCTAAGGCAAGTCAAGGAAAGGCTATGGCACGACAACGCAAGGCTAGGCAATGCACCGCAAGGAAAGGAAAAGGTAACCGTAGGCAAGGCAAATCAAGGCAAGTCAAGGGTAACAGAAGTCACGGCAAGGCAAGAAAATGTTAATGGAAGGCACGGCAAGGGAAGGGAAGGACAAGGCAAGGCACGGCAAGGCAAGGAAAGGCTAGGGCAAGGCAACGCAAGGCTAGCCAATGCACGGGAAGTCAAGGAATGGGTAACGGAAGGCAAGGCAACTCAAGGCTAGGGCACGGCAACGCAAGGCTAGGCAATGCACGGCATGGAAAGGAAAGGGTAAAGGGAGGCAAGGCAAAGCAAGGCTAGTGAAGGGTAACGGAAGGCACGGCAAGGGAAGAAAATGTTAACGGAAGGCACCGCAAGGGAAGGGAAGGACAAGGCAAGCCTCGGGAAGGCAAGGTAAGGCAAGGCAGGCAATGCATGGCAAGGCAAGGTAAGGGTAAGGGAAGGCACGGCAAGGCTAGGGAAAACAAGGCAAGGCAAGGCAATGATAACGTAAGGCAACGCAAAGCAGGGCAAGGTTAAGGCAAGGCAAGACAAGCATGGCTAAGGCAAGGGGAGACAAAGCAAATGCACGAAAACGCAAGGCTAGGAAATGCACGGAAAGGCAAGGAAAAGGTAACATAAGCTAAGGCAACGCAAGCCAAGCTAGGCTAAGGCAAGTGGAGACAAGGCTAAGGCACGACCAAGCAAGGCTAGGCAATGTACGGCAAGGCAAGGAAAGGGTAACAGAAGGGAAGGCAAGGCAATGTAAGGCAAGGCTAAGGCAAGGCAATGCCATGCAAGGCCAGGTTTAGGTAAGGCAAGACAAGCAAGGCAAAGGCAAGGGGAGACAACGCTAATGCACGACAACGCAAGGCTAGGCAATGCACGGCAAGGCAAGGAAAGGGTATCGGAAGGCAAGGCACGGCAAGGCAAGGCAAGGCTAAGGCAAGGCAACGCAAGTCAACGCAAAGTTAAGGCAAGGCAAGGAAAGGGTAACACAAAGCAAGGCAATGCAAGGCAAAGCAAGGCAAGGCAAGGCTAAGGCAAGGCAACTGAAGGTAACGCATCGTTAAGACAAGGCAAGGAATGGGTAACAGAAGGCAAGGCAATGCAAGGCAAAGCAAGGCAAGGCAAGTCAAAGCAAGGCAAAGCAAGGCAAGGCTAGGGTAACGGACGGGACGGCAAGGCAAGGGAAGGAAATGGCAAGGCAAGGCAAGGCAAGGGTAACGGAAGGCACGGCAAGGCAAGACAAGGGTAACGGAAGGCTCGGCAAGGGAAGGGGAGACAAGGCTAAGGCACGACAACGCAAGGCTAGGCAATGGACGGCAAGGCAAGGCAAGGGTAACAGAAGACAAGGCAATGCAACGTAAGGCAAGGCTTAGGCAAGGAAATGTCATGCAAGGCCAGGTTAAGAGAAGGCAAGACAAGCAAGGCTAAGGCAAGGGGAGGCAAGGCTAAGCCACGAAAACGCAAGGCTAGGCAATGCACGGCAAGGCAGGGAAAGAGTAACCGAAGGAAAGGCAAGGCAAGGAAAGGAAAGGGTAACAGATTGCAAGGCACGGCAAGGCCACAAAAGGCTAAGGCACGGCAACGCAAGGCAACGCAAGGTTACGGCAAGGCAAGGAAAGGGTAACAGAAGGCAAGGCAAGGCACGGAATAGCAAGGAAAGGCAAGGGTAAAGGAAGGTATGGCAAGGCAAGGGAAAGACAAGGCAAGGCAAGGCAAGGATAAGGCAAATCATAGCAAAGCAAGGCAAGGTTAAGGCAAGGCAAGACAAGCAAGGTTAAGGCAAGGGGAGACAAGGCTAAGGCACGACAAGGCAAGGCTAGACAATGCACGGCAAGGCAAGGAAAGGGTAACAGAAGGCAAGGCAATGCAAAGCAAAGCAAGTCAAGGAAAGGGTAACGGAAGGCACAGCAAGGCAAGGAAAGCGTAACGGAAGGCAAGGCAAGGCAAGGCAAAGCAAGGCAAGGCAAGGGTAACTGAAGGCATGGCAAGGCAAGGGAAGGACAAGGCAAGGCACGGCAAGGCAAGGCAAGGCTTAAAGAACGCAACGCAACGAAAGGCAAAGAGAAGTTAAGGCAAGGCAAGGAAAGGGTAACAGAAGGCAAGGCACGGAAAGGCAATGAAAGGGTATCGAAATGCAAGGCACGGCAAGGCAAGGCTAAGGCAAGGCAACGCAAGCAAGGCAAAGTTATGGCAAGGCAAGTAAAGGGTAACACAAAGCAAGGCAATGCCAGGAAAAGCAAGGCAAGGAAAGGGTAACGGAATGCAAGGCAAGGCAAGGCAAACCATGGCAGGGCACGTCAAAGCAAGGCAAAGGAAGGCAAGGCAAGGGTAACGGACGGGACGGCAAGGCAAGGGAAGGACATGGCAAGGCAAGGCAAAGCAAGGGTAACGGAAGGCATGGAAAGGCAAGACAATGGTAACGGAAGGCAAGGCACGGCAAGGTAAGGCAAGGCCAAGGCAACGCAACGCAACGCAAGGCAACGCAAAGTTAAGGCAAGGCAAATCAAGGGTAACGGAAGGGAAGGCACGGCAAGCCAAGGAAAGGGTAACGGAATTCAAGGCACAGCAAGGCAACGCACGGCTAAGGCACGGCAACGCAAAGCAACGCAAAGTTAAGGCAAGGCAAGGAAAGGGTAACGGAAGGCAAGGCAAGACACGGAATAGCAAGGAAAGGCAAGGGTAACGGAAGGTATGGCAAGGCAAGGGAAAGACAAGGCAAGGCAAGGCAAGGATAAGGCAAATCATAGCAAAGCAAGGCAAGGTTAAGGCAAGGCAAGCCAAGCAAGGCTAAGGCAAGGGGAGACAAGGCTAAGGCTCGACAACGCAAGGCTAGGCAATGCACGGCAAGGCATGGAAAGGGTAACTGAAGGCATGGCAAGGCAAGGGAAGGACAAGGCAAGGCACAGCAAGCAAGGAAAGGCTTACAGAACGCAACGCAACGCAAGGCAACGCGAAGTTAAGGCTAGGCAAG
Organism: Macrotis lagotis; assembly: GCF_037893015.1. Lineage (NCBI taxonomy): Eukaryota > Metazoa > Chordata > Mammalia > Peramelemorphia > Peramelidae > Macrotis > Macrotis lagotis. The sequence continues at coordinate 281,987 of NW_027422032.1, forward strand.
GAAAGGGTAACAGAAGGCAAGGCACGGAAAGGCAAGGAAAGGGTATCGGAAGGCAAGCCAAGGCAAGGCAAGGCAAGGCTAAGGCAAGGCAACGCAAGTCAACGCAAAGTTAAGGCAAGGAAAGGAAAGGGTAACAGAAAGCAAGGCAATGTAAGGCAAGGCAAGGCAAGGAAAGGGTAACAGAAGGCAAGGCAAGGCAAAGCAAGGAAAGGCACGTCAAAACAAGGCAAAGCAAGGCAAGGCAAGGGTAACGGAAGGGACGGCAAGGCATGGGAAAGACAAGGCAAGGCAGGGTAAGGCAAGGAAAGGCTAAGGCAAGGCAATGCAAGGCTAGGCAATGCACGGCACGGCAAGGGAAGTCTAACGGATGGCAAGGCAAGTCAAGGGTAACGGAAAGCACGGCAAGGCAAGACAAGGGTAACGCAACCTCGGCAAGGCAAGGGAAGGGCAAGGCAAGCACGGTAAGGCAAGACAAGGGTAACGGAAGGCTCGGCAAGGCAACGCAAGGCTAGGCAATGCACGGCAATGCAAGGAAAGGGTAACGGAATGCAAGGCAAGGCAAGGCAAGGCTAAGCCACGAAAACGCAAGGCTAGGCAATGCACGGCAAGGCAAGGAAAGGGTAACGGAAGGCACGGCAAGGCAAGGGAAAGACATGGCAAGGCAAGGCAAGGAAGGCAAGGATAAGGCAAGGCAACGTAAAGCAAGGCAAGGTTAAAGCAAGGCAAGCCAAGCAAGGCTAAGGCAAGGGAAGACAAGGCTAAGGCACGACAACTCAAGGCTAGGCAATGCACGGCAAGGCAATGAAAGGGTAACAGAAGGCAAGGCACGGCCAGGCAAGGCAAGGCTAAGGCAAGGCAACGCAAGTCAACACAAAGTTAAGGCAAGGCAAGGAAAGTTTAACACAAAGCAAGGCAATGCAAGGCAAAGCACGGCAAGGGAAGGGTAACGGAAGGCACAGCAAGGCAAGGAAAGCGTAAAGGAAGGCAAGGAAAGGCAAGGCAAAGCAAGGCAAGGCAAGGGAAACTGAAGGCATGGCAAGGCAAGGGAAGGACAAGGCAAGGAACGGCAAGGCAAGGAACGGCTTACAGAACTCAGCGCAACGCAAGGCAACGCGAAGTTAAGGCAAGGCAAGGAGAGGGTAACAGAAGGCAAGGCACGGAAAGGCAAGGAAAGGGTATCGGAAGGCAAGGCAAGGCAAGTCTAAGGCAAGGCAACGCAAGTCAACGCAAAGTTAAGGCAAGGAAAGGAAAGGGTAACAGAAAGCAAGGCAATGGAAGGCAAAGCAAGCCAAGGAAAGGGTAACGGAAGGCAAGGCAAGGCAAGGCAAAGCAAGGAAAGTCACGTCAAAGTAAGGCAAAGCAAGGCAAGGCAAGGGTAACGGAAGGGACGACAAGGCATGGGAAGGACAAGGGAAGGCAGGCCAAGGCAAGGAAAGGCTAAGGCAAGGCAACGCAAGGCTAGGCAAGGGTAAAGGAAGGCACGGCAAGGCAAGACAAGGGTAATGGAAGGCACGGCAAGGAAAGGGAAGGACAAGGCAAGGCACGGCATGGCAAGGCAATGGTAAGGAAAGGCAACGCAAGGCTTGGCAATGTAAGGCAAGGCAAGGAAAGGGTAACGGAAGGAAAGGTACGGCAAGGCAATGCAAAGATGAGGAAAGGCAACTCGAGGCAATGCAAATTGAAGGCAACACAAACGACGCAAGGCTAAGGCAAAGGGAGGCAAGGCCAGGCAAGGGTAACGGAAAGCACGGCAAGGCACGACAAGGGTAACGGAAGGCTCGGCAAGGCCAGGGAAGGTCAAGGCAATGCACGGCAAGGCAAGGAAAGGGTAACGGAAAGAAAGGAACGGAAAGTCAATGCAACGCTGAGGAATGGGAACGCAAGGCAATGCAAAGTTAAGGCAAGGCAAGCCAAGCAAGGCTAAGTCAAGGGGAGGCAAGGCAAGGCAAGGGTAACGGAAGGCACGGCAAGCAAGACAAGGGTAACGGAAGGCTCGGCAAGGCAAGGGGAGACAAGTCTAAGGCACGACAACGCAAGGCGAGGCAATGCACGTCAAGGCAAGGAAAGGGTATCAGAAGGCAAATCAATGCAAGGCAAAGCAAGGCAAGGAAAGGATAAAGGAAGGAAAGGCAAAGCAAAGGAAGGGAACGGTAACTGAAGGTAAGCTAATGAAAGGGAAGGACAAGGCAAGGCACGGTAAGGCAAGGCAAGGCTAAGGCAAGGCAACGCAAGGCAACGCCAATTTTTAGGCAAGGCAAGGAAAGGGTAACAGAAGGCAGGCAAGGGAAGGACAAGGCAACGCAACGGAAGGCTACGCAATGCACGGCAAGGCAAGGGAAGGGTAACGGAAGGCAGGGCAAGGCAAGGGAAGGACAAGGCAAGGCAAGGCTCGGAAAGGCAAGGCAAGGCTAAGGCAAGGCAACGCAAGGCTAGGCAATGCACGGCAATGCAAGGAATGGGTAACGGAATGCAAGTCAAGGGAATGCTAAGGGAAGACAATGCAAGGCAAGGCAATGCACGGCAAGGCAAGGAAAGTGTAACGGAAGAGAAGGAACGGTAAGGCATGGAATGGGTAACAGAATGCAATGCACGGCAAGGCAAGTCAAGGCTAAGGCAAGGCAACGCAAGGTAACGCAACTTTAAGACAAGGCAAGGAAAGGGTAACAGAAGGCAAGGCAATGCAAGGCAAAGCAAGGCAAGGCAAGTCAAAGCAAGGCAAAGCAAGGCAAGGCAAGGGTAAAGGACGGGACGTCAAGGCAAGGGAAGGAAATGGCAAGGCAAGGCAAGGGAAACGGAAGACATGGAAAGGCAAGACAATGGTAACGGAAGGCAAGGCACGGCAAGGTAAGGCAAGGCCAAGGCAACACAACGCAACGCAAGGCAACGCAAAGTTAAGGCAACGCAAGGCAAGGGTAACGGAAGGGAAGGCACGGCAAGGCAAGGAAAGGGTAACGGAAGGCAAGGCACAGCAAGGCAACGCACGGCTAAGGCAAGGCAACGCAAGGCAACGCAAAGTTAAGGCAAGGCAAGGAAAGTGTAACAGAAGGCAAGGCAAGGCACGGAATAGCAAGGAAAGGCAAGGCTAAAGGAAGGTATGGCAAGGCAGGGGAAAGACAAGTTAAGGCAAGGAGAGGATAAGGCAAATCATAGCCAAGCAAGGCAAGGTTAAGGCAAGGAAAGACAAGCAAGTCTAAGGCAAGGGGAGACAAGGCTAAGGCACGACAACGCAAGGCTAGACAATGCACGGCAAGGCAAGGAAAGGGCAACAGAAGGCAAGGCAATGCAAGGCAAAGCAAGGCAAGGGAAGGGTAACGGAAGGCAAGGCAAGGCAAGGGAAGGACAAGGCAAGGAACGGCAAGGCAAGGCAAGGCTTTTAGAACGCAACGCAACGCAAGGCTACGCGAAGTTAAGGCAAGGCAAGGAAAGAGTAACAGAAGGCAAGGCACGGAAAGGCAAGGAAAGGGTATCGGAAGGCAAGGCACGGCAAGGCAAGGCAAGGCTAAGGCAAGGCAACGCAAGTCAACGCAAAGTTAAGGCAAGGCAAGGAAAGGGTAACACAAAGCAAGGCAATACAAGGCAAAGCAAGGCAAGGCAAGGGTAACGGAAGGCAAGGCAAGGCAAGGCAAAGCAAGGCAAGGCACGTCAAAGCAAGGCAAAGCAAGACAAGGCAAGGGTAACGGACGGGACGGCAAGGCAAGGGAAGGACATGGCAAGGCAAGGCAAGGCAAGGGTAACGGAAGGCATGGAAAGGCAAGACAATGGTAACGGAAGGCAAGGCACGGCAAGGTAAGGCAAGTCCAAGGCAACGCAACGCAACGCAAGGCAACGCAAAGTTAAGGCAAGGCAAAGCAAGGGTAACGGAAGGGAAGGCACGGCAAGGCAAGGAAAGGGTAACGGAATGCAAGGCACAGCAAGGCAACTCACGGCTAAGGCAAGGCAACGCAAGGCAACGCAAAAATCAGGCAAGGCAAGGAAAGGGTCACGGAAGGCAAGGCAAGACACGGAATAGCAAGGAAAGGCAAGGGTAACGGAAGGTATGGCAAGGCAAGGGAAAGACAAGGCAAGGCAAGGCAAGGATAAGGCAAATCATAGCAAAGCAAGGCAAGGTTAAGGCAAGGCAAGCCAAGCAAGGCTAAGGCAAGGGGAGACAAGGCTAAGGCACGACAACGCAAGGCTAGGCAATGCACGGCAAGGCAGGGAACGGGTTACTGAAGGCATGGCAAGGCAAGGGAAGGACAAGGCAAGGCACGGCAAGGCAAGGAAAGGCTTATAGAACGCAACGCAACGCAAGGCAACGCGAAGTTAAGGAAAGGCAAGGAAAGGGTAACAGAAGGCAAGGCACGGAAAGGCAAGGAAAGGTTATCGGAAGGCAAGGCAAGGCAAGGCAATGCTAAGGCAAGGCAACGCAAGTCAACGCAAAGTTAAGGCAAGGCAAGGAAAGGGTAACAGAAAGCAAGGCAATGTAAGGCTAAGCAAGGCAAGGAAAGGGTAACGGAAGGCAAGGCATGGCAAGGCAAAGCAAGGCAAGGCACTTCAATGCAAGGCAAAGCAAGGCAAGGCAAGGGTAACGGAAGGGACGACAAGGCATGGGAAGGACAAGGCAAGGCAGGGCAAGGCAAGGAAAGGCTAAGGCAAGGCAACGCAAGGCTAGGCAATGCACGGCACGGCAAGGGAAGGGTAACGGAAGGCAAGGCAAGGCAAGGCAAAGCCATGCAAGGGAAGTGTAATGGAAGGCACGGCAAGGCAAGGGACGGACAAGGCAAGGCACGGAAAGCGAAGTGAAGGCTAAGGCAAGGCAACGCAAGGCTAGGCAAGGGTAAAGGAAGGCACGCTAAGGCAAGACAAGGGTAACGGAAGGCACGGCAAGGCAAGGTAAGGACAAGGCAAGGTACGGCATGGCAAGGCAATGCTAAGGCAAGGCAACGCAAGGCTAGGCAATAAACGGCAATGCAAGGAAAGGGTAACGGAAGGAAAGGCACGGCAAGGCAAAGCAAAGATGAGTAAAGGCAACGCAATTCAATGCAAAGTGAAGGCAACACAAACGACGCAAGGCTAAGGCAAAGGGAGGCAAGGCAAGGGAAACGGAAGGCACGGCAAGGCAAGAGAAGGGTAACGGATGGCTCGGCAAGGCAAGGGAAGGCTTCGCAATGCACGGCAATGCAAGGAAAGGGTAACGGAATGCAAGGCAAGGCAAGGAAAGGCTAAGGCAAGCAATGCAAGGCTAGGCAATGCACGGCAAGGCAAGGAAAGGGTAGGGGAAGGCAACGCAATGCTAGGCAAAGCAAGGCAAGGAAAGGGTAAAGGAAGGCACGGCAAGGCAAGGGAAGGGTAACGGAAGGCACGGCAAGGCAAGGGAAGGACATGGCAAGGCAAGGCAAGGTAAGGCAGGGCTAAGGCAATGCAATGCAAGGCTAGGCAATGCAGGGCAAGGCAAGAAAAGGGTAGGGGAAGGCAACGCAAGGCTAGGCAAAGCAAGGCAAGGAAAGGGTAAAGGAAGGCACGTCAAGGCAAGGGAATGACATGGCAAGGTAGGTAAGGCAGGGCTAAGGCAATGCAATGCAAGGCTAGGCAATGCACGGCAAGGCAAGGAAAGGGTAAGGGAAGGCAATGCAAGGCTAGGCAAAGCAAGGCAAGGAAAGGGTAAAGGAAGGCACGGCAAGGCAAGAGAAGGGTAATGGAAGGCACGGCAAGGCAAGGGAAGGACATGGCAAGGCAAGGCAAGGTAAGGCAGGGCTAAGGCAAGGCAATGCAAGGCTAGGCAATGCACGGCAGGGCAAGGAAAGGGTAATGGAAGGCAACGCAAGGCTAGGCAATGCACGGCAAGGCAAGGGAAGGGTAACGGAAGGCAAGGCAAGGAAAGGCAAAGCAAGGGAACGAAAGTGTAACCGAAGGCACAGGAAGGCAAGGGAAGGATATTGCAAGGCACGGCAAGGCAAGGCAAGGCTAAGGCAAAGCAACGCAAGGCTAGGCAAGGGTAAAGGAAGGCAAGACAACAAGGTTAAGGCAAGGGGAGACAAAGCTAATGCACGACAACGCAAGGCTAGGCAATGGACGGCAAGGCAAGGCAAGGCAAGGGTAACAGAAAACAAGGCAATGCAACGTAAGGAAAGGCTTAGGCAAGGCAATGTCATGCGAGGCCAGGTTAAGGGAAGGCAAGCCAATAAAGGCTAATGCAAGTGGAGACAAGGCTAAGGCACGACAACTCAAGGCTAGGAAATGCACGGCAAGGCAAGGAAAGGGTATCGGAAGGCAAGACACGGCAAGGCAAGGCAAGGCTAAGGCAAGGCAACGCAAGTCAATGCAAAGTAAAGGCAAGGCAAGAAAAGGGTAACCGAAAGCAAGGCAATGCAAGGCAAAGCAAGGCAAGGAAAGGGTAGGGGAAGGCAACGCAATGCTAGGCAAAGCAAGGCAAGGAAAGGGTAAAGGAAGGCACGGCAAGGCAAGGGAATGGTAACGGAAGGAACGGCAAGGCAAGGGAAGGACATGGCAAGGCAAGGCAAGGTAAGGCAGGGCTAAGGCAATGCAATGCAAGGCTAGGCAATGCACGGCAAGGCAAGGAAAGGGTAGGGGAAGGCAAGGCAAGACACGGAATAGAAAGGACAGGCAAGGGTAACGGAAGGTATGGCAAGGCAAGGGAAAGACAAGGCAAGGCAAGGCAAGGATAAGGCAAATCATAGCAAAGCAAGGCAAGGTTAAGGCAAGGCAAGCCAAGCAAGGCTAAGGCAAGGGGAGACAAGGCTAAGGCACGACAACGCAAGGCTAGGCAATGCACGGCAAGGCAAGGAAAGGGTTACTGAAAGCATGGCAAGGCAAGGGAAGGACAAGGAAAGGCACGGCAAGGCAAGGAAAGGCTTACAGAACGCAACGCAACGCAAGGCAACGCGAAGTTAAGGAAAGGCAAGGAAAGGGTAACAGAAGGCAAGGCACGGAAAGGCAAGGAAAGGGTATCTGAAGGCAAGGCAAGGCAAGGCAATGCTAAGGCAAGGCAACGCAAGTCAACGCAAAGTTAAGGCAAGGCAAGGAAAGGGTAAGAGAAAGCAAGGCAATGTAAGGCTAAGCAAGGCAAGGAAAGGGTAACGGAAGGCAAGGCATGGCAAGGCAAACAAGGCAAGGCACGTCAAAGCAAGGCAAAGCAAGGCAAGGCAAGGGTAACGGAAGGGACGGCAAGGCATGGGATGGACAAGGCAAGGCAGGGCAAGGCAAGGAAAGGCTAAGGCAAGGCAACACAATGCTAGGCAATGCACGGCAAGGCAAGGAAAGGGTAACCGAAGGCAAGAAACGGCAAGGCCAGGAAAGGGTAACGGAAGGCAAGGCAAGGAAAGGCAAGGCAAGGCAACACAATGCTAGGCAATGCACGGCAAGGCAAGGAAAGGGTAACCGAAGGCAAGAAACGGCAAGGCCAGGAAAGGGTAACGGAAGGCAAGGCAAGGAAAGGCAAGGCAAGGCAAGGCTAAAGCACTACGATGCAAGGCTAGGCAATGCACGGGTAAGGCAAGGAAAGGGTAACGGAAGGCAAGGCAAGGCAAAGCAAGGCAAGTCAAGGGTAAAGGAAGGCTAAGGCAAGGCAATGCCAAGCAAGGCCAGGTTAAGGGAAGGCAAGACAAGCAAAGTTAAGTGAAGGAGAGACAAAGCTGATGCACAACAACGCAAGGCTAGGCAATGCACGGCAAGGCAAGGAAAGGGTAACAGAAGGCAAGGCAATGCAAGGCAAAGCAAAGCAAGGCACGGGTAATGGAATGGACGGCAAGGCATGGGAAGGACAAGGCAAGACAGGGCCAGGCAAGGCAAGGCTAAGGCAAGGCAACGCAAGTCAACGCAAAGTTAAGGCAAGGCAAGGAAAGGGTAACACAAAGCAAGGCAATACAAGGCAAAGCAAGGCAAGGCAAGGGTAACGGAAGGCAAGGCAAGGCAAGGCAAAGCAAGGCAAGGCACGTCAAAGCAAGGCAAAGCAAGGCAAGGCAAGGGTAACGGACGGGACGGCAAGGCAAGACAATGGTAACGGAAGGCAAGGCACGGCAAGGTAAGGCAAGTCCAAGGCAACGCAACGCAACGCAAGGCAACGCAAAGTTAAGGCAAGGCAAAGCAAGGGTAACGGAAGGGAAGGCACGGCAAGGCAAGGAAAGGGTAACGGAATGCAAGGCACAGCAAGGCAACTCACGGCTAAGGCAAGGCAACGCAAGGCAACGCAAAAATCAGGCAAGGCAAGGAAAGGGTCACGGAAGGCAAGGCAAGACACGGAATAGCAAGGAAAGGCAAGGGTAACGGAAGGTATGGCAAGGCAAGGGAAAGACAAGGCAAGGTAAGGCAAGGATAAGGCAAATCATAGCAAAGCAAGGCAAGGTTAAGGCAAGGCAAGCCAAGCAAGGCTAAGGCAAGGGGAGACAAGGCTAAGGCACGACAACGCAAGGCTAGGCAATGCACGGCAAGGCAGGGAAAGGGTTACTGAAGGCATGGCAAGGCAAGGGAAGGACAAGGCAAGGCACGGCAAGGCAAGGAAAGGCTTACAGAACGCAACGCAACGCAAGGCAACGCGAAGTTAAGGAAAGGCAAGGAAAGGGTAACAGAAGGCAAGGCACGGAAAGGCAAGGAAAGGGTATCGGAAGGCAAGGCAAGGCAAGGCAATGCTAAGGCAAGGCAACGCAAGTCAACGCAAAGTTAAGGCAAGGCAAGGAAAGGGTAACAGAAAGCAAGGCAATGTAAGGCTAAGCAAGGCAAGGAAAGGGTAACGGAAGGCAAGGCATGGCAAGGCAAAGCAAGGCAAGGCACTTCAAAGCAAGGCAAAGCAAGGCAAGGCAAGGGTAACGGAAGGGACGGCAAGGCATGGGATGGACAAGGCAAGGCAGGGCAAGGCAAGGAAAGGCTAAGGCAAGGCAACGCAAGGCTAGGCAATGCACGGCACGGCAAGGGAAGGGTAACGGAAGGCAAGGCAAGGCAAGGCAAAGCCATGCAAGGGAAGTGTAATGGAAGGCACGGCAAGGCAAGGGACGGACAAGGCAAGGCACGGAAAGCGAAGTGAAGGCTAAGGCAAGGCAACGCAAGGCTAGGCAAGGGTAAAGGAAGGCACGCTAAGGCAAGACAAGGGTAACGGAAGGCACGGCAAGGCAAGGTAAGGACAAGGCAAGGTACGGCATGGCAAGGCAATGCTAAGGCAAGGCAACGCAAGGCTAGGCAATTAACGGCAATGCAAGGAAAGGGTAACGGAAGGAAAGGCACGGCAAGGCAAAGCAAAGATGAGTAAAGGCAACGCAATTCAATGCAAAGTGAAGGCAACACAAACGACGCAAGGCTAAGGCAAAGGGAGGCAAGGCAAGGGTAACGGAAGGCACGGCAAGGCAAGAGAAGGGTAACGGATGGCTCGGCAAGGCAAGGGAAGGCTTCGCAATGCACGGCAATGCAAGGAAAGGGTAACGGAATGCAAGGCAAGGCAAGGAAAGGCTAAGGCAAGCAATGCAAGGCTAGGCAATGCACGGCAAGGCAAGGAAAGGTTAGGGGAAGGCAACGCAATGCTAGGCAAAGCAAGGCAAGGAACGGGTAAAGGAAGGCACGGCAAGGCAAGGGAAGGGTAACGGAAGGCACGGCAAGGCAAGGGAAGGACATGGCAAGGCAAGGCAAGGTAAGGCAGGGCTAAGGCAATGCAATGCAAGGCTAGGCAATGCAGGGCAAGGCAAGGAAAGGGTAGGGGAAGGCAACGCAAGGCTAGGCAAAGCAAGGCAAGGAAAGGGTAAAGGAAGGCACGTCAAGGCAAGGGAAGGACATGGCAAGGTAGGTAAGGCAGGGCTAAGGCAATGCAATGCAAGGCTAGGCAATGCACGGCAAGGCAAGGAAAGGGTAAGGGAAGGCAATGCAAGGCTAGGCAAAGCAAGGCAAGGAAAGGGTAAAGGAAGGCACGGCAAGGCAAGAGAAGGGTAATGGAAGGCACGGCAAGGCAAGGGAAGGACATGGCAAGGCAAGGCAAGGTAAGGCAGGGCTAAGGCAAGGCAATGCAAGGCTAGGCAATGCACGGCAGGGCAAGGAAAGGGTAAGGGAAGGCAACGCAAGGCTAGGCAATGCACGGCAAGGCAAGGGAAGGGTAACGGAAGGCAAGGCAAGGAAAGGCAAAGCAAGGGAACGAAAGTGTAACCGAAGGCACAGGAAGGCAAGGGAAGGATATTGCAAGGCACGGCAAGGCAAGGCAAGGCTAAAGCAAGGCAACGCAAGGCTAGGCAAGGGTAAAGGAAGGCAAGACAACAAGGTTAAGGCAAGGGGAGACAAAGCTAATGCACGACAACGCAAGGCTAGGCAATGGACGGCAAGGCAAGGCAAGGCAAGGGTAACAGAAAACAAGGCAATGCAACGTAAGGAAAGGCTTAGGCAAGGCAATGTCATGCGAGGCCAGGTTAAGGGAAGGCAAGCCAATAAAGGCTAATGCAAGTGGAGACAAGGCTAAGGCACGACAACTCAAGGCTAGGAAATGCACGGCAAGGCAAGGAAAGGGTATCGGAAGGCAAGACACGGCAAGGCAAGGCAAGGCTAAGGCAAGGCAACGCAAGTCAATGCAAAGTAAAGGCAAGGCAAGGAAAGGGTAACCGAAAGCAAGGCAATGCAAGGCAAAGCAAGGCAAGGAAAGGGTAGGGGAAGGCAACGCAATGCTAGGCAAAGCAAGGCAAGGAAAGGGTAAAGGAAGGCACGGCAAGGCAAGGGAATGGTAACGGAAGGAACGGCAAGGCAAGGGAAGGACATGGCAAGGCAAGGCAAGGTAAGGCAGGGCTAAGGCAATGCAATGCAAGGCTAGGCAATGCACGGCAAGGCAAGGAAAGGGTAGGGGAAGGCAAGGCAAGACACGGAATAGATAGGACAGGCAAGGGTAACGGAAGGTATGGCAAGGCAAGGGAAAGACAAGGCAAGGCAAGGCAAGGATAAGGCAAATCATAGCAAAGCAAGGCAAGGTTAAGGCAAGGCAAGCCAAGCAAGGCTAAGGCAAGGGGAGACAAGGCTAAGGCACGACAACGCAAGGCTAGGCAATGCACGGCAAGGCAGGGAAAGGGTTACTGAAGGCATGGCAAGGCAAGGGAAGGACAAGGCAAGGCACGGCAAGGCAAGGAAAGGCTTACAGAACGCAACGCAACGCAAGGCAACGCGAAGTTAAGGAAAGGCAAGGAAAGGGTAACAGAAGGCAAGGCACGGAAAGGCAAGGAAAGGGTATCTGAAGGCAAGGCAAGGCAAGGCAATGCTAAGGCAAGGCAACGCAAGTCAACGCAAAGTTAAGGCAAGGCAAGGAAAGGGTAACAGAAAGCAAGGCAATGTAAGGCTAAGCAAGGCAAGGAAAGGGTAACGGAAGGCAAGGCAGGGCAAGGCAAACAAGGCAAGGCACGTCAAAGCAAGGCAAAGCAAGGCAAGGCAAGGGTAACGGAAGGGACGGCAAGGCATGGGATGGACAAGGCAAGGCAGGGCAAGGCAAGGAAAGGCTAAGGCAAGGCAACGCAAAGCTAGGCAATGCACGGCACGGCAAGGGAAGGGTAACGGAAGGCAAGGCAAGGCAAGGCAAAGCCATGCAAGGGAAGTGTAATGGAAGGCACGGCAAGGCAAGGGACGGACAAGGCAAGGCACGGAAAGCGAAGTGAAGGCTAAGGCAAGGCAACGCAAGGCTAGGCAAGGGTAAAGGAAGGCACGCTAAGGCAAGACAAGGGTAACGGAAGGCACGGCAATGCAAGGTAAGGACAAGGCAAGGTACGGCATGGCAAGGCAATGCTAAGGCAAGGCAACGCAAGGCTAGGCAATTAACGGCAATGCAAGGAAAGGGTAACGGAAGGAAAGGCACGGCAAGGCAAAGCAAAGATGAGTAAAGGCAACGCAATTCAATGCAAAGTGAAGGCAACACAAACGACGCAAGGCTAAGGCAAAGGGAGGCAAGGCAAGGGTAACGGAAGGCACGGCAAGGCAAGAGAAGGGTAACGGATGGTTCGGCAAGGCAAGGGAAGGCTTCGCAATGCACGGCAATGCAAGGAAAGGGTAACGGAATGCAAGGCAAGGCAAGGAAAGGCTAAGGCAAGCAATGCAAGGCTAGGCAATGCACGGCAAGGCAAGGAAAGGGTAGGGGAAGGCAACGCAATGCTAGGCAAAGCAAGGCAAGGAAAGGGTAAAGGAAGGCACGGCAAGGCAAGGGAAGGGTAACGGAAGGCACGGCAAGGCAAGGGAAGGACATGGCAAGGCAAGGCAAGGTAAGGCAGGGCTAAGGCAATGCAATGCAAGGCTAGGCAATGCAGGGCAAGGCAAGGAAAGGGTAGGGGAAGGCAACGCAAGGCTAGGCAAAGCAAGGCAAGGAAAGGGTAAAGGAAGGCACGGCAAGGCAAGGGAAGGACATGGCAAGGTAGGTAAGGCAGGGCTAAGGCAATGCAATGCAAGGCTAGGCAATGCACGGCAAGGCAAGGAAAGGGTAAAGGAAGGCACGGCAAGGCAAGAGAAGGGTAACGGAAGGCACGGCAAGGCAAGGGAAGGACATGGCAAGGCAAGGCAAGGTAAGGCAGGGCTAAGGCAAGGCAATGCAAGGCTAGGCAATGCACGGCAGGGCAAGGAAAGGGTAAGGGAAGGCAACGCAAGGCTAGGAAATGCACGGCAAGGCAAGGGAAGGGTAACGGAAGGCAAGGCAAGGAAAGGCAAAGCAAGGGAACGAAAGTGTAACCGAAGGCACAGGAAGGCAAGGGAAGGACAATGCAAGGCACGGCAAGGCAAGGCAAGGCTAAGGCAAGGCAACGCAAGGCTAGGCAAGGGTAAAGGAAGGCAAGACAACAAGGTTAAGGCAAGGGGAGACAAAGCTAATGCACGACAACGCAAGGCTAGGCAATGGACGGCAAGGCAAGGCAAGGGTAACAGAAAACAAGGCAATGCAACGTAAGGAAAGGCTTAGGCAAGGCAATGTCATGCGAGGCCAGTTTAAGGGAAGGCAAGCCAATCAAGGCTAAGGCAAGTGGAGACAAGGCTAAGGCACGACAACTCAAGGCTAGGAAATGCACTGCAAGGCAAGGAAAGGGTATCGGAAAGCAAGACACGGCAAGGCAAGGCAAGGCTAAGGCAAGGCAACGCAAGTCAATGCAAAGTAAAGGCAAGGCAAGAAAAGGGTAACCGAAAGCAAGGCAATGCAAGGCAAAGCAAGGCAAGGAAAGGGTAGGGGAAGGCAACGCAATGCTAGGCAAAGCAAGGCAAGGAAAGGGTAAAGGAAGGCACGGCAAGGCAAGGGAATGGTAACGGAAGGCACGGCAAGGCAAGGGAAGGACATGGCAAGGCAAGGCAAGGTAAGGCAGGGCTAAGGCAATGCAATGCAAGGCTAGGCAATGCATGGCAAGGCAAGGAAAGGGTAGGGGAAGGCAACGCAAGGCTAGGCAAAGCAAGGCAAGGCAAGGGTAAATGAAGGCACGGCAAGGCAAGACAAGCGTAAAGGAAGGCACGGCAAGGCAAGGGAAGTACATGGCAAGGCAAGGCAAGGTAAGGCAGGGCTAAGGCAAGGCAATGCAAGGCTAGGCAATGCACGGCAAGCCAAGGAAAGGGTAAGGGAAGGCAACGCAAGGCTAGGCAATGCACGGCAAGGCAATGGAAGGGTAACGGAAGGCAAGGCAAGGAAAGGCAAAGCAAGGCAAGGAAAGTGTAACGGAAGGCACCCGAAGGCAAGGGAAGGACAAGGCAAGGCACGGCAAGGCAAGGCAAGGCTAAGGCAAGGCAACGCAAGGCTAGGCAAGGGTAAAGGAAGGCAAGACATGCAAGGTTAAGGGAAGGGGAGACAAAGCTAATGCACGACAACTCAAGGCTAGGCAATGGACGGCAAGGCAAGGCAAGGGTAACAGAAGACAAGGCAATGCAACGTAAGGCAAGGCTTAGGCAAGGCAATGTCATTCAAGGCCAGGTTAAGAGAAGGCAAGACAAGCAAGGCTAAGGCAAGGGGAGGCAAGGCTAAGCCACGAAAACGCAAGGCTAGGCAATGCACGGCAAGGCAAGGAAAGGGTAAAAGATTTCAAGGCACGTCACGGCCACGCAAGGCTAAGGCACGTCAACGCAAGGCAACTCAAAGTTAAGGCAAGGCAAGGAAAGGGTAACGGAAGGCAAGGCAAGGCACGGAAAAGCAAGGCAAGGAAAGGGTAACTGAAGGGATGGCAAGGCAAGGGTAGGACAAGGCAAGGCACGGCAAGGCAAGGCAAGGCTTATACAACTCAACGCAAGGCAAGGCAACGCGAAGTTAAGGCAAGGCAAGGAAAGGGTAAGGGAAGGCAAGGCACGGAATGGCAAGGAAACGGTATCGGAAGGCAAGACACGGCAAGGCAAGGCAAGGCTAATGCAAGGCAACGCAAGGCTAGGCAAGGGTAAAGGAAGGCAAGACAAGCAAGGTTAAGGCAAGGAGAGACAAAGCTGATGCACGACAACGCAAGGCTAGGCAATGGACGGCAAGGCAAGGCAAGGGTAACAGAAGACAAGGCAATGCAACGTAAGCAAGGCTTAGGCAAGGCAATATCATGCAAGGGGACGTTAAGGGAAGGCAAGACAAGCAAGGCTAAGGAAAGGGGAGGCAAGGCTAAGCCACGAAATCGCAAGGCTAGGCAATGCACGGCAAGGCAAGGAAAGGGTAACGGAAGGGAAGGCACAGCAAGGCAAGGAAATGGTAAAAGATTGCAAGGAACGGGAAGGCCACGCAAGGCAACGCAAATTTAAGGCAAGGCAAGGAATGGGTAACGGAAGGCAAGGCAAGGCACGGAAAAGCAAGGCAAGGCAAGGGTAACAGAAGGCAAGGCAAGGCAAGGCAAGGATAAGGCAAGGCAACGCAAAGCAAGGCAAGGTTAAGGCAAGGCAAGCCAAGCAACGCTAAGACAAGGGGAGACAAGGCTAAGGCATGACCACTCAAGGTTAGGCAATGCACGGCAAGGCAAGAAAAGGGTAACGGAAGGCAAGGCAAGGCAAAGCAAGGCAAGGCAAGGGTAACTGAAGGGATGGCAAGGGAAGGGTAGGACAAGGCAAGGCACGGCAAGGCAAGGCTTATACAACGCAACGCAACGCAAGGCAACGCGAAGTTAAGGCAAGGCAAGGAAAGGGTAACAGAAGGCAAGGCACGGCAAGGCAAGGCAAGGCTAAGGCAAGGCAACGCAAGTCAACGCAAATTTAAGGCAAGGCAAGGAAAGCGTAACAGAAAGCAAGGCAATGCAAGGCAAAGCAAGGCAAGGAAAGGGTAATGGAAGGCAAGGCAAGGCAAAGCAAGGCAAGGCAAGTCAAAGCAAGGCAAGGCAAGGGTAACGGAAGGGACGGCAAGGCATGGGAAGGACAAGGCAAGGCAGGGCCAGGCAAGGAAAGGCTAAGCCACGGCAACGCAAGGCTAGGCAATGCACTGCAAGGCAAAGGAAGGGTAACGTAAGGCACGGCATGGCAAGGCAAAGCAAGGTTAAGGCAAGGCAACACAAGTCTAGGCAATGAACGGCAAGGCAAGGAAACGGTATCGGAAGGGAAGGCACGGCAAGGCCAGGAAAGGGTAATGGAAGGCAAGGCAAGGGAAAGCAAGGCAAGTCAACGGTAAAGGAAGGCACGGCAAGGCAAGCCAAGGTAATGTAAGGCTAAGGCAAGGCAATGCCATGCAAGACCAGGTTAAGTGAAGGCAAGAAAAGCAAGGTTTAGGGAAGGAGAGACAAAGCTAATGCACAACAACGCAAGGCTAGGCAATGTACGGCAAGGCAAGGAAAGGGTAACAGAAGGCAAGGCAATGCAAGGCAAAGCAAAGCAAGGCAAGGGTAACGGTAGGCACGGCAAGGCAAGACAAGGGTAACGGAAGGCTCGGCAAGGCAAGGGAAGGAAAAGTCAAGGCAAGGCAAGGAAAGGCTATGGCACGACAACGCAAGGCTAGGCATTGCACCGCAAGGAAAGGAAAGGATAACCGAAGGCAAGGCAAAGCAACGCAAGTCAAGGGTAACGGAAGGCACGGCAAGGCAAGAAAATGTTAACGGAAGGCACGGCAAGGGAAGCGCAGGACAAGGCAAGACACGGCAAGGAAAGGAAAGGCTAGGGCAAGGCAACTCAACGCTAGCCAATGCACGGGAAGGCAAGGCAAGGCTAGGCTAGGGCATGTCAATCCAAGGCTAGGCAATGCACGGCAAGGAAAGGAAAAGGTAACGGGAGGCTAGGCACAGCAAGGCAAGTCAAGGGTAACGGAAGGCACGGAAAGGCAAGAAAATATTAAAGGAAGGCACGGCAAGGGAAGGGAAGGACAAGGTAAGGCACGGCAAGGCAAGGCTAATGCAAGGCAAGGCCAGGCAGTGCATGGCAACGCAAGGTAAGTGTAAGGGAAAGCACATCAAGGCAAGGGAAGGACAAGGCAAGGTACGGCAAGGCAAGGCAAGGCTAAGGCAACGCAACGCAACTCAAGGCAATGCGAAGTTAAGGCAATGAAAGGGAAGGGTAACAGAAGGCAAGGCAATGAAAGGCAAAGCAAGGCAAGGAAAGGGTAATGGAAGGCAAGGCAATGCAAGGCAAAGCAAGGCAAGGCAAGGGTAACGGAAGGGACGGCAAGTCAAGGGAAGGACAAGGCAAGGAAAGGGTAAGGCAAGGCAACGCAAGTCTAGGCAATGCACGGCAAGGCAAGGGAAGGGTAATGGAAGGCAAGGTAAGGCAAAGCAAGAAAAGGGAAGGGTAACAGACGACAGGGCAAGGCAAGGCAAGCCAAGTAAGGCTAAGGCAAGGGAAGGAAAGTCTAAGGCAAGGCAACACAATGCTAGGCAATGCACGGCAAGGCAAGGAAAGGGTAACCGAAGGCAAGAAACGGCAAGGCCAGGAAAGGGTAACGGAAGGCAAGGCAAGGAAAGGCAAGGCAAGGCAAGGCTAAAGCACTACGATGCAAGGCTAGGCAATGCACGGGTAAGGCAAGGAAAGGGTAACGGAAGGCAAGGCAAGGCAAAGCAAGGCAAGTCAAGGGTAAAGGAAGGCTAAGGCAAGGCAATGCCAAGCAAGGCCAGGTTAAGGGAAGGCAAGACAAGCAAAGTTAAGTGAAGGAGAGACAAAGCTGATGCACAACAACGCAAGGCTAGGCAAAGCACGGCAAGGCAAGGAAAGGGTAACAGAAGGCAAGGCAATGCAAGGCAAAGCAAAGCAAGGCACGGGTAATGGAATGGACGGCAAGGCATGGGAAGGACAAGGCAAGACAGGGCCAGGCAAGGCAAGGCTAAGGCAAGGCAACGCAAGGCTAGGCAATGCACGTCAAGGCAAGGGAAGGGTAACGGAAGGCACGAAAAGGCAAAGCAAGAAAAGGGAAGGGTAACAGAGGGCACGGCAAGGCAAGGCAAGCCAAGTAAGGCTAAGGCAAGTCAAGGAAAGGCTATGGCACGACAACGCAAGGCTAGGCAATGCACCGCAAGGAAAGGAAAAGGTACCGTAGGCAAGGCAAATCAAGGCAAGTCAAGGGAAACAGAAGTCACGGCAAGGCAAGAAAATGTTAACGGAAGGCACGGCAAGGGAAGCGAAGGACAAGGCAAGGCACGGCAAGGCAAGGAAAGGCTAGGGCAAGGCAACGCAAGGCTAGCCAATGCACGGGAAGGCAAGGAATGGGTAACGGAAGGCAAGGCAACTCAAGGCTAGGGCACGGCAACGCAAGGCTAGGCAATGCACGGCATGGAAAGGAAAGGGTAAAGGGAGGCAAGGCAAAGCAAGGCTAGTCAAGGGTAACGGAAGGCACGGCAAGGGAAGAAAATGTTAACGGAAGGCACCGCAAGGGAAGGGAAGGACAAGGCAAGCCACGGCAAGGCAAGGTAAGGCAAGGCAGGCAATGCATGGCAAGGCAAGGTAAGGGTAAGGGAATTCACGGCAAGGCTAGGGAAAACAAGGCAAGGCAAGGCAATGATAACGTAAGGCAACGCAAAGCAGGGCAAGGTTAAGGCAAGGCAAGACAAGCATGGCTAAGGCAAGGGGAGACAAAGCTAATGCACGAAAACGCAAGGCTAGGAAATGCACGGCAAGGCAAGGAAAAGGTAACATAAGCTAAGGCAACGCAAGCCAAGCTAGGCTAAGGCAAGTGGAGAAAAGGCTAAGGCAAGACCAAGCAAGGCTAGGCAATGTACGGCAAGGCAAGGAAAGGGTAACAGAAGGGAAGGCAAGGCAATGTAAGGCAAGGCTAAGGCAAGGCAATGCCATGCAAGGCCAGGTTAAGGTAAGGAAAGACAAGCAAGGCAAAGGCAAGGGGAGACAACGCTAATGCACGACAACGCAAGGCTAGGCAATGCACGGCAAGGCAAGGAAAGGGTAACAGAAGGCACGGCAAGGCAAGGTAAGGCAAGGCTAAGGCAAGGCAATGACATGCAAGGCCAGGTTAAAGGAAGTCAAGACAAGCAATGCTAAGGCAAGGGGAGTCAAGGATAAGGCACGACAACGCAAGGCTAGGCAAGGCATGGCAAGGCAAGGAAAGGGTAAAGGAAGTCAAGGCATGTGAAGGCAATGCAAAGCTGAGGAAAGGCAACGCAAGGCAATGCAAAGTGAAGGCAAGACAACCCAAGCAAGGCTAAAGCAAGGGGAGGCAAGGCAAGGGAAGGGTAACGGACGGCACGGAACGGCTAGACAAGGGCAACGGAAGGCTCGGCAAACCAAGGGAAGGACAAGGCAATGCCCTGCAAGGCAAGGCAAGTCTAAGGCATGACAACGCAAGGCTAGGCAATAGACGGCAATGCAAGGAAAGTGTAACGGAAGGCAAGGCACGGCAAGTCAAGTCAACGCAAGTCAACACAAAGTTAAGGCAAGGCAAGGAAAGGGTAACAGAAAGCAAGGCAATGCAAGGCAAAGCAAGGCAAGGAAAGGGTAATGGAAGGCAAGGCAAGGCAAAGCAAGGCAAGGCAAGTCAAAGCAAGGCAAAGCAAAGCAAGGCAAGGGTAACGGAAGGGACGGCAAGGCATGGGAAGGACAAGGCAAGGCAGGGCCAGGCAAGGAAAGGCTAAGGCAAGGCAACGCAAGGCTAGGCAATGCACGGCAAGGCAAAGGAAGGGTAACGTCAGGCACGGCATGGCAAGGCAAAGCAAGGTTAAGGCAAGGCAACACAAGTCTAGGCAATGCACGGCAAGGCAAGGAAAGGGTATCGGAAGGCAAGGCACGGCAAGGGCAGGAAAGGGTAATGGAAGGCAAGGCAAGGCAAAGCAAGGCAAGTCAACGGTAAAGGAAGGCACGGCAAGGCAAGCCAAGGTAATGTAAGGCTAAGGCAAGGCAATGCCATGCAAGACCAGGTTAAGTGAAGGCAAGAAAAGCAAGGTTTAGGGAAGGAGAGACAAAGCTAATGCACAACAACGCAAGGCTAGGCAATGCACGGCAAGGCAAGGAAAGGGTAACAGAAGGCAAGGCAATGCAAGGCAAAGCAAAGCAAGGCAAGGGTAACGGTAGGCACGGCAAGGCAAGACAAGGGTACCGGAAGGCTCGGCAAGGCAAGGGAAGGAAAAGTCAAGGCAAGGCAAGGAAAGGCTAAGGCAAGGCAACGCAAGGCTAGGCAATGCACGGTAAGGCAAGGGAAGGGTAACGGAAGGCAAGAAAAAGCAAAGCAAGAAAAGGGACGGGTAACAGAGGTCACGGCAAGGCAAGGCAAGCCAAGTAAGCCTAAGCCAAGGCAAGGAAAGGCTATGGCACGACAACGCAAGGCTAGGCAATGCACCGCAAGGAAAGGAAAAGGTAACCGTAGGCAAGGCAAAGCAAGGCAAGTCAAGGGTAACGGAAGGCACGGCAAGGCAAGAAAATGTTAACGGAAGGCACGGCAAGGGAAGGGAAGGACAAGGCAAGGCACGGCAAGGCAAGGAAAGGCTAGGGCAAGGCAACGCAAGGATATCCAATGCACGGGAAGGCAAGGAATGGGTAACGGAAGGCAAGGCAACTCAAGGCTAGGGCACGGCAAAGCAAGGCTAGGCAATGCACGGCATGGAATGGAAAGGGTAAAGGGAGGCAAGGCAAAGCAAGGCAAGTCAAGGGTAACGGAAGGCACGGCAAGGGAAGAAAATGTTAACGGAAGGCACCGCAAGGGAAGGGAAGGACAAGGCAAGCCACGGCAAGGCAAGGTAAGGCAAGGCAGGCAATGCATGTCAAGGCAAGGTAAGGGTAAGGGAAGGCACGGCAAGGCAAGGGAACGACAAGGCGAGGCACGGCAAGGCAAGGGTAACGGAAGGCAAGTCAAGGCATGAAAAGGGTAACGGAAGGCAAGGCACGGCAAGGCAAAGCAAGGCTAAGGCACGACAACGCAAGGCTAGGCAATGCACTTCAAGGCAAGGAAAGGGTAACGGACGGCAAGGCAAGGCAAAGCAAAGCAAGGCAAGGCAAGGGTATAGGAAGGCACGGCAAGGCAAGACAAGGGTAACAGAAGGAACGGCAAGGCAAGGGAAGGACTTGGCCAGGCAAGGCAAGGTAAGGCAAGGCTAAGGCAAGGCAATGCCATGCAAGGCCATGTTAAGGGAAGGCAGGAAAAGCAAGGCTAAGGCAAGGGGAGACAATGCTAATGCACGGCAACGCAAGGCTAGGACATACACGGCAAGGAAAGGAAAGGGTAACAGAAGCTAAGGCAAGGCAAGCCAAGCAAGGCTAAGGCAAGAGGTGACAAGGCTAAGGCACGACCACGCAAGGCTAGGCAATGTACAGCAAGGCAAGGAAAGGGTAACAGAATGGAAGGCAAAGCAAGCCAAGGCAAGCGTAACGGAAGGCACTGTACGGCAAGTCAAGGCACGGCTAAGGCAAGGCAACGCAATGCTAAGCAATGCATGGCAAGGCAAGGTAAGGGAAGGACAAGGCAAGGCACGGCAAGGCAAGGGTAACGGAAGGCAAGGCAAGGCAAGAAAAAGGTAACGGAAGGCAATGCACGGCAAGGCAAGGCAAGGCTAATGCACGACAACGCAAGGCTAGGCAATGCACGGCAAGGAAAGGCAAGGTAAGGCAAGGCTAAGGCAAGGGGAGACAAAGTTAATGCCCGACAACGCAAGGCTAGGCAATGCACGGCAAGGCAAGGTAACTGTAAGGGAAGGCACGGCAAGGTAAGGGAAGGACAAGGCAAGGCAATGCAAGGCAACGCAATATTAAGGCAAGGCAAGGAAAGGGTAACAGAAAGCAAGGCAATGCAAGGCAAAGCCAGGCAAGGAAAGGGTAACGGAAGGCAAGGCAAGGCAAGGAAAAGCAAGGCAAGGCAAGGGTAACGGAAGGCACGGCAAGGCTAGGGAAAACAAGGCAAGGCAAGGCAATGATAACGTAAGGCAACGCAAAGCAGGGCAAGGTTAAGGCACGGCAAGACAAGCATGGCTAAGGCAAGGGGAGACAAAGCTAATGCACGAAAACGCAAGGCTAGGAAATGCACGGCAAGGCAAGGAAAAGTTAACATAAGCTAAGGCAACACAAGCCAAGCTAGGCTAAGGCAAGTGGAGAAAAGGCTAAGGCACGACCAAGCAAGGCTAGGCAATATACGGCAAGGCAAGGAAAGGGTAACAGAAGGGAAGGCAAGGCAATGTAAGGCAAGGCTAAGGCAAGGCAATGCCATGCAAGGCCAGGTTAAGGTAAGGCAAGACAAGCAAGGCAAAGGCAAGGGGAGACAACGCTAATGCACGACAACGCAAGGCTAGGCAATGCACGGCAAGGCAAGAAAAGGGTAACAGAAGGCAAGACAAGGCAAGGTAAGGCAAGGCTAAGGCAAGGCAATGACATGCAAGGCCAGGTTAAAGGAAGTCAAGACAAGCAAGGCTAAGGCAAGGGGAGTCAAGGATAAGGCACGACAACGCAAGGCTAGGCAAGGCACGGCAAGGCAAGGAAAGGGTAAAGGAAGTCAAGGCATGTCAAGGCAATGCAAAGCTGAGGAAAGGCAACGCAAGGCAATGCAAAGTGAAGGCAAGACAACCCAAGCAAGGCTAAGGCAAGGGGAGGCAAGGCAAGGGAAGGGTAATGGACGGCACGGAACGGCAAGACAAGGGTAACGGAAGGCTCGGCAAACCAAGGGAAGGACAAGGCAATGCCCTGCAAGGCAAGGCAAGTCTAAGGCATGACAACGCAAGGCTAGGCAATAGACGGCAATGCAAGGAAAGTGTAACGGAAGGCAAGGCACGGCAAGGCAAGTCAACGCAAGTCAACACAAAGTTAAGGCAAGGCAAGGAAAGGGTAACAGAAAGCAAGGCAATGCAAGTCAAAGCAAGGCAAGGAAAGGGTAATGGAAGGCAACGCAAGGCAAAGCAAGGCAAGGCAAGTCAAAGCAAGGCAAAGCAAGGCAAGGCAAGGGTAACGGAAGGGACGGCAAGGCATGGGAAGGACAAGGCAAGGCAGGGCCAGGCAAGGAAAGGCTAAGGCAAGGCAACGCAAGGCTAGGCAATGCACGGCAAGGCAAAGGAAGGGTAACGTAAGGCACGGCATGGCAAGGCAAAGCAAGGTTAAGGCAAGGCAACACAAGTCTAGGCAATGCACGGCAAGGCCAGGAAAGGGTAATGGAAGGCAAGGCAAGGCAAGTCAACGGTAAAGGAAGGCACGGCAAGGCAAGCCAAGGTAATGTAAGGCTAAGGCAAGGCAATGCAATGCAAGACCAGGTTAAGTGAAGGCAAGAAAAGCAAGGTTTAGGGAAGGAGAGACAAAGCTAATGCACAACAACGCAAGGCTAGGCAATGCACGGCAAGGCAAAGAAAGGGTAACAGAAGGCAAGGCAATGCAAGGCAAAGCAAAGCAAGGCACGGGTAATGGAAGGCACGGCAAGGCAAGGGTAACGGAAGGCACGGCAAGGCAAGGGAAAGACAAGGCAAGGCACGTCAAAGCAAGGCAAAGCAAGGCAAGGCAAGGGTAACGGAAGGGACGGCAAGGCATGGGAAGGACAAGGCAAGGCAGGGCAAGGCAAGGAAAGGCTAAGGCAAGGCAACGCAACGCTAGGCAATGCACGGCACGGCAAGGGAAGGGTAACGGAAGGCAAGGCAAGGCAAGGCAAAGCCATGCAAGGGAAGTGTAATGGAAGGCACGGCAAGGCAAGGGACGGACACGGCAAGGCACGGAAAGCGAAGTGAAGGCTAAGGCAAGGCAACGCAAGGCTAGGCAAGGGTAAAAGAAAGCACGCTAAGGCAAGACAAGGGTAACGGAAGGCACGGCAAGGCAAGGGAAGGACAAGGCAAGGTACCGCATGGCAAGGCAATGCTAAGGCAAGGCAACGCAAGGCTAGGCAATTAACGGCAATGCAAGGAAAGGGTAACGGAAGGAAAGGCACGGCAAGGCAATGCAAACATGAGTAAAGGCAACGCAATTCAATGCAAAGTGAAGGCAACACAAACGACGCAAGGCTAAGGCAAAGGAAGGAAAGGCAAGGGTATCGGAAGGCACGGCAAGGCAAGACAAGAGTAACGGAAGTTCCGGCAAGGCAAGGGAAGGCTTCGCAATGCACGGCAATGCAAGGAAAGGGTAACGGAATGCAAGGCAAGGCAAGGAAAGGCTAAGGCAAGCAATGCAAGGCTAGGCAATGCACGGCAAGGCAAGGAAAGGGTAGGTTAAGGCAACGCAATGCTAGGCAAAGCAAGGCAAGGAAAGGGTAAAGGAAGGCACGGCAAGGCAAGGGAAGGGTAACGGAAGGCACGGCAAGGCAAGGGAAGGACATGGCAAGGCAAGGCAAGGTAAGGCAGGGCTAAGGCAATGCAATGCAAGGCTAGGCAATACACGCCAAGGCAAGGAAAGGGTAGGGGAAGGCAACGCAAGGCTAGGCAAAGCAAGGCAAGGAAAGGGTAAAGGAAGGCACGGCAAGGCAAGGGAAGGACATGGCAAGGTAGGTAAGGCAGGGCTAAGGCAATGCAATGCAAGGCTAGGCAATGCACGGCAAGGCAAGGAAAGGGTAAGGGAAGGCAACGCAAGGCTAGGAAAAGCAAGGCAAGGAAAGGGTAAAGGAAGGCACGGAAAGGCAAGAGAAGGGTAACGGAAGGCACGGCAAGGCAAGGGAAGGACATGGCAAGGCAAGGCAAGGTAAGGCAGGGCTAAGGCAAGGCAATGCAAGGCTAGGCAATGCACGGCAGGGCAAGGAAAGGGTAAGGGAAGGCAACGCAAGGCTAGGCAATGCACGGCAAGGCAAGGGAAGGGTAACAGAAGGCAAGGCAAGGAAAGGCAAAGCAAGGCAAGGAAAGTGTAACCGAAGGCACAGGAAGGCAAGGGAAGGACAATGCAAGGCACGGCAAGGCAAGACAAGGATAAGGCAAGGCAATGCAAGGCTAGGCAAGGGTAAAGGAAGGCAAGACAACAAGGTTAAGGCAAGGGGAGACAAAGCTAATGCTCGACAACGGAAGGCTAGGAAATGCACGGCAAGGCAAGGCAAGGGTAACAGAAAACAAGGCAATGCAACGTAAGGAAAGGCTTAGGCAAGGCAATGTCATGCGAGGCCAGGTTAAGGGAAGGCAAGCCAATCAAGGCTAAGGCAAGTGGAGACAAGGCTAAGGCACGACAACTCAAGGCTAGGAAATGCACGGCAAGGCAACGAAAGGGTATCGGAAGGCAAGACACGGCAATGCAAGGCAAGGCTAAGGCAAGGCAACGCAAGTCAATGCAAAGTAAAGGCAAGGCAAGAAAAGGGTAACAGAAAGCAAGGCAATGCAAGGCAAAACAAGGCAAGGAAAGGGTAAAGGAAGGCAAGGCAAGGCAACGCAAAGCAAAGCAAGGGAATTCAAAGCAAGGCAAAGCAAGGCAAGGCAAGCTTAACGGAAGGGACAGCAAGGCATGGGAAGGACAAGGCAAGGCACGGCAAGGCAAGGGAAGGGTAACGGAAGGCAAGGCAAGTCAAGGTAAAGCAAGGCAAGGGAAGTGTAACGGAAGGCACGGAAAGGCAACGTAAGGGTAAGGGAAGGCATGGCAAGGCAAGGGAAGGACAAGGCAAGGCACTGCAAGGCAAGGGTAACGGAAGGAATGGCAAGGCAAGACAATGGTAACGGAAGGTAAGGCACGGCAAGGCAAGGCAAGGCCAAGGCAACGCAACGCAACGCAAGGTAACGCAAAGTAAAGCCAAGGCAAGGCAAGGGAAACGGAAGGGAAGGCATGGAAAGGCAAGGAAAGGGTAACGGAATGCAAGGCACGGCAAGGCAACGCAAGGGTAGGACAAGGCAACGCAAGGCAACGCAAACTTAAGGCAAGGCAAGGAAAGGGTAACGGAAGGCAAGGCAAGGCACGGAAAAGCAAGTCAAGGCAAGGGTAACGGAAGGTACGGCAAGGCAAGGGAAAGACAAGGCAAGGCAAGGCAAGGATAAGGCAAAGCAACGCAAAGCAAGTCAAGGTTAAGGCAAGGCAAGCCAAGCAAGGCTAAGGCAAGGGGAGACAATGATAAGGCACGACAATGCAAGGCTAGGCAATGCACGGCAAGGCAAGGAAAGGGTATCAGAAGGCAAGGCAATGCAAGGCAAACAAGGCAAGGCACGTCAAAGCAAGGCAAAGCAAGGCACGGGAAGGGTAACGGAAGGGACGGCAAGGCATGGGAAGGACAAGGCAAGGCAGGCCAAGGCAAGGAAAGGCTAAGGTTAGGCAACGCAAGGCTAGGCAATGCACGGAAGGCAAGGGAAGGGTAACGGAAGGCAAGGCAAGGCAATGCCAGGCCAGCGAAGTGTAACGGAAGACACGGCAAGGCAAGGGTCGGAAAAGGCAAGGCACGGCAAGGGAAGGCAAGGCTAAGGCAAGGCAACGCAAGGCTAGGCAATGCACGGCAAGGCAAGGAAAGAGTAAGGGAAGGCAACGCAAGGCTAGGCAAAGCAAGGCAAGGCAAGGGTAAAGGAAGGCACGGCAAGGCAAGACAAGCGTAACGGAAGGCACGGCAAGGCAAGGGAAGTACATGGCAAGGCAAGGCAAGGTACGGCAGGGCTACGGCAAGGCAATGCAAGGCTAGGCAATGCACGGCAAGCCAAGGAAAGGGTAAGGGAAGGCAATGCAAGGCTAGGCAATGCACGGTAAGGCAAGGGAAGGGTAACGGAAGGCAAGGCAAGGAAAGGCAAAGCAAGGCAAGGAAAGTGTAACGGAAGGCACCCGAAGGCAAGGGAAGGACAAGGCAAGGCACGGCAAGGCAAGGCAAGGCTAAGGCAAGGCAACGCAAGGCTAGGCAATGCACGGCAAGGCAAGGGAAGGGTAACGGAAGGCAAGGCAAGGAAAGGCAAAGCAAGGCAAGGAAAGTGTAACGTAAGGCACCCGAAGGCAAGGGAAGGACAAGGCAAGGCACGGCAAGGCAAGGCAAGGCTAAGGCAAGGCAACGCAAGGCTAGGCAAGGGTAAAGGAAGGCAAGAAAAGCAAGGTTAAGGCAAGGGGAGACAAAGCTAATGCACGACAACGCAAGGCTAGGCAATGGACGGCAAGGCAAGGCAAGGGTAACAGAAGACAAGGCAATGCAACGTAAGGCAAGGCTTAGGCAAGGCAATGTCATTCAAGGCCAGGTTAAGAGAAGGCAAGACAAGCAAGGCTAAGGCAAGAAGAGGCAAGGCTAAGCCACGAAAACGCAAGGCTAGGCAATGCACGGCAAGGCAAGGAAAGGGTAAAAGATTACAAGGTACGTCAAGTCCACGCAAGGCTAAGGCACGTCAACGCAAGGCAACGCAAAGTTAAGGCAAGGCAAGGAAAGGGTAACGGAAGGCAAGGCAAGGCACGGAAAAGCAAGGCAAGGCAAGGGTAACTGAAGGGATGGCAAGGCAAGGGTAGGACAAGGCAAGGCACGGCAAGGCAAGGCAAGGCTTATACAACACAACGCAAGGCAAGGCAACTCGAAGTTAAGTGAAGGCAAGGAAAGGGTAATAGAAGGCAAGGCACGGAAAGGCAAGGAAACGGTATCGGAAGGCAAGACACGGCAAGGCAAGGCAAGGCTAATGCAAGGCAACGCAAGGCTAGGCAAGGGTAAAGCAAGGCAAGACAAGCAAGGTTAAGGCAAGGGGAGACAAAGCTAATGCACGACAACGCAAGGCTAGGCAATGGACGGCAAGGCAAGGCAAGGGTAACAGAAGACAAGGCAATGCAACGTAAGCAAGGCTTAGGCAAGGCAATATCATGCAAGGCGACGTTAAGGGAAGGCAAGACAAGCAAGGCTAAGGAAAGGGGAGGCAAGGCTAAGCCACGAAAACGCAAGGCTAGGCAATGCACGGCAA
This sequence comes from Macrotis lagotis, assembly GCF_037893015.1. NCBI lineage: Eukaryota > Metazoa > Chordata > Mammalia > Peramelemorphia > Peramelidae > Macrotis > Macrotis lagotis. The sequence goes on from NW_027422032.1 coordinate 309,037, forward strand.
GGCAAGGAAAGGGTAACGGAAGGGAAGGAACGGCAAGGCAAGGAAATGGTAAAAGATTGCAAGGAACGGGAAGGCCACGCAAGGCAACGCAAAGTTAAGTCAAGGCAAGGAATGGGTAACGGAAGGCAAGGCAAGGCACGGAAAAGCAAGGCACGGCAAGGGAAACAGAAGGCACGGCAAGGCAAGGGAAAGACAAGGCAAGGCAAGGCAAGGCAAGGCAAGGATAAGGCAAGGCAACGCAAAGCAAGGCAAGGTTAAGGCAAGGCAAGCCAAGCAACGCTAAGACAAGGGGAGACAAGGCTAAGGCACGACAACTCAAGGTAAGGCAATGCACGGCAAGGCAAGAAAAGGGTAACGGAAGGCAAGGCAAGGCAAGGCAAAGCAAGGCAAGGCAAGGGTAACTGAAGGGATGGCAAGGGAAGGGTAGGACAAGGCAAGGCACGGCAAGGCAAGGCAAGGCTTATACAACGCAACGCAACGCAAGGCAACGCGAAGTTAAGGCAAGGCAAGGAAAGGGTAACGGAAGGCAAGGCACGGCAAGGCAAGGCAAGGCTAAGGCAAGGCAACGCAAGACAACGCAAAGTTAAGGCAAGGCAAGGAAAGCGTAACAGAAAGCAAGGCAATGCAAGGCAAAGCAAGGCAAAGAAAGGGTAATGGAAGGCAAGGCAAGGCAAAGCAAGGCAAGGCAAGTCAAAGCAAGGCAAAGCAAGGCAAGGCAAGGGTAACGGAAGGGACGGAAAGGCATGGGAAGGACAAGGCAAGGCAGGGCCAGGCAAGGAAAGGCTAAGGCAAGGCAACGCAAGGCTAGGCAATGCACGGCAAGGTAAAGGAAGGGTAACGTAAGGCACGGCATGGCAAGGCAAAGCAAGGTTAAGGCAAGGCAACACAAGTCTAGGCAATGCACGGCAAGGCAAGGAAACGGTATCGGAAGGGAAGGCACGGCAAGGCCAGGAAAGGGTAATGGAAGGCAAGGCAAGGCAAAGCAAGGCAAGTCAACGGTAAAGGAAGGCACGGCAAGGCAAGCCAAGGTAATGTAAGGCTAAGGCAAGGCAATGCCATGCAAGACCAGGTTAAGTGAAGGCAAGAAAAGCAAGGTTTAGGGAAGGAGAGACAAAGCTAATGAACAACAACGCAAGGCTAGGCAATGTACGGCAAGGCAAGGAAAGGGTAACAGAAGGCAAGGCAATGCAAGGCAAAGCAAAGCAAGGCAAGGGTAACGGTAGGCACGGCAAGGCAAGACAAGGGTAACGGAAGGCTCGGCAAGGCAAGGGAAGGAAAAGTCAAGGCAAGGCAAGGAAAGGCTAAGGCAAGGCAACGCAAGGCCTAGGCAATGCACGTCAAGGAAAGGGAAGGGTAACAGAAGGGAAGAAAAAGCAAAGCAAGAAAAGGGACGGGTAACAGAGTTCACGGCAAGGCAAGGCAAGCCAAGTAAGGCTAAGCCAAGGCAAGGAAAAGCTATTGCACGAAAGCGCAAGGCTAGGCATTGCACCGCAAGGAAAGGAAAGGGTAACCGAAGGAAAGGCAAAGCAAGGCAAGTCAAGGGTAACGGAAGGCACGGCAAGGGAAGCGCAGGACAAGGCAAGACACGGCAAGGAAAGGAAAGGCTAGGGCAAGGCAACTCAAGGCTAGCCAATGCACGGGAAGGCAAGGCAAGGCAAGGCTAGGCTAGGGCATGGCAACCCAAGGCTAGGCAATGCACGGCAAGGAAAGGAAAAGGTAACGGGAGGCTAGGCACAGCAAGGCAAGTCAAGGGTAACGGAAGGCACGGAAAGGCAAGAAAATATTAAAGGAAGGCACGGCAAGGTTAGGGAAGGGCAAGGCAAGGCACGGCAAGGCAAGGCTAATGCAAGGCAAGGCCAAGCAGTGCATGGCAAGGCAAGGTAAGTGTAAGGGAAAGCACATCAAGGCAAGGGAAGGACAAGGCAATGTACGGCAAGGCAAGGCAAGGCTAAGGCAACGCAACGCAACGCAAGGCAATGCGAAGTTAAGGCAATGAAAGGGAAGGGTAACAGAAGGCAAGGCAATGCAAGGCAAAGCAAGGCAAGGAAAGGGTAATGGAAGGCAAGGCAATGCAAGCCAAAGCAAGGCAAGGCAAGGTTACCGGAAGGGACGGCAAGGCAAGGGAAGGACAAGGCAAGGAAAGGGTAAGGCAAGGCAACGCAAGGCTAGGCAATGCACGGCAAGGCAAGGGAAGGGTAATGGAAGGCAAGGTAAGGCAAAGCAAGAAAAGGGAAGGGTAACAGACGACAGGGCAAGGCAAGGCAAGCCAAGTAAGGCTAAGGCAAGGGAAGGAAAGTCTAAGGCAAGGCAACACAATGCTAGGCAATGCACGGCAAGGCAAGGAAAGGGTAACCGAAGGCAAGAAACGGCAAGGCCAGGAAAGGGTAACGGAAGGCAAGGCAAGGAAAGGCAAGACAAGGCAAGGCTAAAGCACTACGATGCAAGGCTAGGCAATGCACGGGTAAGGCAAGGAAAGGGTAACGGAAGGCAAGGCAAGGCAAAGCAAGGCAAGTCAAGGGTAAAGGAAGGCTAAGGCAAGGCAATGCCAAGCAAGGCCAGGTTAAGGGAAGGCAAGACAAGCAAAGTTAAGTGAAGGAGAGGCAAAGCTAATGCACAACAACGCAAGGCTAGGCAATGCACGGCAAGGCAAGGAAAGGGTAACAGAAGGCAAGGCAATGCAAGGCAAAGCAAAGCAAGGCACGGGTAATGGAATGGACGGCAAGGCATGGGAAGGACAAGGCAAGCAGGGCCAGGCAAGGAAAGGCTAAGGCAAGGCAACGCAAGGCTAGGCAAAGCACGGCAAGGCAAGGGAATGGTAACGGAAGGCACGAAAAGGCAAAGCAAGAAAAGGGAAGGGTAACAGAGGGCACGGCAAGGCAAGGCAAGCCAAGTAAGGCTAAGGCAAGGCAAGGAAAGGCTATGGCACGACAACGCAAGGCTAGGCAATGCACCGCAAGGAAAGGAAAAGGTAACCGTAGGCAAGGCAAAGCAAGGCAAGTCAAGGGTAACGGAAGGCACGGCAAGGCAAGAAAATGTTAACGGAAGGCACGGCAAGGGAAGGGAAGGACAAGGCAAGGCACGGCAAGGCAAGGAAAGGCTAGGGCAAGGCAACGCAAGGCTACCCAATGCACGGGAAGGCAAGGAATGGGTAACGGAAGGCAAGGCAACTCAAGGCTAGGGCACGGCAACGCAAGGCTAGGCAATGCACGGCATATAAAGGAAAGGGTAAAGGGAGGCAAGGCAAACCAAGGCTAGTCAAGGGTAACGGAAGGCACTGCAAGGGAAGAAAATGTTAACGGAAGGCACCGAAAGGGAAGGGAAGGACAAGGCAAGCCACGGCAAGGCAAGGTAAGGCAAGGCAGGCAATGCATGGCAAGGCAAGGTAAGGGTAAGGGAAGGCACGGCAAGGCAAGGGAACGACAAGGCGAGGCACGGCAAGGCAAGGGTAACGGAAGGCAAGGCAAGGCAAGAAAAGGGTAACGGAAGGCAAGGCACGGCAAGGCAAGGCAAGGCTAAGGCACGACAACGCAAGGCTAGGCAATGCACTTCAAGGCAAGGAAAGGGTAACGGACGGCAAGGCAAGGCAAGGCAAAGCAAGGCAAGGCAAGGGTATAGGAAGGCACGGCAAGGCAAGACAAGGGTAACAGAAGGAAAGGCAAGGCAAGGGAAGGACTTGGCCAGACAAGGCAAGGTAAGGCAAGGCTAAGGCAAGGCAATGCCATGCAAGGCCATGTTAAGGGAAGGCAGGAAAAGCAAAGCTAAGGCAAGGGGAGACAATGCTAATGCACGGCAACGCAAGGCTAGGACATGCACGGCAAGGCAAGGAAAGGGTAACAGAAGCTAAGGCAAGGCAAGCCAAGCAAGGCTAAGGCAAGAGGAGACAAGGCTAAGGCACGAACACGCAAGGCTAGGCAATGTACAGCAAGGCAAGGAAAGGGTAACAGAATGGAAGGCAAATCAAGCCAAGGCAAGCGTAACGGAAGGCACGGTACGGCAAGTCAAGGCACGGCTAAGGCAAGGCAACGCAATGCTAAGCAATGCATGGCAAGGCAAGGTAAGGGTAAGGGAAGGCACGGCAAGGCAAGGGAAGGACAAGGCAAGGCACGGCAAGGCAAGGGTAACGGAAGGCCGGGCAAGGCCAGAAAAGTGTAACGGAAGGCATTGCACGGCAAGGCAAGGTAAGGCTAAAGCACGACAACGCAAGGCTAGGCAATTCACGGCAAGGAAAAGCAAGGTAAGGCAAGGCTAAGGCAAGGGGAGACAAAGTGAATGCCCGACAACGCAAGGCTAGGCAATACACGGCAAGGCAAGGTAACTGTAAGGGAAGGCACGGCAAGGCAAGGGAAGGACAAGGCAAGGCAATGCAAGGCAACGCAATGTTAAGGCAAGGCAAGGAAATGGTAACAGAAAGCAAGGCAATTCAAGGCAAAGCCAGGCAAGTAAAGGGTAACGGAAGGCAAGGCAAGGCAAGGAAAAGCAAGGCAAGGCAAGGGTAACGGAAGGCACGGCAAGGCAAGGGAAAACAAGGCAAGGCAAGGCAATGATAACGTAAGGCAACGCAAAGCAGGGCAAGGTTAAGGCAAGGCAAGACAAGCATAGCTAAGGCAAGGGGAGACAAAGCTAATGCACGAAAACGCAAGGCTAGGAAATGCACGGCAAAGCAAGGAAAGGGTAACAGAAGGCAATGCAAGGCAAGGTAAGGCAAGGCTAAGGCAAGGCAATGACATGCAAGGCCAGGTTAAAGGAAGTCAAGACAAGCAAGGCTAAGGCAAGGGGAGTCAAGGATAAGGCACGACAACGCAAGGCTAGGCAAGGCACGACAAGGCAAGGAAAGGGTAAAGGAAGTCAAGGCATGTCAAGGCAATGCAAAGCTGAGGAAAGCCAACGCAAGGCAATGCAAAGTGAAGGCAAGACAACCCAAGCAAGGCTAAGGCAAGGGGAGGCAAGGCAACGGAAGGGTAACGGACGGCACGGAACGGCAAGACAAGGGTAACGGAAGGCTCGGCAAACCAAGGGAAGGACAAGGCAATGCCCTGCAAGGCAAGGCAAGTCTAAGGCATGACAACGCAAGGCTAGGCAATAGACGGCAATGCAAGGAAAGTGTAACGGAAGGCAAGGCACGGCAAGGCAAGGCAACGCAAGTAAACACAAAGTTAAGGCAAGGCAAGGAAAGGGTAACAGAAAGCAAGGCAATGCAAGGCAAAGCAAGGCAAGGAAAGGGTAATGGAAGGCAAGGCAAGGCAAGGCAAAGCAAGGCAAGGCACGTCAAAGCAAGGCAAAGCAAGGCAAGGCAAGGGTAACGGAAGGGACGGCAACGCATGGGAAGGACAAGGCAAGACAGGGCCAGGCAAAGAAAGGCTAAGGCAAGGCAACGCAAGGCTAGGCAATGCACGGCAAGGCAAAGGAAGGGTAACGTATGGCACGGCATGGCAAGGCAAAGCAAGTTTAAAGCAAGGAAACACAAGTCTAGGCAAGGAACGTCAAGGCAAGGAAAGGGTAATGGAAGGCAAGGCAAGGCAAAGCAAGGCAAGTCAACGGTAAAGAAAGGCACGGCAAGGCAAGCCAAGGTAATGTAAGGTTAAGGCAAGGCAATGCCATGCGAGACCAGGTTAAGTGAAGGCAAGAAAAGCAAGGTTTAAGGAAGGAGAGACAAATCTAATGCACAACAACGCAAGGCTAGGCAATGCACGGCAAGGCAAGGAAAGGTAACAGAAGGCAAGGCAATGCAAGGCAAAGCAAAGCAAGGCAAGGGTAACGGTAGGCACGGCAAGGCAAGACAAGGGTAACGGAAGGCTCGGCAAGGCAAGGGAAGGAAAAGTCAAGGCAAGGCAAGGAAAGGCTAAGGCAAGGCAACGCAAGGCTAGGCAATGCACGGTAAGGCAAGGGAAGGGTAACGGAAGGCAAGAAAAAGCAAAGCAAGAAAAGGGACGGGTAACAGAGGTCACGGCAAGGCAAGGCAAGCCAAGTAAGGCTAAGCCAAGGCAAGGAAAGGCTATGGCACGACAACGCAAGGCTAGGCATTGCACCGCAAGGAAAGGAAAGGGTAACCGAAGGCAAGGCAAAGGCAAGTCAAGGGTAACGGAAGGCACGGCAAGGCAAGAAAATGTTAACGGAAGGCACGGCAAGGGAAGCGCAGGACAAGGCAAGACACGGCAAGGAAAGGAAAGGCTAGGGCAAGGCAACTCAAGGCTAGCCAATGCACGGGAAGGCAAGGCAAGGCTAGGCTAGGGCATGGCAACCCAAGGCTAGGCAATGCACGGCAAGGAAAGGAAAAGTTAACGGGAGGCTAGGCACACCAAGGCAAGGCAAGGGTAAAGGAAGGCACGGAAAGGCAAGAAAATATTAAAGGAAGGCACGGCAAGGGAAGGGAAGGACAAGGCAAGGCACGGCAAGGCAAGGCTTATGCAAGGCAAGGCCAGGCAGTGCATGGCATGGCAAGGTAAGTGTAAGGGAAAGCACATCAAGGCAAGGGAAGGACAAGGCAAGGCACGGCAAGGCAAGGCAACGCTAAGGCAAAACAACACAACGCAAGGCAATGCGAAGTTAAGGCAATGAAAGGGAAGGGTAACAGAAGGCAAGGCAATGGAAGGCAAAGCAAGGCAAGGAAAGGGTAATGAAAGGCAAGGGAAGGCAAGGCAAAGCAAGGCAAGGCAAGGCAAAGCAAGACAAAGCAAGGCAAGGCAAGGGTAACGGAAGGGACGGTAAGGCAAGGGAAGGACAAGGCAAGGAAAGGCTAAGGCAAGGCAACGCAAGGCTAGGCAATGCACGGCAAGGCAAGGGAAGGGTAATGGAAGGCAAGGTAAGGCAAAGCAAGAATAGGGAAGGGTAACAGACGACAGGGCAAGGCAAGGCAAGCCAAGTAAGGCTAAGGCAAGGGAAGGAAAGTCTAAGGCAAGGCAACAAAAGGCTAGTCAATGCACGGCAAGGCAAGGAAAGGGTAACCGAAGGCAAGAAACGGCAAGTCCAGGAAAGGGTAACGGAAGGCAAGGCAAGGAAGGGCAAGGCAAGGCAAGGCTAAAGCACTACAATGCAAGGCTAGGCAATGCACGGGTAAGGCAAGGGAAGGGTAACGGAAGGCAAGGCAAGGCAAAACAAGGCAAGTCAAGGGTAAAGGAAGGCTAAGGCAAGGCAATGACAAGCAAGGCCAGGTTAAGGGAAGGCAAGACAAGCAAAGTTAAGTGAAGGAGAGACAAAGCTAATGCACAAAAACGCAAGGCTAGGCAATGCACGGCAAGGCAAGGAAAGGGTAACAGAAGGCAAGGCAATGCAAGGCAAAGCAAAGCAAGGCACGAGTAATGGAAGGCACGGCAAGACAAGGGTAACGGAAGGCTCGGCAAGGCAAGGGAAGGACAAGGCAAGGCACGGCAAGGCAAGGCATGTCTAAGGCATCTAAATGCAAAGCTAGGCAATGCACGGCAAGGCAAGTAAAGGGTAACGGAAGGCAAGGCAAGGCAAGGCAAAGCAAGGCAAAGCAAGGGTAAAGGAAGGCACGGCAAGGCAAGACGAGGGTAACGGAAGGCACGGCAAGGCAAGGGAAGGACATAGCAAAGCAAGGCAACGTATTGCAAGGCTAAAGCAAGGCAATGTCATGCAAGGCCAGGTTAAGGGAAGGCCAGACAAGCAAGGCTAAGGCAAGGGGAGACAAAGCTATTGCACGACAACGCAAGGGTAGGCAATGGACGGCAAGGCAAGGCAAGGGTAACAGAAGACAAGGCAATGCAACGTAAGCCAGGCTTAGGCAAGGCAATGACATGCAAGGCGACGTTAAGGGAAGGCAAGACAAGCAAGGCTAAGGCAAGGGGAGGCAAGGCTAAGCCACGAAAACGCAAGGCTAGGCAATGCACGGCAAGGCAAGGAAAGGGTAACGGAAGGGAAGGCACGGCAAGGCAAGGAAAGGGTAAAAGATTGCAAGGAACGGCAAGGCCACGCAAGGCAACGCAAAATTAAGGCAAGGCAAGGAATGCGTAACGGAAGGCAAGGCAAGGCACGGAAAAGCAAGGCAAGGCAAGGGTAACGGAAGGCACGGCAAGGCAAGGGAAAGACAAGGCAAGGCAAGGCAAGGCAAGGCAAGGCAAGGATAAGGCAAGGCAACGCAAAGCAAGGCAAGGTTAAGGCAAGGCAAGCCAAGCAAGGCTAAGGCAAAGGGAGACAAGGCTAAGGCACGACAACTCAAGGCTAGGCAATGCACGGCAAGGCAAGAAAAGGGTAGCGGAAGGCAAGGCAAGGCAAGGCAAAGCAAGGCAAGGCAAGGGTAACTGAAGGGATGGCAAGGGAAGGGTAGGACAAGGCAAGGCACGGCAAGGCAAGGCAAGGCTTATACAACGCAACGCAACACAAGGCAACGCGAAGTTAAGGCAAGGCAAGGAAAGGGTAACGGAAGGCAAGGCACGGCAATTCCAGGCAAGGCTAAGGCAAGGCAACGCAAGTCAACGCAAATTTAAGGCAAGGCAAGGAAAGGGTAACAGAAAGCAAGGCAATGCAAGGCAAAGCAAGGCAAGGAAAGGGTAATGGAAGGCAAGGCAAGGCAAGGCAAAGCGAGGCAAGGCACGTCAAAGCAAGGCAAAGCAAGGCAAGGCAAGGGTAACGGAAGGGACGGCAATGCATGGGAAGGACAAGGCAAGACAGGGCCAGGCAAGGAAAGGCTAAGGCAAGGCAACGCAAGGCTAGGCAATGCACGGCAAGGCAAAGTAAGCGTAACGTAAGGCACGGCATGGCAAGGCAAAGCAAGTTTAAAGCAAGGAAACACAAGTCTAGGCAATGCACGGCAAGGCAAGGAAAGGGTAATGGAAGGCACGGCAAGGCAAAGCAAGGCAAGTCAACGGTAAAGAAAGGCACGGCAAGGCAAGCCAAGGTAATGTAAGGCTAAGGCAAGGCAATGCCATGCAAGAACAGGCTAAGTGAAGGCAAGAAAAGCAAGGTTTAGTGAAGGAGAGACAAAGCTAATGCACAACAACGCAAGGCTAGGCAATGCACGGCAAGGCAAGGAAAGGGTAACAGAAGGCATGGCAATGCAAGGCAAAGCAAAGCAAGGCAAGGGTAACGGTAGACACGTCAAGGCAAGACAAGGGTAACGGAAGGCTCGGCAAGGCAAGGGAAGGAAAAGTCAAGGCAAGGCAAGGAAAGGCTAAGGCAAGGCAACGGAAGGCCTAGGCAATGCACGGCAAGGCAAAGGAAGGGTAACGGAAGGCAAGAAAAAGCAAAGCAAGAAAAGGGACGGGTAACAGAGGTCACGGCAAGGCAAGGCAAGCCAAGTAAGGCTAAGCCAAGGCAAGGAAAGGCTATGGCACGACAACGCAAGGCTAGGCATTGCACCGCAAGGAAAGGAAAGGGTAACCGAAGGCAAGGCAAAGCAACGCAAGTCAAGGGTAACGGAAAGCACGGCAAGGCAAGAAAATGTTAACGGAAGGCACGGCAAGGGAAGGGCAGGACAAGGCAAGACACGGCAAGGAAAGGAAAGGCTAGGGCAAGGCAACGCAAGGTTAGCCAATGCACGGGAAGGCAAGGCAAGGCTAGGCTAGGGCATGGCAACCCAAGGCTAGGCAATGCACGGCAAGGAAAGGAAAAGGTAACTGGAGGCAAGGCACAGCAAGGCAAATCAAGGGTAACGGAAGGCACGGAAAGGCAAGAAAATATTAAAGGAAGGCACGGCAAGGGAAGGGAAGGACAAGGCAAGGCACGGAAATGCAAGGCTAATGCAAGGCAAGGCCAGGCAATGCATGGCAAGGCAAGGTAAGTGTAAGGGAAAGCACATCAAGGCAAGGGAAGGACAAGGCAAGGCACCGCAAGGCAAGGCAAGGCTAAGGCAATGCAACGCAACGCAAGGCAATGCGAAGTTAAGGCAATGAAAGGGAAGGGTAACAGAAGGCAAGGCAATGCAAGGCAAAGCAAGGCAAGGAAAGGGTAATGGAAGGCAAGGCAAGGCAAGGCAAAGCAAGGCAAGGCAAGGCAAAGCAAGACAAAGCAAGGCAAGGCAAGGGTAACGGAAGGGACGGCAAGGCAAGGGAAGGACAAGGCAAGGCAAGGCAATGAAAGGCTAAGGCAAGGCAACGCAAGGCTAGGCAATGCACGGCAAGGCAAGGGAAGGGTAACGGAAGGCAAGGTAAGGCAAAGCAAGAAAAGGGAAGGGTAACAGACGATAGGGCAAGGCAAAGCAAGCCAAGTAAGGCTAAGGCAAGGGAAGGAAAGTCTAAGGCAAGGCAACAGAAGGCTAGGCAATGCACGGCAAGGCAAGGAAAGGGTAACCGAAGGCGAGAAACGGCAAGGCCAGGAAAGGGCAACGGAAGGCAAGGCAAGGAAAGGCAAGGCAAGGCAAGGCTAAAGCACTACAATGCAAGGCTAGGCAATGCACGGGTAAGGCAAGGAAAGGGTAACGGAAGGCAAGGCAAGGCAAAGCAAGGCAAGTCAAGGGTAAAGGAAGGCTAAGGCAAGGCAATGCCAAGCAAGGCCAGGTTAAGGGAAGGAAAGAAAGCAAAGTTAATTGAAGGAGAGACAAAGCTAATGCACAACAACGCAAGGCTAGGCAATGCACGGCAAGGCAAGGAAAGGGTAACAGAAAGCAAGGCAATGCAAGGCAAAGCAAAGCAAGGCACGGGTAATGGAAGGAACGGCAAGACAAGGGTAACGGAAGGCTCGGCAAGGCAAGGGAAGGACAAGGCAAGGCACGGCAAGGCAAGGCAAGTCTAAGGCATGAAAATGCAAAGCTAGGCAATGCACGGCAAAGCAAGTAAAGGGTAACGGAAGGCAAGGCAAGGCAAGGCAAACCAAGGCAAGGCAAGGGTAAAGGAGGGCACGGCAAGGCAAGACGAGGGTAAAGGAAGGCACGGGAAGGCAAGGGAAGGACATGGCAAAGCAAGGCACCGTATTGCAAGGCAAAAGCAAGGCAATGTCATGCAAGGCCAGGTTAAGGGAAGGCCAGACAAGCAAGGCTAAGGCAAGTGGAGTCAAGGCTAAGGCACGACAACGCAAGGCTAGGCAATGCACGGCAAGGCAAGGAAAGGGTAACAGAAAGCAAGGCAATGCAAGGCAAAGCAAGGCAAGGAAAGGGTAATGGAAGGCAAGGCAAGGCAAGGCAAAGCAAGGCAAGGCAAGGCAAAGCAAGACAAAGCAAGGCAAGGCAAGGGTAACGGAAGGGACGGCAAGGCAAGGGAAGGACAAGGCAAGGCAAGGCAATGAAAGGCTAAGGCAAGGCAACGCAAGGCTAGGCAATGCACGGCAAGACAAGGAAAGGGTAACGGAAGGGAAGGCAAGGCAAGGCAAAGCAAGGGAAGGCAAGGCAAAGCAAGAAAATGTTAACGGAAGGCACGGCAAGGGAAGGGAAGGACAAGACAAGGCACGGCAAGGCAAGGCAAGGCTAATGCAAGGTAAGGCAAGGCCAGGCAATGCATGGCAAGGTAAGGTAAGGGTAAGGGAAAGCACGGCAAGGCAAGGGAAGGACAAGGCAAGGCACGGCAAGGCAAGGGTAACGGAAGGCACGGCAAGGCAAGGGAAGGACAAGGCAAGGCAGGGCACGGCAAGGCAAGGCAAGGCTAACGCAAGGCAACGCAAGGAAAGGCAAGGTTAAGGCCAGGCAAGCCAAGCAAGGCTTTGTTAAGTGGAGGCAAGGCTAAGCCACGAAAACGCAAGACTAGGCCATGCACGGCAAGGCAAGGAAAGGGTAACGTAAGGGAAGGCAAGGCAAGGCAAAGCAAGGCAAGGGAAATGTAACGGAAGGCACGGCAAGGCAAAGGAAAGACAAGGGAAGGCACGGCAAGGCAAGGCAAGGATAAGGCAAGGCAACTCAAAGCAAGGCAAGGAAAGGGTAACGGAAGGAAAGGCACGGCAAGTCAAAGCAAGGCTAAGGCAAGGCAACGCAAGGCTAGGCAATGCACGGCAAGGCAAGGAAAGGGTAACGTAAGGGAAGGAAAAGGCAAGGCACGGCAAGGCAAGGAAAGTCTAAGGTAAGGCAACGCAAGGCTGGGCAATGCAGGGCAAGGCAAGGGAAGGGTAACGGAAGGCAAGGCAAGGCAAAGCAAGAAAACGCAAGGGTAACAGAGGGCACGGCAAGACAAAGCAACCCAAGTAAGGCTAAGGCAAGGCAAGGAAAGGCTATGGCACAACAACGCAAGGCTAGGCAATACACCGCAAGGAAAGGAAAGGGTAACCGAAGGAAAGGCAAAGCAAGGCAAGTCAATGGTAACGGAAGGCACAGCAAGGTAAGAAAATGTTAAAAGAAGGCACGGCAAGGGAAGGGAAGGACAAGGCAAGGCACGGCAAGGAAAGGTTAGGGCAAGGCAACTCAAGGCTAGCCAATGCAGGGGAAGGCAAGGAATGGGTACCGGAAGGCAAGGCTAGGGCACGGCAACGGAAGGCTAGGCAATGCACCGCAAGGAAAGGAAAGGGTAACGGTAGGCAAGGCAAAGCAAGGCAAGTCAATGGTAACGGAAGGCACGGCAAAGCAAGAAAATGTTAACGGAAGGCACGGCAAGGGAAGGGAAGGACAAGACAAGGCACGGCAAGGCAAGGCAAGGCTAATGCAAGGTAAGGCAAGGCCAGGCAATGCATGGCAAGGTAAGGTAAGGGGAAGGGAAAGCACGGCAAGGCAAGGGAAGGACAAGGCAAGGCACGGCAAGGCAAGGGTAACGGAAGGCACGGCAAGACAAGGGAAGGACAAGGCAATGCAAGGCATGGCAAGGCAAGGCAAGGCAAATGCAAGTTAAGGCAAGGCAAGGCAAGGTTAAGGCCAGGCAAGCCACGCAAGGCTATGTTAAGTGGAGGCAAGGCTAAGCCACGAAAACGCAAGGCTAGGCCATGCACGGCAAGGCAAGGAAAGGGTAACGGAAGGGAATGCAAGGCAAGGCAAAGCAAGGCAAATCAAGGGTAACGGAAGGCAAAGCAAAGCAAGAAAATGTTAACGGAAACCACGGCAAGGGGACGGAAGGACAATGCAAGGCACGGCAAGGCAAGGCAAGGCTAATGCAAGGCAAGGCAAGGCCAGGCAATGCATGGCCAGGCAAGGTAAGGGTAAGGGAAAGCACGGCAAGGCAAGGGAAGGACAAGGCAAGGCACGGCAAGGAAAGGGTAACGGAAGGCATGGCAAGGCAAGACAAGGGTAACGGAAGGTAAGGCACGGCAAGGCAAGGCAAGGGTAACAGAATGCTCGGCAAGGAAAGGTAAGGACAAGGCAAGGCACGGCAAGGCAAGGAAAGGCTAAGGTAAGGCAACGCAAGGCTAGGCAATGCACGGCAAGGAAAGGAAAGGGTAACGGGAGGCAAGGCAAAGCAAAGCAAATCAAGGGTAACGGAAGGCACGGCAAAGCAAGGAATTGTTAACGGAAGGCACGGCAAGGGAAGGGCAGGACAATGCAAGGCACGGCAAGGCAAGGTAATGCTAATGCAAGGCAAGGCAAGGCCAGGCAATGCATGGCAAGGCAAGGTAAGGGTAAGGGAAAGCACGGTAAGGCAAGACAGTGGTAACGGAAGGCAAGGAACGGCAAGGCAAGGAAAGGTGAAGGCAACGCAACGCAACGGAAGGCAACGCGAAGTTAAGGCAAGGCAAGGAACGGGTAACGGAAGGGAAGGCGAAAGGCACGGAAAGGGTAACGGAAGGCAAGGCACGGCAAGGCAAGGCAAGGCTAAGGCAAGGCAACGCAAGGCAAAGCAAGGCAAGGCAAGGGTAACGGAAGGGACGGCAAGGTAAGGGAAGGAAAACGCAAGGCACGGCAAGGCAAGGAAAGGCTAAAGTAAGGCAACGCAAAGCTAGGCAATGGAGGATAAGGCAAGGGAAGGGTGACGGAATGCAAGGCAAGGCAAAGCAAGAAACCGCAAGGGTAACAGAGGGCAGGGCAAAGCAAGGCAAGCCAAGTAAGGCTAAGGCAAGGCAAGGAAAGGCAATGGCACAACAACGCAAGGCTAGGCAATGCACCACAAGGAAAGGAAAGGGTAACCGAAGGCAAGGCAAAGGAAGATAAATCAAGGGTAACGGAAGGCACGGCAAAGCAAGAAAATGTTAACGGAAGGCACATCAAGGGGAGGGAAGGAAAATGCAAGGCACGGCAAGGCAAGGCAAGGCTAATGCAAGGCAAGGCAAGGCCAGGCAATGCATGGCCAGGCAAGGTAAGGGTAAGGGAAAGCACGGCAAGGCAAGGGAAGGACAAGGCAAGGCACGGCAAAGCAAGGGTAACGGAAGGAATGGCAAGGCAAGACAAGGGTAACGGAAGGTAAGGCACGGCAAGGCAAGGCAAGGGTAACAGAATGCTCGGCAAGGCAAGGTAAGGAAAAGGCAAGGCACGGCAAGGCAAGGAAAGGCTAAGGTAAGGCAACGCAAGGCTAGGCAATGCACGGCAAGGCAAGGTAAGTGTAAGGGAAAGCACGGCAAGGCAAGGGAAGGACAAGGCAAGGCAGGGCAAGGCAAGGGTAACGGATGGTATGGCAAGGCAAGACAAGGGTAACGGAAGGCAAGGCTCGGCATGGCAAGGCAAGGGTAACAGAAGGCTCGGCAAGGCAAGGTAAGGACAAGGCAAGGCACGGCAAGGCAAGACAATGGTAACGGAAGGCAAGGCACGGCAAGGCAAGGAAAGGCTAAGGCAACGCAACACAGCGCAAGGCAACGCGAAGTTAAGGCAAGGCAAGGAACGGGTAACGGAAGGCAAGGCACGGAGAGGCACGGAAACGGTAACGGAAGGCAAGGCACGGCAAGGCAAGGCAAGGCTAAGGCAAGGCAACGCAAGTCAAAGCAAAGTTAAGGCAAGGCAAGGAAAGGGTATCAGAAAGCAAGGCAATGCAAGGCCAAGCAAGACAAGGAAAGGGTAACGGAAGGAAAGGCAAGGCAAGGCAAAGCAAGGCAAGGCAAGGCAAAGCAAGGCAAAGGAAGGCAAGGCAAGTGTATCGGAAGAGACGGCAAGGCACGGGAAGGACAAGGCAAGGCACGGCAAGGGAAGGCAAGGCTAAGGCAAGGAAACGAAAGGCTAGGCAAGGTACGGCAAGGCAAGGAAAGGAAAGGGTAAAGGAAAGCAAGGCACGTCAAGGCAATGCAAAGCTGAGGAAAGGCAACGCAAGGCAATGCAAAGTGAAGGCAAGACATCCCAAGCAAGGCTAAAGCAAGGGGAGGCAAGGCAAGGCAAGGGTAACGGAAGGCACGGCAAGGCAAGACAAGTGTAATGGAAGGCTCGGCAAGGCAAGGGAAGGACAAGGCAAGGCACGGCAAGGCAAGGCAAGTCTAAGGCATGACAACGCAAGGCTAGGAAATAGACGGGAAGGCAATGAAAGGGTAACGGAAGGCAAGGCACGGCAAGGAAAGACAATGATAACGGAAGGCAAGGCACGGCAAGGCAAGGCAAGGCTAAGGCAACGCAACGCAACGCAAGGCAACACAAAGTTAATGCAAGGCAAAGCAAGGGTAACGGTAGGGAAGGCAAGGCAAGGCAAGGCAAGTCTAAGGCATAAAAACGCAAGGCTAGGCAATGCACAGCTAGGCAAGTAAAGGTTAACGGAAGGCAAGGCAAGGCAAGGCTAGGGCACGGCAAAGCAAGGCTAGGCAATGCACGGCAAGGAAAGGAAAGGGAACCGGGAGGCAAGTCAAAGCAAGGCAAGTCAAGGGTAACGGAAGGCACGGCAAAGCAAGAAAATGTTAACGGAAGGCACGGCAAGGGAACGGAAGGACAAGGCAAGGCACGGCCCGGCAAGGCAAGGCTAATGCAAGGCAAGGCAAGGCAAGGCAAGGCAATGCATGGCAAGGCAAGGTAAGGGTAAGGGAAAGCACGGCAAGGCCAGGGAAGGACAAGGCAAGGAACGGCAAGGCAAGGGTAACGGAAGGCACGGCAAGGCAAGACAAATGTAACGGAAGGCAAGGCACGGCAAGGCGAGGCAAGGCTAAAGCACGACAACGCAAGGCTAGGCAATGCACGGCAAGGCAAGGAAAGGGTAACGGAAGGCAAGGCAAGGCAAGGCTAAGGCACGACAACGCAAGGCTAGGCAATGCACGGCAAGGCAAGGACAGGGTAACGGAAGGCAATTCAAGGCAAGGCAAAGCAAGGCAAGACAATGGTAACGGAAGGCAAGGCACGGCAAGGCAAGGTAAGGCAACGCAACGCAACGCAAGGCAACACAAAGTTAAGGCAAGGCAAGGCAAGGGTAACCGAAGGAACGCACGGCAAAGCAAGGCAAGGGTAACCGAAGGGAACGCACGGCAATGCAAGGCAAAGCTAAGGCAAGGCAACGCAAGGCACCGCAAAGTTAAGACAAGGCAAGGAAAGGGAAACAGAAGGCAAGGCAATGCAAGGCAAAGCAAGGCAAAGAAAGGGTAACGGAAATCAAGGCAAGGCCAGGCAAGGCAAGGAAAGGCAAAGGAAGGGAAGGCAAGGGTAACGGAAGGGACGTCAAGGCAAGGGAAGGACAAGGTAAGGCACGGCAACGAAAGGCAAGGCTAAGGCAAGGAAACGAAAGGCTAGGCAATGTACGGCAAGGCAACGAAAGGGTAAAGGAAGTCAAGGAACGTCAAGGCAATGCAAAGCTGAGGAAAGGCAACGCAAGGCAATGCAAAGTGAAGGCAAGACATCCTAAGCGAGGCTAAATCAAGGGGAGGCAAGGCAATGCAAGGGTAACGGAAGGCTCGGCAAGGCAAGGGAAGGACAAGGCAAGGCACGCCAAGGCAAGGCAAGGCTAGGGCACGGGAAAGCAAGGCTAGGCAATGCACGGCAAGGAAAGGAAAGGGAACCGGGAGGCAAGGCAAAGCAAGGCAAATCAAGGGTAACGGAAGGCACGACAAAGCAAGAAAATGTTAACGGAAGGCACGGCAAGGGAAGGGCAGGACAATGCAAGGCACGGCAAGGCAAGGTAATGCTAATGCAAGGCAAGGCAAGGCCAGGCAATGCATGGCAAGGCAAGGTAAGGGTAAGGGAAAGCACGGTAAGGCAAGACAGTGGTAACGGAAGGCAAGGAACGGCAAGGCAAGGAAAGGTTAAGGCAACGCAACGCAACGCAAGGCAACGCGAAGTTAAGGCAAGGCAAGGAACGGGTAAGTGAAGGGAAGGCGAAAGGCACGGAAAGGGTAACGGAAGGCCAGGCAGGGCAAGGCAAGGCAAGGCTAACGCAAGGCAACGCAAGGCAAAGCAAGGCAAGGCAAGGGTAACGGAAAGGACGGCAAGACAAGGCAAGGCAAGGCAAGGCTAAGGCAAGGCAACGCAAGGCTAAGCAATGCACGGCAAGGCAAGGGAAGGGTAACAGAAAGGAAGGCAAGGCAAGGCAAAGCAAGGCAAGTAAAGTGTAACGGAAGGAAAGGCAAGGCAAGGCAAAGCAAGGCAAGGCAAGGCAAAGCAAGGCAAGGCAAGGGTAACGGAAGGGACTGCAAGGCAAGGGAAGGACAAGGCAAGGCAAGGCAAGGAAAGGCTAAGGTAAGGCAACGCAAGGCTAGGCGATGCACGGCAAGGCTAGGGAATGGTAACGGAACGCAAGGCAATGAAAGGCAAGGCAAGGCTAAGGCAAGGCAACGCAAGGCAAAGCAAAGTTAAGGCAAGGCAAGGAAAAGGTAACAGAAAGCAAGGCAATGCAATGCAAAGCAAGGCAAGGCAAAGCAAGGCAAAGCAAAGCAAGGCAAGGGTAACGGAAGGGACGGCAAGGTAAGGGAAGGAAAATGCAAGGCACGGCAAGGCAAGGAAAGGCTAAGGTAAGGCAACGCAAGGCTAGGCAATGCAGGGCAAGGCAAGGGAAGGGTAACGGAAGGCAAGGCAAGGCAAAGCAAGGAAACGCAAGGGTAACAGATGGCACGGCAAGGCAAGGGAATCCAAGTAAGGCTAAGGCAAGGAAAGGAAAGGCTATGGCACAACGACGCAAGGCTAGGCAATGCACCGCAAGGAAAGGAAAGGGTAATCGAAGGCAAGGCAAGGCAAGGCAAATCAAGGGTAACGGAATGCACGGCAAAGCAAGAAAATGTTAACGGAAACCACGGCAAGGGGACGGAAGGACAATGCAAGGAACGACAAGGCAAGGCAAGGCTAATGCAAGGCAAGGCAAAGCCAGGCAATGCATGTCCAGGCAAGGTAAGGGTAAGGGAAAGCACGGCAAGGCAAGGGAAGGACAAGGCAAGGCACGGCAAGGCAAGGGTAACGGAAGGCATGGCAAGGCAAGACCAGGGTAACGGAAGGTAAGGCACGGCAAGGCAAGGAAAGGGTAACAGAATGCTCGGCAAGGAAAGGTAAGGACAAGGCAAGAAAGGAAAGGCTACGGTAAGGCAACGCAAGGCTAGGCAATGCACGGTAAGGAAAGGAAAGGGTAACGGGAGGCAAGGCAAAGCAAGGCAAATCAAGGGTAACGGAAGGCACGGCAAAGCAAGAAAATGTTAACGGAAGGCACGGCAAGGGAAGGGAAGGACAATCCAAGGCGCGGCAAGGCAAGGTAATGCTAATGCAAGGCAAGGCAAGGCCAGGCAATGCATGGCATGGCAAGGTAAGGGTAAGGGAAAGCACGGCAAGGCAAGGGAAGGACAAGGCAAGACACGGCAAGGCAAGGGTAACGGAAGGCATAGCAAGGCAAAACAAGGGTAATGGAATGCAAGGCACGGCAAGGCAAGGCAAGGGTAACAGAAGGTTCTGCAAGGCAAGGTAAGGACAAGGCAAGGCACGGCAAGGCAAGACAATGGTAACGGAGTACAAGGCACGGCAAGGCAAGGAAAGGCTAAGGCAACGATACGCAGCGCAAGGCAACGGGAAGTTAAGGCTAGGCAAGGAACGGGTAACGGAAGGCAAGGCACGGAGAGGCACGGAAAGGGTAACGGAAGGCAAGGCACGGCAAGGCATGGTAAGGCTAATGCAAGGCAACGCAAGGCAAAGCAAAGTTAAGGCAAGGCAAGGAAAGGGTAACAGAAAGCAAGGCAATGCAAGGCTAAGCAAGACAAGGAAAGGGTAACGGAAGGAAAGGCAAGGCACGTCAAGGCAATGCAAAGCTGAGGAAAGGCAACGGCAGGCAATGCAAAGTGAAGGCAAGACATCCCAAGCAAGGCTAAAGCAAGGGGAGGCAAGGCAAGGCAAGGGTAACGGAAGGCACGGCAAGGCAAGACAAGGGTAACGGAAGGCTCGGCAAGACAAGGGAAGGACAAGGCAAGGCACGCCAAGGCAAGGCAAGGCTAAGGCAAGACAACGGAAGTCTAGGAAATAGACGGGAAGGCAAGGAAAGGGTAACGGAAGGCAAAGCAAGGCAAGGCAAGGCAAAGCAAGGCAAAGGAAGGCAAGGCAAGTGTACCGGAAGAGACGGCAAGGCACGGGAAGGACAAGGCAAGGCACGGCAAGGGAAGGCAAGGCTAAGGCAAGGAAACGAATGGCTAGGCAATGTACGGCAAGGCAAGGAAAGGGTAAAGGAAGGCAAGGCACGTCAAGGCAATGCAAAGCTGAGGAAAGGCAACGGCAGGCAATGCAAAGTGAAGGCAAGACATCCCAAGCAAGGCTAAAGCAAGGGGAGGCAAGGCAAGGCAAGGGTAACGGAAGGCACGGCAAGGCAAGACAAGTTTAATGGAAGGCTCGGCAAGGCAAGGGAAGGACAAGGCAAGGCACGGCAAGGCAAGGCAAGTCTAAGGCATGACAACGCAAGGCTAGGAAATAGACGGGAAGGCAATGAAAGGGTAACGGAAGGCAAGGCACGGCAAGGAAAGACAATGATAACGGAAGGCAAGGCACGGCAAGGCAAGGCAAGGCTTAGGCAACGCAACCCAACGCAAGGCAACAAAAAGTTAATGCAAGGCAAAGCAAGGGTAACATTAGGGAAGGCAAGGCAAGGCAAGGCAAGTCTAAGGCATGAAAACGCAAGGCTAGGCAATGCACGGCAAGGCAAGGAAAGGTTAACGGAAGGCAAGGCAAGGCAAGGTTATGGCACGGCAAAGCAAGGCTAGGCAATGTACGGCAAGGAAAGGAAAGGCAACCGGGAGGCAAGGCAAAGCAAGGCAAGTCAAGGGTAACGGAAGGCACGGCAAAGCAAGAAAATGTTAACGGAAGGCACGGCAAGGGAAGGGAAGGACAAGGCAAGGCACGGCCCGGCAAGGCAAGGCTAATGCAAGGCAAGGCAAGGCAAGGCAATGCATGGCAAGGCAAGTTAAGGGTAAGGGAAAGCACGGGAAGGCAAGGGAAGGACAAGGCAAGGCACGGCAAGGCAAGGGTAACGGAAGGCACGGCAAGGCAAGAGAAAGGTAACGGAAGGCAAGGCACGGCAAGGCGAGGCAAGGCTAAGGCACGACAACGCAAGGCTAGGCAATGCACGGCAAGGCAAGGAAAGGGTAACGGAAGGCAAGGCAAGGCAAGGCTAAGGCACGACAACGCAAGGCTAGGCAATGCCCGGCAAGGCAAGGAAAGGGTAACGGAAGGCAATGCAAGGCAAGGCAAAGCAAGGCAAGGCAAGGGTAAAGGAAGGCACAGCAAGGCAAGACAATGGTAACGGAAGGCAAGTCGCGGCAAGGCAAGGCTAAGGCAACGCAACGCAACGTAAGGCAACGAAAAGTTAAGGCAAGGCAAGGCAAGGGTAACCGAAGGAACGCACGGCAATGCAAGGCAAGGGTAACCGAAGGGAACGCACGGCAATGCAAGGCAAGGCTAAGGCAATGCAACGCAAGGCACAGCAAAGTTAAGACAAGGCAAGGAAACGGAAACAGAAGGCAAGGCAATGCAAGGCAAAGCAAGGCAAGGAAAGGGTAACGGAAATCAAGGCAAGGCCAGGCAAGGCAAGTCAAGGTAAAGAAAGGCAAAGGAAGGGACGGCAACGGTAACGGAAGGGACGTCAAGGCAAGGGAAGGACAAAGTAAGGCACGGCAACGAAAGGCAAGGCTAAGGCAAGGAAACGAAAGGCTAGGCAATGTACGGCAAGGCAAGGAAAGGGTAAAGGAAGTCAAGGAACGTCAAGACAATGCAAAGCTGAGGAAAGGCAACGCAAGGCAATGCAAAGTGAAGGCAAGACATCCTAAGCAAGGCTAAATCAAGGGGAGGCAAGGCAAGGCAAGGGTAACGGAAGGCTCGGCAAGGCAAGGGAAGGACAAGGCAAGGCACGGCAAGGCAAGGCAAGGCTAAGGCATGACAACGCAAGGCTAGGAAATAGACGGGAAGGCAAGGAAAGGGTAACGGAAGGCAAAGCACGGCTAGGCAAGACAATGGTAACGGAAGGCAAGGCACCGCAAGGCAAGGCAAGGCAAAGGCAACGCAACGCAACGCAACGCAAGGCAACGCAAAGTTAAGGCAAGGCAAGGCAAGGGTAACAGTAGCGAAGGCAAGGCAAGGAAAACAAGGCAAGGCAAGGGTAACGAAAGGCACAGCAAGGGAAGTGAAAGACAAGGCAAGGCAAGGCAAGGCAAGGATAAGGCAAGGCAACGTAAAGCAAGGCAAGGTTAAGGGAAGGCAAGGCAAGCAAGCTTAAGGCAAGGGGAGACAAGGCGCAGGCACGACAACGCAAGACTACGTAATGCACGGCAAGGCAAGGAAAGGGTAACAGAAGGCAAGGCAATGCAAGGCAAATCAAGGCAAGCAAAGGGTAACGGAAATCACAGCAAGGCATGGAAAGGGTAATGGAAGGCATGGCAAGGCAGGGCAAAGCAAGGCAAGGCAAGGGCAACTGAAGTCTTGGCAAGGCAAGGGAAGGACAAGGCAAGCCACGGCAAGGCAAGGCAAGGCTAAGGCAACGCAACGCAACCCAAAGCAACGCGAAGTTAAGGCAAGGCAAGGAAAGGGTAACGGAAGGCATGGCAAGGCAGGGCAAAGCAACGGAAGGCAAGGGTAACTGAAGTCTTGGCCAGGAAAGGGAAGGACAAGGCAAGCCACGGCAAGGCAAAGCAAGGCTAAGGCAACGCAACGCAAAGCAACGCGAAGTTAAGGCAAGGCAAGGAAAGGGTAACGGAAGGCAAGGCACGGCAATGCAAGGAAAGGGTAACGGAAGGCAAGGGACGGCAAGGCAAGGGAAGGATAAGGCAAGGCAATGCAAATTTAAGGCAAGCCAAGGAAAGGGAAACAAAAGGCAAGGCAATGCAAGGCAAAGCAAGGCAAGGAAAGGGTAATGGAAGGCAAGGCAAGGCAAAGAGAAGCAAGGCAAGGCAAGGTAAAGCAAGGCAAGGCAAGGGTAACGGAAAGGACGGCAAGACAAGGCAAGGCAAGGCAAGGCTAAGGCAAGGCAACGCAAGGCTAAGCAATGAACGGCAAGGCAAGGGAAGGGTAACAGAAAGGAAGGCAAGGCAAGGCAAAGCAAGGCAAGTAAAGTGTAACGGAAGGAAAGGCAAGGCAAGGCAAAGCAAGGCAAGGCAAGGCAAAGCAAGGCAAGGCAAGGGTAACGGAAGGGACGGCAAGGCAAGGGAAGGACAAGGCAAGGCAAGGCAAGGAAAGGCTAAGGTAAGGCAACGCAAGGCTAGGCGATGCACGGCAAGGCTAGGGAATGGTAACGGAAGGCAAAGCAATGCAAGGCAAGGCAAGGCTAAGGCAAGGCAACGCAAGGTAAAGCAAAGTTAAGGCAAGGCAAGGAAAAGGTAACAGAAAGCAAGGCAATGCAAGGCAAAGCAAGGCAAGGCAAAGCAAGGCAAAGCAAAGCAAGGCAAGGGTATCGGAAGGGACGGCAAGGTAAGGGAAGGAAAATGCAAGGCACGGCAAGGCAAGGAAAGGCTAAGGTAAGGCAACGCAAGGCTAGGCAATGCAGGGCCAGGCAAGGGAAGGGTAACGGAAGGCAAGGCAAGGCAAAGCAAGGAAACGCAAGGGTAACAGATGGCACGGCAAGGCAAGGGAATCCAAGTAAGGCTAAGGCAAGGAAAGGAAAGGCTATGGCACAACGACGCAAGGCTAGGCAATGCACCGCAAGGAAAGGAAAGGGTAACCGAAGGCAAGGCAAGGCAAGGCAAATCAAGGGTAACGGAATGCACGGCAAAGCAAGAAAATGTTAACGGAAACCACGGCAAGGGGACGGAAGGACAATGCAAGGAACGACAAGGCAAGGCAAAGCTAATGCAAGGCAAGGCAAGGCCAGGCAATGCATGGCCAGGCAAGGTAAGGGTAAGGGAAAGCCCGGCAAGGCAAGGGAAGGACAAGGCAAGGCACGGCAAGGCAAGGGTAACGGAAGGCATGGCAAGGCAAGACCAGGGTAATGGAAGGTAAGGCACGGCAAGGCAAGGCAAGGGTAACAGAATGCTCGGCAAGGAAAGGTAAGGACAAGGCAAGGCAAGGAAAGGCTACGGTAAGGCAACGCAAGGCTAGGCAATGCACGGCAAGGAAAGGAAAGGGTAACGGGAGGCAAGACAAAGCAAGGCAAATCTAGGGTAACGGAAGGCACGGGAAAGCAAGAAAATGTTAACGGAAGGCACGGCAAGGGAAGGGAAGGACAATCCAAGGCGCGGCAAGGCAAGGTAATGCTAATGCAAGGCAAGGCAAGGCCAGGCAATGCATGGCATGGCAAGGTAAGGGTAAGGGAAAGCACGGCAAGGCAAGGGTAACGGAAGGCATGGCAAGGCAAAACAAGGGTAATGGAATGCAAGGCACGGCAAGGCAAGGCAAGGGTAACAGAAGGTTCGGCAAGGCAAGGTAAAGGCAAGGCAAGGCACGGCAAGGCAAGACAATGGTAACGGAATACAAGGCACGGCAAGGCAAGGAAAGGCTAAGGCAACGATACGCAGTGCAAGGCAACGCGAAGTTAAGGCTAGGCAAGGAACGGGTAACGGAAGGCAAGGCACGGAGACGCACGGAAAGGGTAACGGAAGGCAGGGCACGGCAAGGCAAGGTAAGGGTAAGGGAAAGCACGGCAAGGCAAGGGAAGGACAAGGCAAGGCACGGCAAGGCAAGGGTAACGGAAGGAATGGCAAGGCAAGACAAGGGTAACGGAAGGTAAGGCAAGGCAAGGCAAGGCAAGGGTAACAGAATGCTCGGCAAGGCAAGGTAAGGACAAGGCAAGGCACGGCAAGGCAAGGAAAGGCTAAGGTAAGGCAACGCAAGGCTAGGCAATGCACGGCAAGGCAAGGTAAGCGTAAGGGAAAGCACGGCAAGGCAAGGGAAGGACAAGGCAAGGCAGGGCAAGGCAAGGGTAACGGAAGGTATGGCAAGGCAAGACAAAGGTGACGGAAGGCAAGGCTCGGCATGGCAAGGCAAGGGTAACAGAAGGCTCAGCAAGGCAAGGTAAGGACAAGGCAAGGCACGGCAAGGCAAGACAGTGGTAACGGAAGGCAAGGCACGGCAAGGCAAGGAAAGGCTAAGGCAAAGCAACACAGCGCAAGGCAACGCGCAGTTAAGGCAAGGCAAGGAAGGGGTAACGGAAGGCAAGGCACGGAGAGGCACGGAAACGGTAACGGAAGGCAAGGCACGCCAAGGCAATGCAAGGCTAAGGCAAGGCAACGCAAGTCAAAGCAAAGTTAAGGCAAGGCAAGGAAAGGGTAACAGAAAGCAAGGCAATGCAAGGCCAAGCAAGACAAGGAAAGGGTAACGGAAGGAAAGGAAAGGCAAGGCAAAGCAAGGCAAGGCAAGGCAAAGCAAGGCAAAGGAAGGCAAGGCAAGTGTACCGGAAGAGACGGCAAGGCACGGGAAGGACAAGGCAAGGAACGGCAAGGGAAGGCAAGGCTAAGGCAAGGAAACGAATGGCTAGGCAATGTACGGCAAGGCAAGGAAAGGGTAAAGGAAGGCAAGGCACGTCAAGGCAATGCAAAGCTGAGGAAAGGCAAGGCAAGGCAATGCAAGGCAATGCAAAGTGAAGGCAAGACATCCCAAGCAAGGCTAAAGCAAGGGGAGGCAAGGCAAGGCAAGGGTAACGGAAGGCACGCCAAGGCAAGACAAGTGTAATGGAAGGCTCGGCAAGGCAAGGGAAGGACAAGGCAAGGCACGGCAAGGCAATGCAAGTCTAAGGCATGACAACGCAAGGCTAGGAAATAGACGGGAAGGCAATGAAAGGGTAACGGAAGGCAAGGCACGGCAAGGAAAGACAATGATAACGGAAGGCAAGGCACGGCAAGGCAAGGCAAGGTTAAGGCAACGCAACGCAACGCAAGGCAACACAAAGTTAATGCAAGGCAAAGCAAGGGTAACATTAGGGAAGGCAAGGCAAGGCAAGGGAAGTCTAAGGCATGAAAACGCAAGGCTAGGCAATGCACGGCAAGGCAAGGAAAGGTTAACGGAAGGCAAGGCAAGGAAATGCTAGGGCACGGCAAAGCAAGGCTAGGCAATGTACGGCAAGGAAAGGAAAGGGAACCGGGAGGCAAGGCAAAGCAAGGCAAGTCAAGGGTAACGGAAGGCACGGCAAAGCAAGAAAATGTTAACGGAAGGCACGGCAAGGGAAGGGAAGGACAAGGCAAGTTACGGCTCGGCAAGGCAAGGCTAATGCAAGGCAAGGCAAGGCAAGGCAAGGCAATGCATGGCAAGGCAAGGTAAGGGTAAGGGAAAGCACGGCAAGGCAAGGGAAGGACAAGGCAAGGCACGGCAAGGCAAGGGTAACGGAAGGCACGGCAAGGCAAGAGAAAGGTAACGGAAGGCAAGGCACGGCAAGGCGAGGCAAGGCTAAGGCACGACAACGCAAGGCTAGGCAATGCAAGGCAAGGCAAGGAAAGGGTAACGGAAGGCAAGGCAAGGCAAGGCTAAGGCACGACAACGCAAGGCTAGGCAATACCCGGCAAGGCAAGGAAAGGGTAACGGAAGGCAATGCAAGGCAAGGCAAAGCAAGGCAAGGCAAGGGTAAAGGAAGGCACAGCAAGGCAAGACAATGGTAACGGAAGGCAAGGGACGGCAAGGCAAGGGAAGGCTAAGGCAAGGCAACGCAAGGCAATGCAAATTTAAGGCAAGGCAAGGAAAGGGAAACAGAAGGCAAGGCAATGCAAGGCAAAGCAAGGCAAAGGAAAGGTTAATGGAAGGCAAGGCAAGGCAAGGCAAAGCAAGGCAAGGCAAGGCAAGGCAAAGCAAGGCAAGGCAAGGGTAACAGAAGGGACGGCAAGGCAAGGGAAGGACAAGGCAAGGCAAGGCAAGGAAAGGTTAAGGCAAGGCAACGCAAGGCTAAGCAATGAACGGCAAGGAAATGGAAGGGTAACGGAACGGAAGGCAAGGCAAGGCAAAGCAAGGCAAGTAACGAGTAACGGAAGGAAAGGCAAGGCAAGGCAAAGCAAGGCAAGGCAAGGCAAAGCAAGGCAAGGCAAGGGTAACGGAAGGGACGGCAAGTCAAGGGAAGGACAAGGCAAGGCACGCCAAGGCAAGGAAAGGCTAAGGTAAGGCAACGCAAGGCTACGCAATTCACGGCAAGGCAAGGGAAGGGTAACGGAAGGCAAGGCAAGGCAAACCAAGAAAAGGCAAGGGTAACAGACGGCACGGCAAGGCAAGGCAAGCCAAGTAAAGCTAACGCAAGGCTAGGAAAGTCTATGGCACGGCAACCCAAGGCTAGGCAAGGCACCGCAAGGAAAGGAAAGGATAACCGAAGTCAAGGCAAAGCAAAGCAAGTCAAGGGTAACGGAAGGCACGGCAAGGCAAGAAAATGTTAACGGAAGGCACGGCAAGGCAACGCAAGGCTAGGCAATGCACGGCAAGGCAAGGAAAGGGTAAAGGAATGTAAGGCACGGCAAGGCAATGCAAAGATGAGGAAAGGCAACGCAAGGCAATACAAAGTGAAGGCAAGACAACACACGCAAGGCTAAGGCAACGGGAGGCAGCAAGGCAAGTGTAACGCACGGCACGGCAAGGCAAGACAAGGGTAACGGAACGCTCGGCAAACCAAGGGAAGGACAAGGCCAGGCACTGAAAGGCAAGGCAAGTCTAAGCCATGACAACGCAAGGCTAGGCAATAGACGGCAAGGCAAGAAAGGGTAACGGAAGGCAAGGCAGGGCAAGGCAAGGCAAGGTTAAGGCAAGGCAACACAAGGCTAGGCAATGCACGGCAAGGCAAGGAAAGGGTAACGGAATGCAAGGCACGGCAAGGCCAGGAAAGGGTAACGGAAGGCAAGGCAAGGAAAGGCAAGGCAAGGCAAGGCTAAAGCACTAGA
This sequence comes from Macrotis lagotis, assembly GCF_037893015.1. Lineage (NCBI taxonomy): Eukaryota > Metazoa > Chordata > Mammalia > Peramelemorphia > Peramelidae > Macrotis > Macrotis lagotis. The sequence goes on from NW_027422032.1 coordinate 335,956, forward strand.
ATTCAAGGCTAGGCAATGCACGGATAAGGCAAGGAAAGTGTAACGGAAGGCAAGGCAAGGCAAAGCAAGGCAAGTCAAGGGTAAAGGAAGGCACGGCAAGGCAAGACAAGGTAATGTAAAGCTAAGGCAAGGCATTGCCTTGCAAGGCCAGGTTAAGGGAAGGCAAGACAAGCAAGGTTAAGGGAAGGAGAGACAAAGCTAATGAACAACAAAGCAAGGCTAGGCAATGCACGGTAAGGCAAGGAAAGGGTAACAGAAGGCAACGCAATGCAAGGCAAAGCAAAGCAAGGCAAGGATAACGGAAGCCACGGCAAGGGAGGACAAGGGTAACAGAAGGGTCGGCAAGGCAAGGGAAGGACAAGGAAAGGCACGGCAAGGCAAGGCAAGTCTAAGGCATGAAAACGCAAGGTTAGGCAATGCACGGCAAGGCAAGGAAAGGGTAACGGAAGGCAAGGCAAGGCAAGGCAAAGCAAGGCAAGGCAAGCGTAAAGGAAGGCACAGCAAGGCAAGACAATGGTAACGGAAGGCAAGGCACGGCAAGGCAAGGCTAAGGCAACGCAACGCAACGCAAGGCAACGCAAAGTTAGGGCAAGGCAAGGCAAGGGTAACTGAAGGGAACGCACGGCAATGCAAGGCAAGGCTAAGGCAAGGCAACGCAAGGCACCGCAAAGTTAAGACAAGGCAAGGAAAGGGAAACAGAAGGCAAGGCAATGCAAGGCAAAGCAAGGCAAGGAAAGGGTAACGGAAATCAAGGCAAGGCCAGGCAAGGCAAGGCAAGGCAAAGAAAGGCAAAGGAAGGGAAAGCAAGGGTAACGGAAGGGACGGCAAGGCAAGGGAAGGACAAGGCAAGGCACGGCAACGAAAGTCAAGGCTAAGGCAAGGAAACGAATGGCTAGGCAATGTACGGCAAGGCAAGGAAAGGGTAAAGGAAGTCAAGGCACGTCAAGGCAATGCAAAGCTGAGGAAAGGCAACGCAAGGCAATGCAAATTGAAGGCAAGACATCCTAAGCAAGGCTAAATCAAGGGGAGGCAAGGCAAGGCAAGGGTAACGGAAGGCACGGCAAGGCAAGACAAGGGTAACGGAAGGCTCGGCAAGACAAGGGAAGGACAAGGCAAGGAACGCCAAGGCAAGGCAAGGCTAAGGCATGACAACGGAAGGCTAGGAAATAGACGGGAAGGCAAGGAAAGGGTAACGGAAGGCAAAGCACGGCAAGGCAAGACAATGGTAAAGGAAGGCAAGGCACGGCAAGGCAAGGCAAGGCAAAGGCAACACAACGCAACGCAAGGCAACGCAAAGTTAAGGCAAGGCAAGGCAAGGGTAACGGTAGGGAAGGCAAGGCAAGGAAAACAAGGCAAGGCAAGGGTAACGAAATGCACAGCAAGGGAAGGGAAAGACAAGGCAAGGCAAGGCAAGCCAAGGATAAGGCAAGGCAACGCAAAGCAAGGCAAGATTAAGGGAAGGCAAGCCAAGCAAGCTTAAGGCAAGGGGAGACAAGGCGCAGGCACGACAACGCAAGACTACGTAATGCACGGCAAGGCAAGGAAAGGGTAGCAGAAGGCAAGGCAATGCAAGGCAAAGCAAGGCAAGCAAAGGGTAACGGAAATCACAGCAAGGCATGGAAAGGGTAACGGAAGGCATGGCAAGGCAGGGCAAAGCAATAGAAGGCAAGGGTAACTGAAGTCTTGGCCAGGAAAGGGAAGGACAAGGCAAGCCACGGCAAGGCAAAGCAAGTCTAAGTCAACGCAACGCAAAGCAACGCGAAGTTAAGGCAAGGCAAGGAAAGGGTAACGGAAGGCAAGGCACGGCAATGCAAGGAAAGGGTAACGGAAGGCAAGGGACGGCAAGGCAAGGCAAGGATAAGGCAAGGCAATGCAAATTTAAGGCAAGCCAAGGAAAGGGAAACAAAAGGCAAGGCAATGCAAGGCAAAGCAAGGCAAGGAAAGGGTAATGGAAGGCAAGGCAAGGCAAGGCAAAGCAAGGCAAGGCAAGGTAAAGCAAGGCAAGGCAAGGGTAACAGAAAGGACGGCAAGACAAGGCAAGGCAAGGCAAGGCTAAGGCAAGGCAACGCAAGGCTAAGCAATGAACGGCAAGGCAAGGGAAGGGTAACAGAAAGGAAGGCAAGGCAAGGCAAAGCAAGGCAAGTAAAGTGTAACGGAAGGAAAGGCAAGGCAAGGCAAAGCAAGGCAAGGCAAGGCAAAGCAAGGCAAGGCAAGGGTAACGGAAGGGACGGCAAGGCAAGGGAAGGACAAGGCAAGGCAAGGAAAGGCTAAGGTAAGGCAACGCAAGGCTAGGCGATGCACGGCAAGGCTAGGGAATGGTAACGGAAGGCAAGGCAATGCAAGGCAAGGCAAGGCTAAGGCAAGGCAACGCAAGGTAAAGCAAAGTTAAGGCAAGGCAAGGAAAATGTAACAGAAAGCAAGGCAATGCAAGGCAAAGCAAGGCAAGGCAAAGCAAGGCAAAGCAAAGCAAGGCAAGGGTAACGGAAGGGACGGCAAGGTAAGGGAAGGAAAATGCAAGGCACGGCAAGGCAAGGAAAGGCTAAGGTAAGGCAACGCAAGGCTAGGCAATGCAGGGCAAGGCAAGGGAAGGGGATCGGAAGGCAAGGCAAGGCAAAGCAAGGAAACGCAAGGGTAACAGATGGCACGGCAAGGCAAGGGAAGCCAAGTAAGGCTAAGGCAAGGAAAGGAAAGGCTATGGCACAACGACGCAAGGCTAGGCAATGCACGGCAAGGCAAGGTAAGCGTAAGGGAAAGCACGGCAAGGCAAGGGAAGGACAAGGCAAGGCAGGGCAAGGCAAGGGTAACGGAAGGTATGGCAAGGCAAGACAAGGGTAACGGAAGGCAAGGATCGGCATGGCAAGGCAAGGGTAACCGAAGGCTCGGCAAGGCAAGGTAAGGACAAGGCAAGGCACGGCAAGGCAAGACAATGGTAACGGAAGGCAAGGCACGGCAAGGCAAGGAAAGGCTAAGGCAAAGCAACACAGCGCAAGGCAACGCGCAGTTAAGGCAAGGCAAGGAACGGGTAACGGAAGGCAAGGCACGGAGAGGCACGGAAACGGTAACGGAAGGCAAGGCACGGCAAGGCAATGCAAGCCTAAGGCAAGGCAACGCAAGTCAAAGCAAAGTTAAGGCAAGGCAAGGAAAGGGTAACAGAAAGCAAGGCAATGCAAGGCCAAGCAAGACAAGGAAAGGGTAACGGAAGGAAAGGCAAGGCAAGGCAAAGCAAGGCAAGGCAAGGCAAAGCAAGGCAAAGGAAGGCAAGGCAAGTGTACCGGAAGAGACGGCAAGGCAAGGGAAGGACAAGGCAAGGCACGGCAAGGGAAGGCAAGGCTAAGGCAACGCAACGCAACGCAAGGCAACACAAAGTTAATGCAAGGCAAAGCAAGGGTAACATTAGGGAAGGCAAGGCAAGGCAAGGGAAGTCTAAGGCATGAAAACGCAAGGCTAGGCAATGCACGGCAAGGCAAGGAAAGGTTAACGGAAGGCAAGGCAAGGAAAGGCTAGGGCACGGCAAAGCAAGGCTAGGCAATGTACGGCAAGGAAAGGAATGGGAACCGGGAGGCAAGGCAAAGCAAGGCAAGTCAAGGGTAACGGAAGGCACGGCAAAGCAAGAAAATGTTAACGGAAGGCACGGCAAGGGAAGGGAAGGACAAGGCAAGTTACGGCTCGGCAAGGCAAGGCTAATGCAAGGCAAGGCAAGGCAAGGCAAGGCAATGCATGGCAAGGCAAGGTAAGGGTAAGGGAAAGCACGGCAAGGCAAGGGAAGGACAAGGCAAGGCACGGCAAGGCAAGGGTAACGGAAGGCACGGCAAGGCAAGACAAAGGTAACGGAAGGCAAGGCACGGCAAGGCGAGGCAAGGCTAAGGCACGACAACGCAAGGCTAGGCAATGCACGGCAAGGCAAGGAAAGGGTAACGGAAGGCAATGCAAGGCAAGGCAAAGCAAGGCAAGGCAAGGGTAAAGGAAGGCACAGCAAGGCAAGACAATGGTAACGGAAGGCAAGGCACGGCAAGGCAAGGCTAAGGCAACGCAACGCAACGTAAGGCAACGCAAAGTTAAGGCAAGGCAAGGCAAGGGTAACCGAAGGAACGCACGGCAATGCAAGGCAAGGGTAACCGAAGGGAACCCACGGCAATGCAAGGCAAGGCTAAGGCAATGCAACGCAAGGCACAGCAAAGTTAAGACAAGGCAAGGAAAGGGAAACAGAAGGCAAGGCAATGCAAGGCAAAGCAAGGCAAGGAAAGGATAACGGAAATCAAGGCAAGGCCAGGCAAGGCAAGGCAAGGTAAAGAAAGGCAAAGGAAGGGACGGCAACGGTAACGGAAGGGACGTCAAGGCAAGGGAAGGACAAAGTAAGGCACGGCAACGAAAGGCAAGGCTAAGGCAAGGAAACGAAAGGCTAGGCAATGTACGGCAAGGCAACGAAAGGGTAAAGGAAGTCAAGGAACGTCAAGGCAATGCAAAGCTGAGGAAAGGCAACGCAAGGCAATGCAAAGTGAAGGCAAGACATCCTAAGCAAGGCTAAATCAAGGGGAGGCAAGGCAATGCAAGGGTAACGGAAGGCTCGGCAAGGCAAGGGAAGGACAAGGCAAGGCACGCCAAGGCAAGGCAAGGCTAAGGCATGACAACGCAAGGCTAGGAAATAGACGGGAAGGCAAGGAAAGGGTAAGGGAAGGCAAAGCACGGCAAGGCAAGACAATGGTAACGGAAGGCAAGGCACGGCAAGGCAAGGCAAGGCAAAGGCAAAGCAACGCAACGCAACGCAAGGCAACGCAAAGTTAAGGCAAGGCAAGGCAAGGGTAACAGTAGCGAAGGCAAGGCAAGGAAAACAAGGCAAGGCAAGGGTAACGAAAGGCACAGCAAGGGAAGGGAAAGACAAGGCAAGGCAAGGCAAGGCAAGGATAAGGCAAGGCAACGTAAAGCAAGGCAAGGTTAAGGGAAGGCAAGGCAAGCAAGCTTAAGGCAAGGGGAGACAAGGCGCAGGCACGACAACGCAAGACTACGTAATGCACGGCAAGGCAAGGAAAGGGTAACGGAAGGCACGGCAAGGCAAGACAAGGGTAACGGAAGGCTCGGCAAGACAAGGGAAGGACAAGGCAAGGAACGCCAAGGCAAGGCAAGGCTAAGGCATGACAACGGAAGGCTAGGAAATAGACGGGAAGGCAAGGAAAGGGTAACGGAAGGCAAAGCACGGCAAGGCAAGACAATGGTAACGGAAGGCAAGGCACGGCAAGGCAAGGCAAGGCAAAGGCAACACAACGCAACGCAAGGCAACGCAAAGTTAAGGCAAGGCAAGGCAAGGGTAACGGTAGGGAAGGCAAGGCAAGGAAAACAAGGCAAGGCAAGGGTAACGAAAGGCACAGCAAGGGAAGGGAAAGACAAGGCAAGGCAAGGCAAGCCAAGGATAAGGCAAGGCAACGCAAAGCAAGGCAAGATTAAGGGAAGGCAAGCAAAGCAAGCTTAAGGCAAGGGGAGACAAGGCGCAGGCACGACAACGCAAGACTACGTAATGCACGGCAAGGCAAGGAAAGGGTAGCAGAAGGCAAGGCAATGCAAGGCAAAGCAACGCAAGCAAAGGGTAACGGAAATCACAGCAAGGCATGGAAAGGGTAACGGAAGGCATGGCAAGGCAGGGCAAAGCAATAGAAGGCAAGGGTAACTGAAGTCTTGGCCAGGAAAGGGAAGGACAAGGCAAGCCACGGCAAGGCAAAGCAAGGCTAAGGCAACGCAACGCAAAGCAACGCGAAGTTAAGGCAAGGCAAGGAAAGGGTAACGGAAGGCAAGGCACGGCAATGCAAGGAAAGGGTAACGGAAGGCAAGGGACGGCAAGGCAAGGGAAGGATAAGGCAAGGCAATGCAAATTTAAGGCAAGCCAAGGAAAGGGAAACAAAAGGCAAGGCAATGCAAGGCAAAGCAAGGCAAGGAAAGGGTAATGGAAGGCAAGGCAAGGCAAGGCAAAGCAAGGCAAGGCAAGGTAAAGCAAGGCAAGGCAAGGGTAACAGAAAGGACGGCAAGACAAGGCAAGGCAAGGCAAGGCTAAGGCAAGGCAACGCAAGGCTAAGCAATGAACGGCAAGGCAAGGGAAGGGTAACAGAAAGGAAGGCAAGGCAAGGCAAAGCAAGGCAAGTAAAGTGTAACGGAAGGAAAGGCAAGGCAAGGCAAAGCAAGGCAAGGCAAGGCAAAGCAAGGCAAGGCAAGGGTAACGGAAGGGACGGCAAGGCAAGGGAAGGACAAGGCAAGGCAAGGCAAGGAAAGGCTAAGGTAAGGCAACGCAAGGCTAGGCGATGCACGGAAAGGCTAGGGAATGGTAACGGAAGGCAAGGCAATGCAAGGCAAGGCAAGGCTAAGGCAAGGCAACGCAAGGTAAAGCAAAGTTAAGGCAAGGCAAGGAAAATGTAACAGAAAGCAAGGCAATGCAAGGCAAAGCAAGGCAAGGCAAAGCAAGGCAAAGCAAAGCAAGGCAAGGGTAACGGAAGGGACGGCAAGGTAAGGGAAGGAAAATGCAAGGCACGGCAAGGCAAGGAAAGGCTAAGGTAAGGCAACGCAAGGCTAGGCAATGCAGGGCAAGGCAAGGGAAGGGGATCGGAAGGCAAGGCAAGGCAAAGCAAGGAAACGCAAGGGTAACAGATGGCACGGCAAGGCAAGGGAAGCCAAGTAAGGCTAAGGCAAGGAAAGGAAAGGCTATGGCACAACGACGCAAGGCTAGGCAATGCACGGCAAGGCAAGGTAAGCGTAAGGGAAAGCACGGCAAGGCAAGGGAAGGACAAGGCAAGGCAGGGCAAGGCAAGGGTAACGGAAGGTATGGCAAGGCAAGACAAGGGTAACGGAAGGCAAGGATCGGCATGGCAAGGCAAGGGTAACCGAAGGCTCGGCAAGGCAAGGTAAGGACAAGGCAAGGCACGGCAAGGCAAGACAATGGTAACGGAAGGCAAGGCACGGCAAGGCAAGGAAAGGCTAAGGCAAAGCAACACAGCGCAAGGCAACGCGCAGTTAAGGCAAGGCAAGGAACGGGTAACGGAAGGCAAGGCACGGAGAGGCACGGAAACGGTAACGGAAGGCAAGGCACGGCAAGGCAATGCAAGGCTAAGGCAAGGCAACGCAAGTCAAAGCAAAGTTAAGGCAAGGCAAGGAAAGGGTAACAGAAAGCAAGGCAATGCAAGGCCAAGCAAGACAAGGAAAGGGTAACGGAAGGAAAGGCAAGGCAAGGCAAAGCAAGGCAAGGCAAGGCAAAGCAAGGCAAAGGAAGGCAAGGCAAGTGTACCGGAAGAGACGGCAAGGCAAGGGAAGGACAAGGCAAGGCACGGCAAGGGAAGGCAAGGCTAAGGCAACGCAACGCAACGCAAGGCAACACAAAGTTAATGCAAGGCAAAGCAAGGGTAACATTAGGGAAGGCAAGGCAAGGCAAGGGAAGTCTAAGGCATGAAAACGCAAGGCTAGGCAATGCACGGCAAGGCAAGGAAAGGTTAACGGAAGGCAAGGCAAGGAAAGGCTAGGGCACGGCAAAGCAAGGCTAGGCAATGTACGGCAAGGAAAGGAATGGGAACCGGGAGGCAAGGCAAAGCAAGGCAAGTCAAGGGTAACGGAAGGCACGGCAAAGCAAGAAAATGTTAACGGAAGGCACGGCAAGGGAAGGGAAGGACAAGGCAAGTTACGGCTCGGCAAGGCAAGGCTAATGCAAGGCAAGGCAAGGCAAGGCAAGGCAATGCATGGCAAGGCAAGGTAAGGGTAAGGGAAAGCACGGCAAGGCAAGGGAAGGACAAGGCAAGGCACGGCAAGGCAAGGGTAACGGAAGGCACGGCAAGGCAAGACAAAGGTAACGGAAGGCAAGGCACGGCAAGGCGAGGCAAGGCTAAGGCACGACAACGCAAGGCTAGGCAATGCACGGCAAGGCAAGGAAAGGGTAACGGAAGGCAATGCAAGGCAAGGCAAAGCAAGGCAAGGCAAGGGTAAAGGAAGGCACAGCAAGGCAAGACAATGGTAACGGAAGGCAAGGCACGGCAAGGCAAGGCTAAGGCAACGCAACGCAACGTAAGGCAACGCAAAGTTAAGGCAAGGCAAGGCAAGGGTAACCGAAGGAACGCACGGCAATGCAAGGCAAGGGTAACCGAAGGGAACCCACGGCAATGCAAGGCAAGGCTAAGGCAATGCAACGCAAGGCACAGCAAAGTTAAGACAAGGCAAGGAAAGGGAAACAGAAGGCAAGGCAATGCAAGGCAAAGCAAGGCAAGGAAAGGATAACGGAAATCAAGGCAAGGCCAGGCAAGGCAAGGCAAGGTAAAGAAAGGCAAAGGAAGGGACGGCAACGGTAACGGAAGGGACGTCAAGGCAAGGGAAGGACAAAGTAAGGCACGGCAACGAAAGGCAAGGCTAAGGCAAGGAAACGAAAGGCTAGGCAATGTACGGCAAGGCAACGAAAGGGTAAAGGAAGTCAAGGAACGTCAAGGCAATGCAAAGCTGAGGAAAGGCAACGCAAGGCAATGCAAAGTGAAGGCAAGACATCCTAAGCAAGGCTAAATCAAGGGGAGGCAAGGCAATGCAAGGGTAACGGAAGGCTCGGCAAGGCAAGGGAAGGACAAGGCAAGGCACGCCAAGGCAAGGCAAGGCTAAGGCATGACAACGCAAGGCTAGGAAATAGACGGGAAGGCAAGGAAAGGGTAACGGAAGGCAAAGCACGGCTAGGCAAGACAATGGTAACGGAAGGCAAGGCACGGCAAGGCAAGGCAAGGCAAAGGCAACGCAACGCAACGCAACGCAAGGCAACGCAAAGTTAAGGCAAGGCAAGGCAAGGGTAACAGTAGCGAAGGCAAGGCAAGGAAAACAAGGCAAGGCAAGGGTAACGAAAGGCACAGCAAGGGAAGTGAAAGACAAGGCAAGGCAAGGCAAGGCAAGGATAAGGCAAGGCAACGTAAAGCAAGGCAAGGTTAAGGGAAGGCAAGGCAAGCAAGCTTAAGGCAAGGGGAGACAAGGCGCAGGCACGACAACGCAAGACTACGTAATGCACGGCAAGGCAAGGAAAGGGTAACAGAAGGCAAGGCAATGCAAGGCAAATCAAGGCAAGCAAAGGGTAACGGAAATCACAGCAAGGCATGGAAAGGGTAACGGAAGGCATGGCAAGGCAGGGCAAAGCAAGGCAAGGCAAGGGCAACTGAAGTCTTGGCAAGGCAAGGGAAGGACAAGGCAAGCCACGGCAAGGCAAGGCAAGGCTAAGGCAACGCAACGCAACCCAAAGCAACGCGAAGTTAAGGCAAGGCAAGGAAAGGGTAACGGAAGGCAAGGCACGGCAATGCAAGGAAAGGATAACGGAAGGCAAGGGACGGCAAGGCAAGGGAAGGCTAAGGCAAGGCAACGCAAGGCAATGCAAATTTAAGGCAAGGCAAGGAAAGGGAAACAGAAGGCAAGGCAATGCAAGGCAAAGCAAGGCAAGGAAAGGTTAATGGAAGGCAAGGCAAGGCAAGGCAAAGCAAGGCAAGGCAAGGCAAGGCAAAGCAAGGCAAGGCAAGGGTAACAGAACGGACGGCAAGGCAAGGGAAGGACAAGGCAAGGCAAGGCAAGGAAAGGTTAAGGCAAGGCAACGCAAGGCTAAGCAATGAACGGCAAGGAAATGGAAGGGTAACGGAACGGAAGGCAAGGCAAGGCAAGGCAAGGCAAGGCAAGGCTAAAGCACTACAATTCAAGGCTAGGCAATGCACGGATAAGGCAAGGAAAGTGTAACGGAAGGCAAGGCAAGGCAAAGCAAGGCAAGTCAAGGGTAAAGGAAGGCACGGCAAGGCAAGACAAGGTAATGTAAAGCTAAGGCAAGGCATTGCCTTGCAAGGCCAGGTTAAGGGAAGGCAAGACAAGCAAGGTTAAGGGAAGGAGAGACAAAGCTAATGCACAACAAAGCAAGGCTAGGCAATGCACGGTAAGGCAAGGAAAGGGTAACAGAAGGCAACGCAATGCAAGGCAAAGCAAAGCAAGGCAAGGATAACGGAAGGCACGGCAAGGGAGGACAAGGGTAACAGAAGGGTCGGCAAGGCAAGGGAAGGACAAGGCAAGGCAAGGCAAGTCTAAGGCATGAAAACGCAAGGTTAGGCAATGCACGGCAAGGCACGGAAAGGGTAACGGAAGGCAAGGCAAGGCAAAGCAAGGCAAGGCAAGCGTAAAGGAAGGCACAGCAAGGCAAGACAATGGTAACGGAAGGCAAGGCACGGCAAGGAAAGGCTCAGGCAACGCAACGCAACGCAAGGCAACGCAAAGTTAGGGCAAGGCAAGGCAAGGGTAACTGAAGGGAACGCACGGCAATGCAAGGCAAGGCTAAGGCAAGGCAACGCAAGGCAACGCAAAGTTAAGACAAGGCAAGGAAAGGGAAACAGAAGGCAAGGCAATGCAAGGCAAAGCAAGGCAAGGAAAGGGTAACGGAAATCAAGGCAAGGCCAAGCAAGGCAAGGTAAGGCAAAGAAAGGCAAAGGAAGGGAAAGCAAGGGTAACGGAAGGGACGGCAAGGCAAGGGAAGGACAAGGCAAGGCACGGCAACGAAAGTCAAGGCTAAGGCAAGGAAACGAAAGGCTAGGCAATGTACGGCAAGGCAAGGAAAGGGTAAAGGAAGTCAAGGCACGTCAAGGCAATGCAAAGCTGAGGAAAGGCAACGCAAGGCAATGCAAATTGAAGGCAAGACATCCTAAGCAAGGCTAAATCAAGGGGAGGCAAGGCAAGGCAAGGGAAACGGAAGGCACGGCAAGGCAAGACAAGGGTAACGGAAGGCTCGGCAAGACAAGGGAAGGACAAGGCAAGGAACGCCAAGGCAAGGCAAGGCTAAGGCATGACAACGGAAGGCTAGGAAATAGACGGGAAGGCAAGGAAACTGTAACGGAAGGCAAAGCACGGCAAGGCAAGACAATGGTAACGGAAGGCAAGGCACGGCAAGGCAAGGCTAAGGCAACACAACGCAACGCAAGGCAACGCAAAGTTAAGGCAAGGCAAGGCAAGGGTAACGGTAGGGAAGGCAAGGCAAGGAAAACAAGGCAAGGCAAGGGTAACGAAAGGCACAGCAAGGGAAGGGAAAGACAAGGCAAGGCAAGGCAAGCCAAGGATAAGGCAAGGCAACGCAAAGCAAGGCAAGATTAAGGGAAGGCAAGCCAAGCAAGCTTAAGGCAAGGGGAGACAAGGCGCAGGCACGACAACGCAAGACTACGTAATGCACGGCAAGGCAAGGAAAGGGTAGCAGAAGGCAAGGCAATGCAAGGCAAAGCAACGCAAGCAAAGGGTAACGGAAATCACAGCAAGGCATGGAAAGGGTAACGGAAGGCATGGCAAGGCAGGGCAAAGCAAGAGAAGGCAAGGGTAACTGAAGTCTTTGCCAGGAAAGGGAAGGACAAGGCAAGCCATGGCAAGGCAAAGCAAGGCTAAGGCAACGCAACGCAAAGCAACGCGAAGTTAAGGCAAGGCAAGGAAAGGGTAACGGAAGGCAAGGCACGGCAATGCAAGGAAAGGGTAACGGAAGGCAAGGGACGGCAAGGCAAGGGAAGGATAAGGCAAGGCAATGCAAATTTAAGGCAAGCCAAGGAAAGGGAAACAAAAGGCAAGGCAATGCAAGGCAAAGCAAGGCAAGGAAAGGGTAATGGAAGGCAAGGCAAGGCAAGGCAAAGCAAGGCAAGGCAAGGTAAAGCAAGGCAAGGCAAGGGTAACAGAAAGGACGGCAAGACAAGGCAAGGCAAGGCAAGGCTAAGGCAAGGCAACGCAAGGCTAAGCAATGAACGGCAAGGCAAGGGAAGGGTAACAGAAAGGAAGGCAAGGCAAGGCAAAGCAAGGCAAGTAAAGTGTAACGGAAGGAAAGGCAAGGCAAGGCAAAGCAAGGCAAGGCAAGGCAAAGCAAGGCAAGGCAAGGGTAACGGAAGGGACGGCAAGGCAAGGGAAGGACAAGGCAAGGCAAGGCAAGGAAAGGCTAAGGTAAGGCAACGCAAGGCTAGGCGATGCACGGCAAGGCTAGGGAATGGTAACGGAAGGCAAGGCAATGCAAGGCAAGGCAAGGCTAAGGCAAGGCAACGCAAGGTAAAGCAAAGTTAAGGCAAGGCAAGGAAAAGGTAACAGAAAGCAAGGCAATACAAGGCAAAGCAAGGCAAGGCAAAGCAAGGCAAAGCAAAGCAAGGCAAGGGTAACGGAAGGGACGGCAAGGTAAGGGAAGGAAAATGCAAGGCACGGCAAGGCAAGGAAAGGCTAAGGTAAGGCAACGCAAGGCTAGGCAATGCAGGGCAAGGCAAGGGAAGGGTAACGGAAGGCAAGGCAAGGCAAAGCAAGGAAACGCAAGGGTAACAGATGGCACGGCAAGGCAAGGGAAGCCAAGTAAGGCTAAGGCAAGGAAAGGAAAGGCTATGGCACAACGACGCAAGGCTAGGCAATGCACCGCAAGGAAAGGAAAGGGTAAGCGAAGGCAAGGCAAGGCAAGGCAAATCAAGGCTAACGGAATGCACGGCAAAGCAAGAAAATGTTAACGGAAACCACGGCAAGGGGACGGAAGGACCATTCAAGGAACGACAAGGCAAGGCAAGGCTAATGCAAGGCAAGGCAAGGCCAGGCAATGCATGGCCAGGCAAGGTAAGGGTAAGGGAAAGCACGGCAAGGCAAGGGAAGGACAAGGCAAGGCACGGAAAGGCAAGGGTAACGGAAGGCATGGCAAGGCAAGACCAGGGTAACGGAAGGTAAGGCACGGCAAGGCAAGGCAAGGGTAACAGAATGCTCGGCAAGGAAAGGTAAGGACAAGGCAAGGCAAGGAAAGGCTACGGTAAGGCAACACAAGGCTAGGCAATGCACGGCAAGGAAAGGAAAGGGTAACGGGAGGGAAGGCAAAGCAAGGCAAATCAAGGGTAACGGAAGGCACGGCAAAGCAAGCAAATGTTAACGGAAGGCACGGCAAGGGAAGGGAAGGACAATCCAAGGCGCGGCAGGGCAAGGTAATGCTAATGCAAGGCAAGGCAAGACCAGGCAATGCATGGCATGGCAAGGTAAGGGTAAGGGAAAGCACGGCAAGGCAAGGGAAGGACAAGGCAAGACACGGCAAGGCAAGGGTAACGGAAGGCATGGCAAGGCAAAACAAGGGGAATGGAATGCAAGGCACGGCAAGGCAAGGCAAGGGTAACAGAAGGTTCGGCAAGGCAAGGTAAGGACAAGGCAAGGCACGGCAAGGCAAGACAATGGTAACGGAATACAAGGCACGGCAAGGCAAGGAAAGGCTAAGGCAACGATACGCAGCGCAAGGCAACGCGAAGTTAAGGCTAGGCAAGGAACGGGTAACGGAAGGCAAGGCACGGAGAGGCACGGAAAGGGTAAAGGAAGGCAAGGCACGGCAAGGCAAGGTAAGGCTAATGCACGGCAACGCAAGGCAAAGCAAAGTTAAGGCAAGGCAAGGAAAGGGTAACAGAAAGCAAGGCAATGCAAGGCTAAGCAAGACAAGGAAAGGGTAACGGAAGGAAAGGCAAGGCAAGGCAAAGCAAGGCAAGGCAAGGCAAAGCAAGGCAAAGCAAGGCAAGGCAAGGGTACCGGAAGGGACGGCAAGGCAAGGGAAGGACAAGGCAAGGCACGGCAAGGGAAGGCAAGGCTAAGGTAAGGCAACGCAAAGCTAGGCAATGGAGGGTAAGGCAAGGGAAGGGTAACGGAAGGCAAGGCAAGGAAAAGCAAGAAACCGCAAGGGTAACAGAGGGCACGGCAAGGCAAGGCAAGCCAAGTAAGGCTAAGGCAAGGCAAGGAAAGGCTATGGCACAACAACGCAAGGCTAGGCAATGCACCACAAGGAAAGGAAATGGTAACCGAAGGCAAGGCAAAGCAAGATAAATCAAGGGTAACGGAAGGCACGGCAAAGAAAGAAAATGTTAACGGAAGGCACATCAAGGGGAGGGAAGGAAAATGCAAGGCACGGCAAGGCAAGGCAAGGCTAATGCAAGGCAAGGCAAGGCCAGGCAATGCATGGCCAGGCAAGGTAAGGGTAAGGGAAAGCACGGCAAGGCAAGGGAAGGACAAGGCAAGGCACGGCAAGGCAAGGGTAACGGAAGGAATGGCAAGGCAAGACAAGGGTAACGGAAGGTAAGGCAAGGCAAGGCAAGGCAAGGGTAACAGAATGCTCGGCAAGGCAAGGTAAGGACAAGGCAAGGCACGGCAAGGCAAGGAAAGGCTAAGGTAAGGCAACGCAAGGCTAGGCAATGCACGGCAAGGCAAGGTAAGCGTAAGGGAAAGCACGGCAAGGCAAGGGAAGGACAAGGCAAGGCAGGGCAAGGCAAGGGTAACGGAAGGTATGGCAAGGCAAGACAAGGGTAACGGAAGGCAAGGCTCGGCATGGCAAGGCAAGGGTAACCGAAGGCTCGGCAAGGCAAGGTAAGGACAAGGCAAGGCATGGCAAGGCAAGACAATGGTAACGGAAGGCAAGGCACGGCAAGGCAAGGAAAGGCTAAGGTAAGGCAACGCAAGGCTAGGCGATGCACGGCAAGGCTAGGGAATGGTAACGGAAGGCAAGGCAATGCAAGGCAAGGCAAGGCTAAGGCAAGGCAACGCAAGGTAAAGCAAAGTTAAGGCAAGGCAAGGAAAAGGTAACAGAAAGCAAGGCAATGCAAGGCAAAGCAAGGCAAGGCAAAGCAAGGCAAAGCAAAGCAAGGCAAGGGTAACGGAAGGGACGGCAAGGTAAGGGAAGGAAAATGCAAGGCACGGCAAGGCAAGGAAAGGCTAAGGTAAGGCAACGCAAGGCTAGGCAATGCAGGGCAAGGCAAGGGAAGGGTAATGGAAGGCAAGGCAAGGCAAAGCAAGGAAACGCAAGGGTAACAGATGGCACGGCAAAGCAAGGGAAGGCAAGTAAGGCTAAGGCAAGGAAAGGAAAGGCTATGGCACAACGACGCAAGGCTAGGCAATGCACCGCAAGGAAAGGAAAGGGTAACCGAAGGCAAGGCAAGGCAAGGCAAATCAAGGGTAACGGAATGCACGGCAAAGCAAGAAAATGTTAACGGAAACCACGGCAAGGGGACGGAAGGACAATGCAAGGAACGACAAGGCAAGGCAAGGCTAATGCAAGGCAAGGCAAGGCCAGGCAATGCATGGCCAGGCAAGGTAAGGGTAAGGGAAAGCACGGCAAGGCAAGGGAAGGACAAGGCAAGGCACGGCAAGGCAAGGGTAACGGAAGGCATGGCAAGGCAAGACCAGGGTAACGGAAGGTAAGGCACGGCAAGGCAAGGGTAACAGAATGCTCGGCAAGGAAAGGTAAGGACAAGGCAAGGCAAGGAAAGGCTACGGCAAGGGGACGGAAGGACAATGCAAGGCAAGGCAAGGAAAGGCTACGGTAAGGCAACGCAAGGCTAGGCAATGCACGGCAAGGAAAGGAAAGGGTAACGGGAGGCAAGGAAGGCAAAGCAAGGCAAATCAAGGGTAACGGAAGGCACGGCAAAGCAAGAAAATGTTAACGGAAGGCACGGCAAGGGAAGGGAAGGACAATCCAAGGCGCGGCAAGGCAAGGTAATGCTAATGCAAGGCAAGGCAAGGCCAGGCAATGCATGGCATGGCAAGGTAAGGGTAAGGGAAAGCACGGCAAGGCAAGGGAAGGACAAGGCAAGACACGGCAAGGCAAGGGTAACGGAAGGCATGGCAAGGCAAAACAAGGGTAATGGAATGCAAGGCACGGCAAGGCAAAGCAAGGGTAACAGAAGGTTCGGCAAGGCAAGGTAAGGACAAGGCAAGGCACGGCAAGGCAAGACAATGGTAACGGAATACAAGTCACGGCAAGGCAAGGAAAGGCTAAGGCAACGATACGCAGCGCAACGCAACGCGAAGTTAAGGCTAGGCAAGGAACGGGTAACGGAAGGCAAGGCACGGAGAGGCACGGAAAGGGTAACGGAAGGCAAGGCAAGGCAAGGCAAAGCAAGGCAAGGCAAGGCAAAGCAAGGCAAAGCAAGGCAAGGCAAGGGTACCGGAAGGGACGGCAAGGCAAGGGAAGGACAAGGGAAGGCACGGCAAGGGAAGGCAAGGCTAAGGCAAGGATACGAAAAGCTAGGCAATGTACGGCAAGGCAAGGAAATGGTAAAGGAAGCCAAGGCACGTCAAGGCAATGCAAAGCTGAGGAAAGGCAACGGAAGGCAATGCAAAGTGAAGGCAAGACATCCCAAGCAAGGCTAAAGCAAGGGGAGGCAAGGCAAGGCAAGGGTAACGGAAGGCACGGCAAGTCAAGACAAGGGTAACGGAAGGCTGGGCAAGACAAGGGAAGGACAAGGCAAGGCACGCCAAGGCAAGGCAAGGCTAAGGCAAGACAACGGAATGCTAGGAAATAGACGGGAAGGCAAGGAAAGGGTAACGGAAGGCAAAGCACGGCAAGGCAAGACAATGGTAACGGAAGGCAAGGCACGGCAAGGCAAGGCAAGGCAAAGGCAACACAATGCAACGCAAAGCAACGCAAAGTTAAGGCAAGGCAAGGCAAGGGTAACGGTAGGGAAGGCAAGTCAAGGAAAAAAGGCAAGGCAAGGGTAACGAAAGGCACAGCAAGGGAAGGGAAAGACAAGGCAAGGCAAGGCAAGGCAAGGATAAGGCAAGGTAACGCAAAGCAAGGCAAGATTAAGGGAAGGCAAGCAAAGCAAACTTAAGGCAAGGGGAGACAAGGCGCAGGCACGACAACGCAAGACTACGTAATGCACGGCAAGGCAAGGAAAGGGTAGCAGAAGGCAAGGCAATGCAAGGCAAAGCAAGGCAAGCAAAGGGTAACGGAAATCACAGCAAGGCATGGAAAGGGTAAAGGAAGGCATGGCAAGGCAGGGCAAAGCAAGGCAAGGCAAGGGTAACTGAAGTCTTGGCAAGGAAAGGGAAGGACAAGGCAAGCCACGGCAAGGCAAAGCAAGGCTAAGGCAACGCAACGCAAAGCAACGCTAAGTTAAGGCAAGGCAAGGAAAGGGTAACGGAAGGCAAGGCACGGCAATGCAAGGAAAGGGTAACGGAAGGCAAGGGACGGCAAGGCAAGGGAAGGATAAGGCAAGGCAATGCAAATTTAAGGCAAGCCAAGGAAAGGGAAACAAAAGGCAAGGCAATGCAAGGCAAAGCAAGGCAAGGAAAGGGTAATGGAAGGCAAGGCAAGGCAAGGCAAAGCAAGGCAAGGCAAGGCAAAGCAAGGCAAGGCAAGGGTAACGGAAGGGGCGGCAAGACAAGGCAAGGCAAGGCAAGGCTAAGGCAAGGCAACGCAAGGCTAAGCAATGAACGGCAAGGCAAGGGAAGTATAACAGAAAGGAAGGCAAGGTAAGGCAAAGCAAGGCAAGTAAAGTGTAACGGAAGGAAATGCAAGGCAAGGCAAAGCAAGGCAAGGCAAGGCTAGGCACGGCAAGGCAAGGGAATGGTAACGGAAGGCAAGGCAAAGCAAGGCAAGGCAAGGCAAAGCAAGGCAAGGCAACGGTAACGGAAGGGACGGCAAGGCAAGGCAAGGCAAGGCTAAGGCAAAGCAACGCAAGGCAAAGCAAAGTTAAGGCAAGGCAAGGAAAACGTAACAGAAAGCAAGGCAATGCAAGGCCAAGCAAGACAAGGAAAGGGTAACGGAAGGAAAGGCAAGGCAAGGCAAAGCAAGGCAAGGCAAGGCAAAGTAAGGCAAAGCAAGGTTAGGCAAGGGTACCGGAAGGGACGGCCAGGCAAGGGAAGGACAAGGCAAGGCACGGCAAGGGAAGTCAAGGCTAAGGCAAGGATACGAAAGGCTAGGAAATGTACGGCAAGGCAAGGAAAGGGTAAAGGAAGGCAAGGCACGTCAAGGCAATACAAAGCTGAGGAAAGGCAACGGAAGGCAATGCAAAGTGAAGGCAAGACATCCCAAGCTAGGCTAAAGCAAGGTGAGGCAAGGCAAGGCAAGGGTAACGGAAGGCACGGCAAGTCAAGTCAAGGGTAACGGAATGCTCGGCAAGACAAGGGAAGGACAAGGCAAGGCACGCCAAGGCAAGGCAAGGCTAAGGCATGAAAACGGAAGGCTAGGAAATAGACGGGAAGGCAAGGAAAGGGTAACGGAAGGCAAAGCACGGCAAGGCAAGACAATGGTAACGGAAGGCAAGGCACGGCAAGGCAAGGCAAGGCAAAGGCAACGCAACGAAATGCAAGGCAACGCAAAGGTAAGGCAAGGCAAGGCAACGGTAACGGTAGGAAAGGCAAGGCAAGGAAAACAAGGCAAGGCAAGGGTAACGAAAGGCACAGCGAGGGAAGGGAAAGAAAAGGCAAGGCAAGGATAAGGCAAGGCAACGCAAAGCAAGGCAAGATTAAGGGAAGGCAAGCCAAGCAAGCTTAAGGGAAGGGGAGACAAGGCGCAGGCACGACAACGCAAGACTATGTAATGCACGGCAAGGCAAGGAAATGGTAACAGAAGGCAAGGCAATGCAAGGCAAAGCAAGGCAAGCAAAGGGTAACGGAAATCACAGCAAGGCATGGAAAGGGTAACGGAAGGCATGGCAAGGCAGGGCAAAGCAAGGCAAGGCAAGGGTAACTGAAGTCTTGGCAAGGAAAGGGAAGGACAAGGCAAGCCACGGCAAGGCAAGGCAAGGCTAAGGCAACGCAACGCAAAGCAACGCGAAGTTAAGGCAAGGCAAGAAAAGGGTAACGGAAGGCAAGGCACGGCAATGCAAGGAAAGGGTAACGGAAGGCAAGGGACGGCAAGGCAAGGGAAGGATAAAGCAAGGCAATGCAAATTTAAGGCAAGGCAAGGAAAGGGAAACAAAAGGCAAGGCAATGCAAGGCAAAGCAAGGCAAGGAAAGGGTAATGGAAGGCAAGGCAAGGCAAAGCAAGGCAAGGCAAGGCAAAGCAAGGCAAGGCAAGGGTAACGGAAGGGGCGGCAAGACAAGGCAAGGCAAGGCTAAGGCAAGGCAACGCAAGGCTAAGCAATGAACGGCAAGGCAAGGGAAGGGTAACAGAAAGGAAGGGAAGGCAAGGGAAAGCAAGGCAAGTAAAGTGTAACGGAAGGAAATGCAAGGCAAGGCAAAGCAAGGCAAGGCAAGGCAAAGCAAGGCAAGGCAAGGGTAACGGAAGGGACGGCAAGGCAAGGGAAGGACAAGGCAAGGCAAGGCAAGGCAAGGAAAGGCTAAGGTAATGCAACGCAAGGCTAGGCGATGCACGGCAAGGCATGGGAATGGTAACGGAAGGCAAGGCAAGGCAAGGCTAATGCAAGGCAACGAAAGGCAAAGCAAAGTTAAGGCAAGGCAAGGAAAAGGTAACAGAAAGCAAGGCAATGCAAGGCAAAGCAAGGCAAGGCAAAGCAAGGCAAAGCAAGGGAAGGCAAGGGTAACGGAAGGGACGGCAAGGTAAGGGAAAGAAAACGCAAGGCAAGGCAAGGCAAGGAAAGGCTAATGTAAGGCAACGCAAGGCTAGGCAATGCAGGGCAAGGCAAGGGAAGGGTAACGGAAGGCAAGGAAAGGTAAAGCAAGAAAACGCAAGGGTAACAGAGGGCACGGCAAGGCAAGGGAAGCCAATTAAGGCTAAGGCAAGGAAAGGAAAGGCTATGGCACAACAACGCAAGGCTAGGCAATGCACCGCAAGGAAAGGAAAGGGTAACCGAAGGCAAGGCAAAGCAAGGCAAATCAAGGGTAACGGAAGGCACGTCAAAGCAAGAAAATGATAACGGAAACCACGGCAAGGGAACGGAAGGACAATGCAAGGAACGACAAGGCAAGGCAAGGCTAATGCAAGGCAAGGCAAGGCCAGGCAATGCATGGCCAGGCAAGTTAAGGGTAAGCGAAAGCACGGCAAGGCAAGGGAAGGACAAGGCAAGGCACGGCAAGGTAAGGGTAACGGAAGGTAAGGCACGGCAAGGCAAGGCAAGGGTAACAGAATGCTCGGCAAGGAAAGGTAAGGACAAGGCAAGACACGGCAAGGCAAGGAAAGGCTAAGGTAAGGCAACGCAAGGCTAGGCAATGCACGGCAAGGAAAGGAAAGGGTAACGGGTGGCAAGGCAAAGCAAGGCAAATCAAGGGTAACGGAAGGTACGGCAAAGCAAGGAAATGTTAACGGAAGGCACGGCAAGGGAAGGGCAGGACAATCCAAGGCACGGCAAGGCAAGGTAATGCTAATGCAAGGCAAGGCAAGGCCAGGCAATGCATTGCATGGCAAGGAAAGTGTAAGGGCAAAAACGGCAAGGCAAGGGAAGGACAAGGCAAGGCACGGCAAGGCAAGGGTAACGGAAGGCATGGCAAGGCAAGACAAGGGTAACGGAATGCAAGGCACGGCAAGGCAAGGCAAGGGTAACCGAAGGCTCGGCAAGGCAAGGTAAGGACAAGGCAAGGCACGGCAAGGCAAGACAATGGTAACGGAATACAAGGCACGGCAAGGCAATGAAAGGCTAAGGCAATGATACGCAGCGCAAGGCAACGCGTAGTTAAGGCTAGGCAAGGAACGGGTAACGGAAGGCAAGGCACGGAGAGGCAAGGAAAGGGTAACGGAAGGCAAGGCACGGCAAGGCAAGGCAAGGCCAAGCAAGACAAGGAAAGGGTAACGGAAGGAAAGTCAAGGCAAGGCAAAGCAAGGCAAGGCAAGGCAAAGCAAGGCAAAGGAAGGCAAGGCAAGGGTACCGGAAGGGACGGCAAGGTAAGGGAAGGACAAGGCAAGGCACGGCAAGTTAAGGCAAGGCTAAGGCAAGGATACGAAAGGCTAGGCAATGTACGGCAAGGCAAGGAAAGGGTAAAGGAAGGCAAGGCACATCAAGGCAATGCAAAGCTGAGGAAAGGCAACGGAAGGCAATGCAAAGTGAAGGCAAGGCATCCCAAGCAAGGCTAAAGCAAGGGGAGGCAAGGCAAGGCAAGCGCAACGGAAGCCACGGCAAGGCAAGACAAGGGTAAGGGAAGGCTCGGCAAGGCAAGGGAAGGACAAGGAAAGTCACGGCAAGGCAATGCAAGTCTCAGGCATGACAACGCAAGTCTAGGAAATAGACGGGAAGGCAATGAAAGGGTAACGGAAGGCATGGCACGGCAAGGCAAGACAATGGTAACGGAAGGCAAGGCACGGCAAGGCAAGGTAAGGCTAAGGCAACGCAACGCAACGCAAGGCAACGCAAAGTTAAGGAAAGGCAAGGCAAGGGTAACGGTAGGGAAGGCAAGACAAGGAAAACAAGGCAAGGCAAGGGTACCGAAAGGCACAGCAAGGGAAGGGAAAGACAAGGCAAGGCAAGGCAAGGCAAGGATAAGGCAAGGCAACGCAAAGCAAGGCAAGGTTAAGGGAAGGCAAGCCAAGCAAGCTTAAGGCAAGGGGAGACAAGGCGCAGGCACGACAACGCAAGACTACGTAATGCACGGAAAGGCACGGAAAGGGTAACAGAAGGCAAGTCAATGCAAGGCAAAGCAAGGCAAGGAAAGGGTAACGGAAAGCACAGCAAGGTATGGAAAGGGTAACGGAAGTCATGGCAAGGCAAGGGAAGGACAAGGCAAGCCACGGCAAGGCAATGCAAGGCTAAGGCAACGCAACGCAACGCAAGGCAACGCGAAGTTAAGGCAAGGCAAGGAACGGGTAACGGAAGGCAAGGCACGGAAAGGCAAGGAAAGGGTAAGGGAAGGCAAGGCACGGCAAGGCAAGGCAAGGCTAAGGCAAGGCAACGCAAGGCAAAGCAAAGTTAAGGCAAGGCAAGGAAAGGGTAACAGAAAGCAAGGCAATGCAAAGCAAAGCAAGGCAAGGAAAGGGTAACCGAAGGAAAGGCAAGGCAAGGCAAAGCAAAGCAAGGCAAGGCAAAGCAAGGCAAGGAAAGGGTAACGGAAGGCAAGGCACGGCAAGGCAAGGAAAGGCTAAGGCAAGGCAACGCCAGGCTAGGCAATGAACGGCAAGGCAAGGGAAGGGTAACGGAAGGCAAGGCAAGGCAAAG